>NC_133130.1:130825129-131195129 GCF_048418815.1 Hemitrygon akajei | reverse complement strand
CTTCTCATTGGGATAGAGGCCCTTGAGTGATTTAAATCAGCAGAAAACCCTGTAACTACACAAGCCAACATTATTAATCATCTTCTAGTGGCTTTTGACTGGGGACTGGCTCGGCTACCTGTTTAGTCAAAGGCTGTTACCACAATCATATTAGACTTCGAAAATAAATGATTGCAGGGAGTATAGAAGCTGACACGAGTAAATAGCCTCACCGCATCGCGGTGCACACCTGTTAACCTGCCAAGCAATTTCAGTAGGACACAGAAGGATAAAGAGCATGGTCCACAATCGAGTGCTTGTTAATTTTGTTGTGAGCGGTAACAGAGCAAAAAGGAGAAACAGACAGCTGATCTTGATCAAGTTCAAGTTCAGCTTTAATTGTCATTTAAACATGCATGAAAAGAGTCAAACAAAACAGCATTTGCCTGGGGCCAAAGGGCAAAACACATTACCAACAGCGCACAGCACATAACACATATAGCACATAATTATGACAGCAGGAAAACATACAGTCACAAAGAATATATAGCCTAATCCCTGAGTGGCATGGCCTGTAGAGTGATGGTGCATGGGATATTGGGTGGTCTCTTGTCTTCTACCAAACAAACACCAGAGGGCATCAGTGAGCAAACACTGGGGAGCAACAATAGACGATAGGAATGAGCAAACACTGGAGAACAGCAGCTAGCAAACACTGGAGAGCAGCAACGAGTGAATATTGAGCAAGCACTGGAGATTATCAGCGAGCGAACACTGAGCAAATACAGGAGTGCAGCACTGAGTGGACACTGGAAAGCAGCATTGAACCAACACTGGAGAGCAGCAGCGAGCGAGCACTGGAGAGCAGCAGCGAGCGAGCGCTGGAGAGCAGCAGTGAGTGAACACTGGAGGGCAGCACTGACCGAGCACTGGAGAGCAGCAGCGAGCGAGCACTGGAGAGCAGCAAGCGAACACTGGAGAGCAGCACTGAGCGCGTATTGGAGAGCAGCAGCGAGCGAGCATTGGAGAGCAGCAGCGAGCGAACACTGGAGAGCAGCGAGCGAACACTGGAGAGCAGCAGCGAGCGAGCACTGGAGAGCAGCAGTGAGCGAACACTGGAGGGCAGCACTGAGCGAGCACTGGAGAGCAGCAGCGAGCGAGCACTGGAGGGCAGCGAGCGAACACTGGAGGGCAGCACTGTGTGAGCACTGGAGAGCAGCAGTGAGCGAACACTGGAGGGCAGCACTGAGCGAGCACTGGAGAGCAGCAGCGAGCGAGCACTGGAGAGCAGCAGCGAGCGAGCACTGGAGGGCAGCAGCGAGCGAGCACTGGAGAGCAGCAGCGAGCGAGCACTGGAGGGCAGCAGCGAGCGAGCACTGGAGGGCAGCACTGAGCGAGCACTGGAGAGCAGCAGCGAGCGAGCACTAGAGAGCAGCGAGCAAACACTGGAGAGCAGCAGCGAGCAAACACTGGAGGGCAGCAGCGAGCGAGCACTGGAGAGCAGCAGCCAGCGAGCACTAGAGAGCAGCGAGCAAACACTGGAGAGCAGCAGCCAGCGAGCACTGGAGAGCAGCAGCGAGCGAACACTGGAGAGCAGCGAGCGAACACTGGAGAGCAGCGAGCGAACACTGGAGGGCAGCACTGAGTGAGCACTGGAGAGCAGCAGCGAGCGAACAGTGGGGAGCAGCAGCGAGTGAACACTGAGTGAGCACTGGAGAGCAGCAGCCAGCGAGCACTAGAGAGCAGCGAGCAAACACTGGAGAGCAGCAGCCAGCGAGCACTGGAGAGCAGCAGCGAGCGAACACTGGAGAGCAGCGAGCGAACACTGGAGGGCAGCACTGAGTGAGCACTGGAGAGCAGCAGCGAGCGAACAGTGGGGAGCAGCAGCGAGTGAACACTGAGTGAGCACTGGAGAGCAGCAGTGAGCAAACTCTGGCGATAAATTGCCAAGATCAGAGAACAACTCAGATAGTATCTTTTTCCCAGGGTTGAAATGTCCAATACCAGAGGACCTGCATTTAAGGCAAGAGGATGTAATTTCAAAGGAGATATGAGGGGGAGAGGCAAGTTTTCCATTGTACCAATACCACTCTATACTTGTATACAAGTCAATGAACTTGATAGAGTGGACATGGAGAGGATGTTTCCAGTTGTTGGGGAGTCTAGAACCAGAGGGCACAGCCTCAGAATAGAGAGACATCCAGTTTGAATGCAAATCAGGAGGAATGTCTTCAGCTTTAAAAAGCAAGGATGGAATGCTGAGGCTTTATAAGGTATTGGTGAGGCCTCACTCAGAGTATTGTGAGCAGCTTTGGGCCCCTTATCTAAGAAATGATGTGCTGACATTGGAGAGGGTTCAGAGGAGGTTCACGAGCAAGACTTCAGGAATGAAGGGGTTAACGTATGAGGAGCATTTAATGGCTCTGGGCCTGTATTTACTGGAATTTAGAAGACTGAAGGGTGATCTCATTGAAACCTATGGAATGTTGAAAGGCTTCGATAGAGTGGATGTGGAGAGGATGTTTCCTGTAGTGGGGGAGTCTAGGACCAGAGGACACAGATAGAGTGGATGTGGAGAGGATGTTTCCTATAGTGGGGGAGTCTAGGACCAGAGGACACAGATAGAGTGGATGTGGAGAGGATGTTTCCTACAGTGGGGGAGTCTAGGACCAGAGGACACAGATAGAGTGGATGTGGGGAGGATGTTTCCTACAGTGGGGGAGTCTAGGACCAGAGGACACAGATAGAGTGGATGTGGGGAGGATGTTTCCTACAGTGGGGGAGTCTAGGACCAGAGGACACAGATAGAGTGGATGTGGGGAGGATGTTTCCTACAGTGGGGGAGTCTAGGACCAGAGGACACAGATAGAGTGGATGTGGAGAGGATGTTTCCTATAGTGGGGGAGTCTAGGACCAGAGGACACAGATAGAGTGGATGTGGAGAGGATGTTTCCTATAGTGAGGGAGTCTAGGACCAGAGGACACAGACAGAGTGGATGTGGAGAGGATGTTTCCTGTAGTGGGGGAATCTAAGATCTGAGGACACAGATAGAGTGGATGTGGAGAGGATGTTTCCTATAGTGGGGGAGTCTAGGACCAGAGGACACCGATAGAGTGGATGTGGAGAGGAGGTTTCCTATAGTGGGGGAGTCTAGGACCAGAGGACACAGATAGAGTGGATGTGGAGAGGATGTTTCCTATAGTGGGGGAGTCTAGGACCAGAGGACACAGACAGAGTGGATGTGGAGAGGATGTTTCCTACAGTGAGGGAGTCTAGGACCAGAGGACACAGATAGAGTGGATGTGGAGAGGATGTTTCCTGTAGTGGGGGAGTCTAGGACCAGAGGACACAGATAGAGTGGATGTGGAGAAGGTGTTTCCTATAGTGGGGGAGTCTAGGACCAGAGGACACAGATAGAGTGGATGTGGAGAGGATGTTTCCTGTAGTGGGGGAGTCTAGGACCAGAGGACACAGATAGAGTGGATGTGGAGAAGATGTTTCCTGTAGTGGGGGAGTCTAGGACCAGAGGACACAGATAGAGTGGATGTGGAGGGGATGTTTCCTATAGTGGGGGAGTCTAGGACCAGAGGACACAGATAGAGTGGATGTGGAGAGGATGTTTCCTATGGTGGGGGAGTCTAGGACCAGAGGACACAGATAGAGTGGATGTGGAGAAGATGTTTCCTACAGTGGGGGAGTCTAGGACCAGAGGACACAGATAGAGTGGATGTGGAGAGGATGTTTCCTGTAGTGGGGGAGTCTAGGACCAGAGGACACAGATAGAGTGGATGTGGAGAAGATGTTTCCTATAGTGGGGGAGTCTAGGACCAGAGGACACAGATAGAGTGGATGTGGAGGGGATGTTCCTATAGTGGGGGAGTCTAGGACCAGAGGACACAGATAGAGTGGATGTGGAGAGGATGTTTCCTATGGTGGGGGAGTCTAGGACCAGAGGACACAGATAGAGTGGATGTGGAGAAGATGTTTCCTACAGTGGGGAGTCTAGGACCAGAGGACACAGCCTCGCAATAGAGGGGCGTCCATTTCGAATGGAGGGGAGGGGAACAGATCAGAAAGCCTGGGCACTGAACCCACTCCAGATCAGTCTGGGTGTAGGTTCAGGGACTCCTTTCATCCTTTGAGTGAGGAACAGCTCAAAGACTGTGTATAAATTCCTGATGTTATCTTTCTTTATCTGGATGGAACTACATTTAAAGTATTTAATTGTTGACTTAAGTCCATTAATTAGTTTGTGATTTAAAAGTCAGCGGCTTTTTGGAACTAACTCGACAGAGGATGTTTCTCATGGTGGGGGAGTCTAGGACCAGAGGGCACAGCCTCAAAATAGAGGGACATCCCTTTAGACACAGATGAGGAAGAATTTCTTTCACCGGGGTGGTGAATCTGTGGAATTCATTGCCACAGGAGGCTGTAGTGGCCAGGTCATTGGGTATATTTAAAGTGGAAGTTGATAGGTTCTTGCGAAGGAATGAGATTGGGGTTGAGGCAGAAAAGGAATCAGCCACGACCAAGTGGCAGAGCAGACAAGGAGCTGAATGGATTCATTTGGCTCCTATGTCTGATGGTCTTGTCATACGGTGGGCTCAGTAGATCGTCCAGCACCTGCAGCTTCCTGTCTCTCCAACAAACCAGGAGCAACTTTGTTCACTATGTACATGTGCCTCTCAAAACGTTATCAATCTCCATCAGGCCTCCCACAGCCTCCACTGCTCCAGAGAAAGTATTCCAAGTTGTTACAGCTCATGTCCTCTAAACCGGGCAGCATCCTGATAAACCTCTTCTGTAGCCCCTCCAAAGCCTCGACATCCTTCCTCTAGTGGGGCAACCAGAACAGTCGCAATGCTCCAGATGTCACCTAACTAGAGTTGTACGAAGCTGCAACATAACCTCCTGATCTTCAATTCAGTGCCTTGACTATTAATATTTCAGTAATATGGTGAATATATTGTTTAATTAAGCATTTTTCATTTGTTTAAATAATTCAATATGGGTTATATGTAGAAGTAGGTGAATGGCATACATCAAAAATCAAAAATCTGAGGTGCAAAGAGACTTGGACGTCTTTGTGCAGGATTCCCTGAAGGTTAATTTGCAGGTTGTGTCTGTGGTGAGGAAAGCAAAGGCAATGTTAGCATTCATTTCAAGAGGACTCGAATATAACCATATAACAATCACAGCACAGAAACAGGCCATTCGGCCCTTCTAGTCTGTGCCGAACGCTTACTCTCACCCAGTCCCACCGACCTGCACTCAGCCCATAACCCTCCATTCCTTTCCTGTCCATATACCTATCCAATTTTACTTTAAATGACAATACCGAACCTGCCTCTACCACTTCTATTGGAAGCTCATTCCACACAGCTACCACTCTCTGAGTAAAGAAGTTCCCCCTTGTGTTACCCTTAAACTTTTGCCCCCCCCTAACTCTCAACTCATGTCCTCTTGTTTGAATCTCCCCTACTCTCAATGGAAAAAGCCTATTCACGTCAACTCTATCTATCCCCCTCATAATTTTAAATACCTCTATCAAGTCCCCCCTCAACTTTCTATGCTCCAAAGAATAAAGACCTAACTTGTTCAACCTTTCCCTGTAACTTAGATGCTGAAACCCAGGTAACATTCTAGTAAATCTTCTCTGTACTCTCTCTATTTTGTTGACATCTTTCCTATAATTCGGTGAATTATAAAGGCAAGGGTGTGATGTTGAGGCTTTATAAAGCACTGGTGAGGCCTCACTTGGAGTATTGTGAGCAGTTCTGGGCTCCTTATCATAGAAAGGATGTGCTGAAACTGTTCAATCACAAACACGAGAACACACACAATGGTTAAATAGGTTCAATAGGTACATTTAATGTCAGGGAAATGTATACAATCTACAGCCTGAAATTCTTTTTCTTCGCAAACATCCACAAAAACAGAGAAATGCCCCAAAGAATGAACGACAGTTAAATGTTAGAGCCCCAGCTCCCCCCTCCCACACACAAGCAGCAGCGATGCTGGAGGAACTCAGCAGGCTGGGCAGCATCTATGGAAAAGAGTTAATTCGACGTTTCATCAGGACGGGAGGGGAAAAGTTGAGGAGTGAGAGTAAGAAGGTGGGGGGAGAGGAGGAAGAAACACAAGGTGATGGGTGAAACTAGGGTGGGGGGTGTGAAGTAAAGAGCTGGGAAGTTGATTGGTGAACGAGATACAGAGCTGGAGGAGGGGAATCTGATCGGAGAGGACAGATGGCCATGGGAGAAAGAAAAGGGGAAGGAGGACCAGAGGGAGGTGATGGGCAGGCAGGGAGATGAGGTGAGAGAGGGAATTGGGAATGAGGAATGGTGATAAGGGGAGGTGCATTACTGGAAGTTCAAGAAATCGATGTTTACTTGTGAGTCTGCTGGGGTCATCTACTGCTCCCAGCGTGGCCTCTTGTGTATCGGTGAAAGCCGACATAGACTGGGAGACCTCTTCTCTGAGCACTTATACTCCGTCCGCCAGATTGGAAGAGCAACACCTTATATTCCGTCTGAGCAGCCTCCAATCGGCTGGCATGAACATCGATTTCTGTAACTTCCAGTACTGACTGCCCTTCACCATTCCCCACTCCCATTTCTCTCCCTCACCTCATCTCCTTACCTGCCCACCATCACCTCCCTCTGGTGCTCCTCCCACTCTTCTTTCTCCCATGGCCATCTCTCCTCTCCGATCAGATTCCCCTGCTCCAGCCCTGTATCTCTTTCACCTATCAACCTCCCATCTCTTTACTTCACCCCTCCCCCCTGGTTTCACCTAACACTTTGTGCTTCTTCCTCCCCTCCTCCCACCTTCTGACTCTGACCCCTCATCTTTTTTTTCTCCAGTCCTGATGAAGAGTCTCGGCCCGAAATGTTGACTGTACCCTTTTTCATAGATGCTGCCCGGCCTGCTGAGTTTCCCAGCATTGTGTGTGTGTGTTGCTTGGAGAGGGTTCAAAGAAGGTTCACAAAAACAATTCCAGCATTGAACAGCCAGTCTTGTGAAAAGCTTTTGGCGGCTTTGAGCCTGTATTCACTGGAATACAGAAGAATGAAGGGGTGAACTCATCGAAACCTATCGATTGTTGAAAGGCTTTAATAGAGTGGATGTGGAGAGGATGTTTCCTGTGGAGGGAGAGTCTAAGACCAGAGGACACAGTCTCAGAAGAAATGGGAGTCCTTTTAGAATGGAGATGAGGAGGAATTTCTTTAGCCAGAGAGTGGTGAAACTGTGGAATTCTTTGCCACAGAGGACCAGTCTTTATGTATATTTAAGGCAGAGGCTGATAGATTCTTGATTGGTCAGGGAATGAAGGCATACAGGGAGAAGGCAGGAGGTTGAGGCTGAGAGGGAAATGGATCAGCCATGATGAAATGGCAGAGCAGATTCAATGGGCCTGATGGCCTAATTCTGCTCCAATATCTTAAGGTCTTATTACATCGCCATGTCATATGTGTGTGCCTCACTAAAGTAAAGAAACGAAGAGTACTCATTCTCCCAGTATCCCCGTGTTGTTTCTTTCAATTAATTTTACAATTTGGAGTTACAAACATAAAACATCAACTGATGAAGGGAAGTGAGAGATCAGGGCGGAAAATGGAACTTCAGTACTGATGGCCTCAGTCTGCACTGAATGTGCACTCAGTGTTCCATAACTCCGCCCCCACTTGCACCTCCTAGTGGCTGGATGAATGCACTACATGAACGCGGGGTGACGGAGAGCAGATCGCATTAGTCAAGGCAAAGCAACTTTGTGGCATGGTGGCTTCCTGCAGTGTCCTCTCACAATATACAACAGCTACAGGGAACAGCCAGAATGTCTAAAACTTTGATAAACTTCTATAGATGTGTAGTGCACAGTATAATGACTGGCTGCATCACTGCCTGGTATGGAAAAACCAATGCCCTTGAACAGAAAATCCTACAAAAATTAGTGGATAAAGCCCTCCCCACCATTGAGCGCATCTACTGAAGAGCTGTCACAGGAAAGCAGCATCCATCATCAGGGACCCTCTCCACCCCAGGCCTTTCTCTTTTCTCACTGTTGCCATCAGGAGCCCTAGGCTGAGGAACAGCTATGACCCGTCAGGCTCTTGATAACTTCACTTGCCCCATCACTGAACTGTTCCCATAACTTATGGAGTCACTTTCAAGGACTCTTCATCTCATGTTCTCAATATTTATTGTTTATTTATTTATTATTATTATTATTATTTCTCTGCTTGAGTGCCCAAGTCGGTGCAGTCTCTCATTGATTCTGTTACGGTTATTATTCTATAGATTTATGGAATATGCTGAAGGAAGTGAATCACAGGGCTGGATAAGGTGACATATATGTACTCTGATAATAAATTTACTTTCACCTTTGAAAGAAAAGGCCATTGGCTGCAGTCCGCCATCACAGCAGAATCCAGGACAAGGAAGCGGGCAGGAAATATCGTTGCAGACACTACCCACCCTGCAAACTGCCTCTTCCAAAAGCCCCCTTCTGGAAAGCGCCATCATCATCATCACGTGCAGGGTCATATGAAAATTTCATTATGTGCCCTGTGGTATGACATGGGAGATCACGGTCTTTCCATGACCAAAATTGTTCTTGGCAAATTTTTCTACGGAAGTGGTTTGCCATTACCTTCTTCTGGGCAGTGTCTTTACCAGATGGGTGACCCCAGAGATTGTCTGCCTGGTGTCAGTGGTCACATGACCAGGACTTGTGATCTGCACCGGCTGCTCAAACGACCGTCCACCACCTGCTCTCATGGGTTCACGTGACCCTGATCGGGGGGTGGGGGGGGGGGGGTGAGGGGCTAAGCAGGTGCTATACTTTGCCCAAGGGTGACCTGCAGACTAGCAGAGGAAAAGAGCACCTCACACCTCCTTTAATAAAGACATTTCTCCACCCTGCCATCGATGCAAAGTACTATATTAAAACAAAAACTTCAAACTATTTTAAAAGTTTCTTCCCCCAAGCAGTTATTCAGATCAACTATTCCCCCAGCCCCCTCTGTCTATCACCCTCAACACTGCACTGCACTGTAAACTGTTTAAGACACTTCTTACAATCCTCTTTACATTATAAGGTTCCTTAAGGTTGTCATAGACAAGGGTTGCTGGTGGGGATAAGCTCCCACTACCTATGGCATGCTCTTCAAATAGCCTCTGGCAACCAAGCCCAACTCCTGGCCTTCATGTGTGGCTTAGCTACAAGCCCGGTGACAGGAGAAGGGGCAAAGGGGTTTAAAAATGTAACTTAGATCCAGTTACTTTGAGCAGATGGGACTCATCAGCCTCGATTGGCAGCTCATCTAGGAGAAGGAAAACTCTGATCTCAAACCCCCGCTGCCTTGTGGCTACACCCACTCATGGGGATGGTTTCATGAATAAACTGAGGGAAAAGTCCTACATTGAATTCAACACTGACTGGCTACTCCTGGCACCAAAATTTATCAGTCTCTGCTGCTCCTTTGGGTTTACCAGCTGCGTGGAGAGGGGGAGCTTTCTACAGGGACAACAGCCAGCTCTCCCTATCATATAACATATAACAATCACAACACAGAAACAGGCCATTCCGGCCCTCCTAGTCCATGCCGAACTCTTAATCTCACCTAGTCCCACCTACCCGCACTCAGCCCATAACCCTCCACTCCTTTCCTGTCCATATACCTATCCAATTTTACCTTAAATGACACAACTGAACTGGCCTATACTACTTCTACAGGAAGCTCATTCCACACAGCTATCACTCTTTGAGTAAAGAAATACCCCTTAAACTTTTGCCCCCTAACTCTCAAATCATGTCCTCTCGTTTGAATCTCCCCTACTCTCAATGGAAACAGCCTATTCATGTCAACTCTATCTATCCCTCTCAAAATTTTAAATACCTCGATCAAATCCCCCCTCAACCTTCTACGCTCCAATGAATAGAGACCTAACTTGTTCAACCTTTCTCTGTAACTTAAGTGCTGAAACCCAGGTAACATCCTAGTAAATCGTCTCTGCACTCTCTCTAATTTATTGATATCTTTCCTATAATTCGGTGACCAGAACTGTACACAATATTCCAAATTTGGCCTTACCAATGCCTTGTACAATTTTAACATTTCATCCCAACTTCTGTACTAAGTGCTCTGATTTATAAAGGCCAGCGTTCCAAAAGCCTTCTTCACCACCCTATCTACATGAGACTCCACCTTCAGGGAACTATGCACTGTTAGTCCTAGATCTCTCTGTTCCACTGCATTCCTCAATGCCCTACCATTTACCCTGTATGTTCTATTTGGATTATTCCTGCCAAAATGTAGAACTCACACTTCTCAGCATTAAACTCCATCTGCCAACGTTCAGCCCATTCTTCTAACCGGCATAAATCTCCCTGCAAGCTTTGAAAACCCACCTCATTATCCACAACACCTCCTACCTTAGTATCATCAGCATACTTACTAATCCAATTTACCACCCCATCATCCAGATCATTTATGTATATTACAAACAACATTGAGCCCAAAACAGATCCCTGAGGCACCCCGCTAGTCACCGGCCTCCATCCCGATAAACAATTATCCACCACTACTCTCTGGCATCTCCCATCTAGCCACTCTTGAATCCATTTTATTACTCCAGCATTAATACCTAACGACTGAACCTTCTTAACTAACCTTCCATGTGGAACTTTGGCAAAGGCCTTGCTGAAGTCCATATAGACTACATCCACTGCCTTACCCTCGTCAACATTCCTCGTAACTACTTCAAAAAATTCAATAAGGTTTGTCAAACATGACCTTCCATCGTACTGCCATGGCTTGCATATCCAGACAGCTAGGATACAACATGTCTGACGGAGTCCTCGCGTATGATTGTAAATACTTCCTGTAATTTACACACACTTTACTCCATATCTGTGTTTATAGAATCATAGAAAACCTACAGCACAATACAGGCCCTTCAGCCCACAAAGTTGTGCCGAACATGTCCTACCTATAGCCCTCTATTTTACTAAGCTCCATGTACCTATCTAAAAGCCTCTTAAAAGACCCTATCGTATCCACCTCCACCACCGTTGCCGGCAGCCCATTCCATGCACTCACCATTCTCTGTGTAAAAAACTTACTCCTGACATCTCTTCTGTACCTCCTCCCCAGCACCTTAAACCTGTGTCCTCTTGTGGCAACCATTTCAGCCCTAGGAAAATGTCTCTGACTATCCACACGATCAATGCCTCTCATCAACTTATACACCTCTATCAGGTCACCTCTCTTCCTCTGTCGCTCCAAGGAGAAAAGGCCAAGTTCACTCAATCTGTTTTCATAAGGCATGCTCCCCAATCCAGGCAACATCCTTGTAAATCTCCTCTGCACCCTTTCTATGGCTTCCACATCCTTCCTGTAGTGAGGTGACCAGAACTGAGCACAGTACTCCAGTGGGGTCTGACCAGGGCCCTATATAGCTGCAACATTACCTCTCGGCTCCAAAACTCAATCACACGATTGATGAAGGCTGTACGCCTTCTTAACCACAGAGTCAACCAGCGCAGCTGCTTTGAGCATCCTATGGACTCAGACCCCAAGATTCCGCTGACCCTCCACACTGCCAAGAGTCTTACCATTAATACTATATTCTGCCATCATATTTGACCTACCAAAATGAACCACCTCACACTTATCTGGGTTGAACTCCATCTGCCACTTTCAGCCCAGTTTTGCATCCTATCAATGTCCTGCTGTAACCTCTGACAGCCCTCCACACTATCCACAACACCTCCAACCTTTGTGTCATCAGCAAATTTACTAACCCATCCTTCCACTTCCTCATCCAGGTTATTTATAAAAATCACGAAGAGTAGGGGTCCTAGAACAGATCCCTGAGGCACACCACTGGTCACCGACCTCCATACAGAATATGACCCATCTACAACCACTCTTTGCCTTCTGTGGGCAAGTCAGTTCTGGATCCACAAAGCAATGTCCCCTTGGATCCCATGCCTCCTTACTTTCTCAATAAGCCTTGCATGAGGTACCTTATCAAATGCCTTAAAACTCAAATACTTAAAACTCGCTCATCGCTGAACTGTTCCCACAACCTATGGACTCACTTTCAAGGACTCTTCATCTCCTGTTCCCGATATTTACTGTCACATGATTAGCTTTACGTAGCCAGATGATTGCCCCGTCGGTGCTGTATTTTTGACAAGCTCTCTGAGGAAGATTAAACGTCAAGTTCCCAGTTGCAGCAGGTGATCAGGGAACGTTGAAACCCAGAGGCAAGAGAATTAAAATTTTATGCTTTTTTTATACTTGTAAGTAGAAAATGTAAAAGAACGGATCCATGGTTTATTCCTCCCGGGATAACCTTCATGCGACTCGGTGGAGGCGTCATAGCAGAGAAGCAGTTAGTCTGATGTTAGTACAGCTCAGGGCATCGCAGTTTTGTTACTTATTGAGACACAGTGCAGAACAGGCCCTTTTGGCTCTTCACATCGCTCAGCAATGCCCCGATAAACAGGGGACGATTCACAACGACCAATTAACCTACCAACCGGTACATCTTTGCACTGCGGGAGGAAACCGGAGCGCCCGGAGGGAACCCGGGCAGTCACGGGGAGAACGTGCAAACTCCTCACAGGCAGTGGCAGGGACTGAACACGGCTCGGCTGTACGGTAAAGCGCCGCGCTAACCACTACGCTACCGTACAGAGTTCAATCCCGAAGTCCTCAACGAGGAGTTTGTACGTTCTCCCCGTGGAATGCGTTAGCTTTCACCGAGCGTCCGGGTTCCTCCCACAGTCCAAAGACATATCAGGTAGGTTAATAGGTCGTTGCAAATTGTCCTGTGATTAGGCTAGGGTTAAATCGGGGGTTGCTGGGGCAGCGTGGCTCGAAGGGGCAGAGGGGCGTACTCTGCTCTGTATCACTAAACATCACCATCATTATGTGCCGTGTTGTATAACGTGGGTGATCATGGCAAATTTTCTACAGAAGTGGTTTGCCATTGCCTTCTTCTGGGCAGTGTCTTTACAAGACAGGTGACCCCAGCCATTATCAATACTCTTCAGAGATTGTCTGCCTGTTGTCAGTGGTCACATAACCAGGACTTGTGATCTGCACCGGCTGCTCATACGACCGTCCACCACCTGCTCCCATGGGTTCTGTGACCCTGATCGGGGGGGGAGGGGGTGCGGAGAGGCTAAGCAGGTGCTACACCTTGCCCAAGGGTGACCTGCAGGCCAGCAGAGGGAAGGAGCACCTCACACCTCCTCTGGTAGAGACAATCTCCACCTCACCACCCATATCACTAAATAGATAAATATATTCATATATATATAGTAGCATGCAAAAGTTTGGGCACCCCGGTCAGAATTGCTGTTACTGTGAATAGCTAAGCGAGTAAAAGCTGACCTGATTTCCAAAAGGCATAAAGTTAAAGATGACACATTTCTTTAATATTTTAAGCAAGATTACTTTTTTATTTCCATCTTTTACAGTTTCACAATAACAAAAAAGGAAAAGGGTCTGAAGCAAAAGTTTGGGCACCCTGCATGGTCAGTACTTAGTAACACCCCCTCTGGCAAGTATCACAGCTTGTAAATGCTTTCTGTAGCCAGTGAAGAGTCTTTCAATTCTTGTTTGGGGGATTTTCACCCATTCTTCCTTGCAAAAGGCTTCTAGTTCTGTGAGATTCTTGGGCCGTCTTGTATGCACTGCTCTTTTGAGGTCTATCCACAGATTTTCGATAATGTTTAGATCGGCATACTGTGAGGGCCATGGCAAAATCTTCAGCTTGCGCCTCTTGAGGTAGTCCATTGTGGATTTTGAGGTGTGTTTAGGATCACTATCCTGTTGTAGAAGCCATCCTCTTTTCATCGTCAGCTTTCTTACAGACGGTGTGATGTTTGCTTCCAGAATTTGCTGGTATTTAATCGAATTCATTCTTCCCTCTACCAGTGAAATGCTCCCCGTGCCACTGACTGCAACACAAGCCCAAAGCATGATCGATCCACCCCCGTGCTTAACAGTTGGAGAGCTGTTCTTTTCATGGAATTCTGCAGCCTTTTTTCTCCAAACATACCTTTGCTCATTGCGGCCAAACAGTTCTACTTTTATTTCATCAGTCCACAGGACTTGTTTCCAAAATGCATCAGGCTTGTTTAGATGTTCCTTTGAGCTTTTTGAATAGAAGTACTGACTATGCAGGGTGCCCAAACTTTTGCTTCAGGCCCTTTTCCTTTCTTGTTATTTTGAAACTGTAAAACATGGAAATAAAAAAGTAATCTTGCTTAAAATATTAAAGAAAAGTGTTATCTTTAACTTTATGCCTTTTGGAAATCAGGTAATCTTTTACTCACTTAGCTATTCACAGTAACAGAAATTTTGACCGGGGTGCCCAGACTTTTGCATGCCATTGTATATATTTATAAATAATCTTGATATTTATTGCTTATTTATCTATTATTGTATTTTTATTTTTTCTCAGCTCAAGCTGCTAAAGCCTGAGGTATGGATATCACCAAGCACATCCATTTCTCAATTGCTAGGAACTTTCAGATTGTTCTAGTGGTGTTTACTATCCTGGATTTCTTTTCCGAAATTTGTATTAGGTTCTACAAAGAAGAATACAGAGTACAAAAAAGTGTATATAAAAGGTCAAAAAAGATTTTTAAAAACTACCAATTATATTATATCTGTTCATAATAACAATCTCATTACCCCGTATTCATATAAGTTAATCAATAGTTATATTGAACTATACTAATTTATTACAAAAAAAAAGAATCTAACCCCTGCCAAGACCGAAGCTGCTCATTAAGGAGAAAAGAAGGTATAATACTTTCTCATATAATAAAAATTAATAATAGCCAACATCTGAGTTTAAACAATGAATTGAAGGTTTTGAAAATAATTCAGAAAAGGTCCCCACAATGTTTGAAAGTCTTGACAAGATTCAGAAATTGAACAACGAATCTTCTCTAAATCTAAACATGACATAACGTCACATAACCATTGAGCATGAGTAGGAGGAAAAACATCTTTCCATTTAAACAAAAGTGGCCTCCCAGCTATAAGAGAGCTAAAGTCCAAAATATGTAAATCAGATGCCTTCAGCTTAAGATCTTGTCCTGCAACAATACTAAATAGGGCTGTCAGGGGGTTAGGCTTAAAATTGACTTTAAAAAGTAAGGAAAAAGTTTGAAAAACTTCCTTCCAATATTTTTCAAGATTCGGATGAGTCCAAAACATATGAATTAATGAATCATCTCCATTATTACATCTGTCACAGTAGGGAGATATATCTAAATAAAAACCAGATAGCTTATTCTTATGAGCTCTATGTACCACCTTAAATTGTATGAGGGAATGACGAACACATAGCAATGAAGTATCAACCAGTTTAAAAATTTCATTCCAAGTTTCCTTAGATATTGATGCCTGTAAATCTTGTTCCCAGAGATTCTTACTTTTGTCTAAAGGTACATTCCTCCACTCCAGTAACATACCACAAATCTTAGATATTGAACCATTATGAAAAGGTGTCAAACTAAAAATTACGTCCAGTAAGTTTGTTGCTTTGTGAAGCAACATAATGTTGCTTTGTAGCCCCAATTGTTTAATGCTATTGCGTCGTGCCTTGGGGATGATACCAGTGTACATATTACTATTGGGACAATGTGTACTCTGTTCATATTCCATAGTCTTTCAATTTCCTCTTTTATTTCAAGTCAAGTCAAGTTTATTGTCATTTTGACCATAGACTGGTGGTACAGTACACAGTAAAAATGAAACAACGTTCCTCCAGGACCCTGGTGCTACATGAAACACAAAACTACACTAGACTATGTGAGACAGCACAAGGCTACACTTGACTATGTAAAACAACATAAAAACTGCACTAGACTACACGGAACTACTAGAGCTGCATAGGACTACATAAAGTGCACAAAACAGTGCAGGGCAGTACAATAACTAATAAACAAGACAATAGGCACAGTAGAGGACAAATTACAATATAATAATAAATAATGTAGATGTCTGATGGCTTGGGGGAAGAAACTGTTGCACAGTCTGGTCGTGAGAGCCCGAATGCTTCAGTACCTTTTGCCGGATGGCAGGAGGGAGAACAGTTTGTATGAGGGGTGCGTGGGGTCCTTCACGATGCTGTTAGCTTTGAAGGTTCAGCATGTGGTGTAAATGTCTGTAATTGCGGGAAGAGAGACCCCGATGATTTTTTCAGCTGATCTCACTATCTGCTGCAGGGTCTTGCGATCCAAGACGGTGCAATTTCCGAACCAGGCAGTGATGCAGCTGCTCAGGATGCTCTCAATACATCCCCTGTAGAATGTGGTGAAGATGGGGGGTGGGAGATGGACTTTTTCTCAGCCTTCGCAGAGACGCTGCTGGTCTTTCTTGGCTATGGAGCTGGTGCTGAGGGACCAGGTGAGATACTCCGCCAGGTGAACACCAAGAAATGTGGTGCTCTTAACGATCTCAACGGAGGAGCCGTCGATGTTCAGCAGAGTGGTCGCTCCGTGATCTCCGCATATTTCATACCTCAGCATATTTCTGGTGTTTTTCATTTATTGATTTCTGTATGTTATGTGTGTTTGGTATGGTTATATCTATTAAGTTATTCTTGCTTGTTTATCCTATAATATCATGTCCAGACAGTTATTATGGATTGCCCGATCTGTAATAACAGATTGATTGTAATATAATTTGTCAGAGTCTGGTTCTAAGACTGGATCAGGCTTGTATTTATAGTGAGGTACAGTGTCGTTTATAAGTTTGTATTTTAAAACAAGATTTTGGTGAATGATGTTTCACTTGATTTTACCTCTGTAAGTAATCAGGTTCAGTTAAACTACGACTGGATCCTGTCATGTGTTGGACTGCTTCTGGTTTCTCTGGGCATTTTCTGCATTTATCATCTTGAATTTGTTTTTCTTTAATTATGTATTTTTGATCATCTTTTATGTTAACCACCTGATCCTGTATTGCCACACGGAACCCCTCTGTTTCTGGGCAGAGGTCTCCAACTCCGAGCCAGGCGTTCAACGCTTCCTTGTCAACAACCAGTCTCCTCAGGACGAGGGGATGCCTTCCATTGAGGGTCATACTCCTCCGTTGGTTAACTTTTTCTTCAATAGTGATAATGTCTCTCATTTAAGTTTAACGGTGTGTACTTCTTATCAGGATTGCTCATGCTTGCACGGAGAGCCGAATCCTGTTTTCTTTGATGAAAGTATATCCCTAGAAGTTTTATTTGACTGTGTGTAAATTTTTAATGTCTGTTTTTCCTCTTCCTCCTCCTGTTCTAGGTAGTGTGAACCTAAGTGTGTTCGAGTGTACATATTTTCAGAAATTTCTCATTTCAGTTGTTATTTTTCTTTGTAACATTTCCAGATTGGTTGCAGACCAAGATATTGTGCCAAAAGAATACATTAATATATGTATAGTGGAAGTGTTTATAAGGGATATTAACATCTAGTCCTACATAACATACCTGATCATCTGGTGAACCAGTGACTCCTGTGAAAGAGCAGCTGACAACTAGGGAAAGACCTTGTGGCAGCTGGCAGGAAGGAACAGACCCCACTGGGGCTTCTGTGGGCTAGCTACCCTCAACAGCGGGATCCAGCACGTGGGTCCCACCCACCCTTGGCTACGAAACCTTGTAAGAAGGAGATACCCCCCGAGTCAGCGAGAGCGGGGGCGGAAGATGACTCATCGACAGACAGCCTGGCAACCAACACAGGAACGGAGCAGACAATGAGTTGGATGACCAGCATACCTGAGGCCGCAGTGGGACACAAGCTCCAGACCTGCATATGTGGCTGGGCAAAGGTTACTTCCACTACAGGCCTGAAAGTACATCAGGGCAGGAAAGGATGCCTGAAGAAGGGGCAACAGGGACCCCGCATCGAAAACTACTGTTTGAGAAGCAGGTCGGGTCAGTCGACTGAAGTTCAGCAGCAGGACAAAACCCAAAGTCTGCATGAGATCCCAGCGGAGGAAGAGCAGAGCACAGGGGAGCAACCCAACCCAACCCGTTACGACCTGCAATGGAAAAGAAGATTCGGGGGCGAAAGACATCGATCAAGTGGCCAAAATCCTGCGAGGAGGTAATGCGGGAGGAGGTCAGTGCTGAGCTCTGCAACATCTTAGAGACGCTCAGAGGCACCACCGTGAAGAAGTTGGGGAGAATGGGGGAAATAATCTATGGCTGTGGAGCAGAACGTTTTGGAGCGCTGGAGAGGAAGACAACTACACCGACGATCCCCACTAAGGTCCAGGAGGCAGAAGGAATTAGATCATCTAGTCAGAGAGAGGAGGCAGCTGAAGAAACAGTGGAGGAAGGCCACGGAGGAGGAGAAGGAAGGCATGAACCTGTCGCAGGCAGACATCCGGAGCAGGCTCGCATCACTGAGGAGAGCTGAGAAGCTGGTAAGGAAGCGCAGGAAGAAGCAGTGGACAAGAACAAGCTTCTATAAAGATCCCTTCAAGTTTGTGAAGGGTCCCTTCATGGGGAGAAGAGTGGAGGTCTCTCAGTGTCAAAGGCAGAACTGGAAAAACACCCGGAAAAGTTCTACACAGACCACCGACGCCACGAAGAGATCACCGTCCCACCTGACATACCACCAATCCATCCACCGGAACACCCACCAGGTATCAGCCCACCTAGACGGAGTGAGGTGGAGAAAGCTGTGCACAGAGCAAGGGCCACATCGACCCCGGGTCCCAGTGGAGTGCCGTACAGGCTCTACGAGGTGTCCTGCGGTTCCTCCGGAGGCTCATGAAGGTGGCATGGCGGAAGCAGGAGATACCAACATCCTGGCAGAGAGCCGGAGGAATCCTAATCCCAAAGGAAAAGGGTTCATCGGAAATCGGCCAATTCTGCCAGATCAGTCTCCTAAACGTAGAGGGTAAAATCTTCTTTAGTGTGGAGGCTCATAGGCCGTCAAGCTATCTGCAAAGAAACCATCTGATTGATGCATCAATCCAGACAGCAGGGATCTCGGGCTTCTCTGGCTGTCTGGAACGCGCTCGCACCATCTGGCATCAGATCCAGGTCGCCAAGAAGGAGGGAACAGACCTTCACATGGTGATCCTGGACCTCACCAACGCCTTCGACTTAGTCCCTCATAACCTCCTCTGGACTGCTTTCGACTTCCTCAGGGCCCCAGTGGCCCTCACAAGCTGCGTTAAGGCCTACTTCCAGGACGTGCAGCTATGTTGGACAACAACAGACTACACCACAGCGTGGCAACATCTGGAAGAGGGAATCATGGCCAGTTGAACCATCTCCCCGCTAGCCTTCACCATGGCAATGGAGGTGATCGTTAGAGCACCTCGATGGGTGGTTGGAGGACAGCGTACAAGACCTGGCCTGAGGTTGCCGCCTATCAGAGCATACATGGACGATCTCACAACACTCACCACGACCAAGGCTTGTACTGTACGCCTGTTGAGAAAGCTTCAAGAGAATATCGAGCAGGTTCGGCTGAAGACCAGGCCGAGCAAGTCCAGAAGCATCTCCATCGTCAAGAGGAAGCTGGTAGACCAACGCTTCTACATGGGCGATGAGATGATTCCAACAGTCTTCGAGAAGCCTGTGACGAGCCTAGGTCGGTGGTATAACGAATCCCTCAAAGACACAGAGCAGGTAGGTCAGCTCAGGAAGGATACCGTCACTGGCCTCGAGAGCATCAACAGAACCACCCTCCCTGGCAAGCTGAAGCTCTGGTGTATGCAATCTGGGCTCCTTCCAAGCCTCACGTGGCCACTAACCCTGTATGAAGTTCCAGTCTCGAAGGTGGAGAAGCTGGAGAGACTGATCAGCTCATACGTAAGGAGGTGGCTTGGTCTTCCCAGGGGCCTCAGCAGCATCGGGCTCTACGGCAAAGGAGTCCTGGAGTCACCCATTTCCAGTCTTTCAGAGGAGTACAAGTGTGCCAAAGTAAGACTGGAGATGATGTTAACAGGAGAGTGATCCGTCTGTAGCACAAACTGCCCTCATCCTGGATACTGGGAGGAAATGGACTCCATCAGAAGCAACCGAGCAAGCAAAGGCGGCACTCGGGCACAGGGACATCGTGGGCCGAGTACAGCAAGGGAGGAGCGGTCTGGCCTTGGGGACAAGCCTGGAACGAGGCTGCTCCGTCTCAGAGACGCAGGAGGTAAGTCGGCAGGAGGAGATGGCAAGGTGTACAAAGCCCATCGCTCAGGGACATTGTGGGCAAGGGAGGAGCGGTCTGGCCTTGGGGACAAGCCTGGAACGAGGCTGCTCCGTCTCAGAGACGCAGGAGGTAAGTCGGCAGGAGGAGACGGCAAGGTGCACAAAGCCCGTCACTCAGGGACATTGTGGGCAAGGGAGGAGCGGTCTGGCCTTGGGGACAGTACTCCAGCCTGGAACGAGGCTGCTCCGTCTCAGAGACGCAGGAGGTAAGTCGGCAGGAGGAGACGGCAAGGTGTACAAAGCCCATCGCTCAGGGACATTGTGGGCAAGGGAGGAGCGGTCTGGCCTTGGGGACAGTACTCCAGCCTGGAACGAGGCTGCTCTGTCTCAGGGACACAGGCTCATGACGCAGGAGATACGTCAGCAGGAGGAGACGGCAAGGTGCGTAAAGGCCATCGCTCAGGCAAGGCAAGGCAATGGTTGAGATGGGAGGGAGTGGAAAGAAGAGAGATCTCCTGGAGAGAGCTGTGGGAGATGGAGACATTCAGAGCGAGCTTCACCATCAGGGCTGCCTACGATGTCTTGCCGTCTCCCAGGAATTTCAGCCAGTGGTATGGAGAGGACCCCACGTGCTCTCTCTGCCCGACTTCAGCAACACTAAAACACGTTCTGGTGGGCTGCAAGACCAGCCTCACTCAAGGCCGATACACCTGGCGGCACAACCAGGTGCTACGGTGTCTTGCAGCAGTGCTGGAAAGTCGGCGGACGAGCATCAACGCTCTCCCTCCCCCTTCATCCCGCTGGCCATTAACAGCATTTGTCCGGGAAGGTGAGGGTCAAGCCAGACTCGCCACATCGAGACCAGACACCAGGCGGCTAGGCCACATCGAGACCAGACACCAGGCGGCTAGGCGGGGCACGTGATTGGAAGATGGTGGCAGACTTAGGCCAGAGGCTCTGCTTCCGAACTGAAGTCACGGAAACCAACCTCAGACCAGACCTTGTGCTATGGTCGGCCTCACTTCATCTCGTTTACATCATCGAGTTTTCAGTGCCCTGGGAGGATGCAGTGGAGGAGGCCCACGAGTGCAAGAAGCTGAGGTACGCTGAGCTTGCAGCCGATGTGCAGCAACGAGGCTGGAAAGCAAGGGTGCGACCGGTCGAAGCAGGCTGCAGAGGATTTGTAGCCACATCAACATCAAAGCTACTCCGGCAGTTGAGGGAAGACGCACCGACAAGCAGTCAAAGACCTCTCCAGAGCTGCTGAAAAGGGTAGTCAGTGGCTCTGGATGAAGAGAAAGGATTCCATCTGGGCCCCCAAGTGAGTGAATGGCATCTAGGGGGTGAGCCCGGGACACCGGGATTCACTGCTGAACCCTCTGGAGGTGCTGTGGGCCTATCAGCGAAACACCGAGGAAAGAGGGCACCCACTCGATAACCCAGAAGATGCCACCACTCACTTGGCCACCCCACAGAGTCTGGGCAGCATGTCTCAGGAATGCTAATACAGGATATTAACATCTAGTCCTACATAACATACCTTTGTAATATTTTTACTACTGAGCTCTAGTTGGCAGATTTTCTTAAGCCTTGAAGGCTGAAAGATTCCTTTTATCGCACTCTGATCTATTTTCTTTGCTTGTTGACATCCCAGATACTTATACGTTTCATATTCACCCATCGGTTGTACCCTGCTGCTCTGCTTTACATTCAGCTAGCTCTAATGCAACTTCATGTTTGATGCTCTGCACTAATCAATTCCAAACTTCAGGTTTATATCTTTAGATAATAGCTTTGCTATTTGAATTAATTGCTCCAGCTTTACTAATGAAGGAGCGTATAATCATAATTTTAAATTGTCCATTACTGTTATTACTATTATTTCTTTTATTTTCTTTCTGTATTTGTGCAGTTTGTTGCCTTCTGCACACGGGCTGCTTGTCTGTCCTGGTGTGTGCGGTCTGTCGTCGATTCCATTGTACTTACTGTGAATGCCTGCAAGAAAATGAATCCTGGGTTGTATATGGTGACATGTATGTACTCTGATAACGAAGTTACTTCTAACTTTAAACTTTGAACTTCAGTTCTTTTAATATAATTCTTTATTCCTAATAATTGTTGAATGTTGTTTATGCTTCACACTTTGCCCTGACCGATTTCATCAACTCTGAATACGTGGAAATGAAAAGCATCCCTCAGGCCGGACATGGTCGTCTGTCAGAAACCTGGAAGCAGGTGGTCGCGGTAGAAGTGACGGTACCTTGGCAAGACCGGATTGGGAAGGTTTTTGAGCAGAAAGCCAGATAGCAGAGCAGTGCCAGGGATGGGTGTAGGTGAGCCTGCAGAGACGGGACACAGAGCTGCTCACTGCGCAGACCCTTCTCTCCGCTTGGCATTATGGGGGCTTCAAAGAAAATATACATCAGGACCCTCACGGAGGCTGCTGAGCGAGGCTCCATCGGGACCCTCACGGAGGCCGAGCGACGCTCCATCGGGACCCTCACGGAGGCCGAGTGAGGCTCCATCGGGACCCTCACGGAGGCTGCTGAGCGAGGCTCCATCGGGACCCTCTCGGAGGCCGAGCGAGGCTCCATCGGGACCCTCACGGAGGCCGAGCGAGGCTCCATCGGGACCCTCACGGAGGCCGAGCGAGGCTCCATCGGGACCCTCACGGAGGCTGCTGAGCGAGGCTCCATCGGGACCCTCGCGGAGGCCGAGCGAGGCTCCATCGGGACCCTCACGGAGGCCGAGCGAGGCTCCATCGGGACCCTCGCGGAGGCTGCTGAGCGAGGCTCCATCGGGACCCTCACGGAGGCTGCTGAGCGAGGCTCCATCGGGACCCTCGCGGAGGCTGCCGAGCGAGGCTCCATCGGGACCCTCGCGGAGGCTGCCGAGCGAGGCTCCATCGGGACCCTCGCGGAGGCCGAGCGAGGCTCCATCGGGTCCCTCATGGAGGCTGAGTGAGGCTCCATCAGGACCCTCATGGAGGTCTAGCGAGGCTCCATCGGGACCCTCACGGAGGCTGCCAAGCGAGGCTCCATCGGGACCCTCACGGAGGCTGAGCGAGGCTTCATCGGGACCCTCACGGAGGCTGCTGAGCGAGGCTCCATTGGGACCCTCATGGAGGCCGAACGAGGCTTCATCGGGACCCTCACGGCCGAGCGAGGCTCCATCAGGACCCTCATGGAGGCTGCCAAGCGAGGCTCCATTGGGACCCTCACGGAGGCTGCTGAGCGAGGCTCCATCAGGACCCTCGTGGAGGCCGAGCGAGGCTCCATTGGGACCCTCACGGAGGCTGCTGAGCGAGGCTCCACATGGCTATGGACTATAAGGTGTGACCCTTGGCCCAATGCTGCTGGGATTCAAGATGGAGCCTGATCAACCCTGGCTGGGTCACCTGGGTGAGGGTATCTGACCCAAAACACCCGATGACCCCAGGTTATATCACTGATGATATCATAGAGATCATAGGAAAGTACAGAACTGAGGTTGGTCCTTCAGCCCATCTAGTCTGTGCCAAACCAGTTAAGCTGCCTATTCCCACTGACCTGCACCGGGACCATAAACCTCCATACTCCTCTCATCCATGTACCTGTCCAAACTTCTCTTAAATGTAGAAATTGAGCTTGCATGTACTAGTTGCGCCGGCAGCTCATCCCACACTGTCAACACCCTCTGAGTGAAGAAGTTTCCCTTCGTGTTCCCCTTAAACATTTCACCTTTCACCCTTAACCCATGACCTCTGGTTGTAGTCCTACCCAACCTCAGTAGAAAAAGCTTGCTTGCATTATCCGTCATAAATTTTATACCTTTATCAAATCTCCCCTCAATCTTCTACATTCCTAACCTATTCAATCTTTTATTATGACTCAGGTCCTCCAGTCCCAGCAACAACCTTGTAAATTTTCTCTGTCCTTTTCCAACCTTATTCACATCTTTCCTGTAGGTCAGTCACCAAAACAACACACAATACTCCAAATTAGGCCCCACCAATGTCTTATACAACTTCAACATAACATCCCATCTCCTGTACTCAATACCTTGATTTATGAAGTCAAGTTTATTGTCATTTATCTATATACATGTATACCGTCAAACGAGACAACTTTTCTCTGGACCAGGGTGTAAAGCACAGTAGTTCACGTAACACAAATATAACACACAATAACTTAGGAAAGTAAGAATTAAATCTACAAATGAATTGCATGTGGGTCACTGGCCTCAGGAATCGGACGGTCAGGGTCACCGGCGGTGTCTGGCCTCGGGAATTGGACGGTCAGGGTCACTGGCGGTGTCTGGCCTCGGGAATCGGACGGTCAGGGTCACCGGCGGTGTCTGGCCTCGGGAATCGGACGGTCAGGGTCACCGGCGGTGTCTGGCCTCGGGAATCGGACGGTCAGGGTCACCGGCGGTGTCTGGCCTCCGGAATCGGACGGTCAGGGTCACCGGCGGTGTCTGGCCTCGGGAATCGGACGGTCAGGGTCACCGGCGGTGTCTGGCCTCGGGAATCGGACGGTCAGGGTCACCGGCGGTGTCTGGCCTCGGGAATCGGACGGTCAGGGTCACCGGCGGTGTCTGGCCCGGGAATCGGACGGTCAGGGTCACCGGCGGTGTCTGGCCTCGGGAATCGGACGGTCAGGGTCACCGGCGGTGTCTGGCCTCGGGAATCGGACGGTCAGGGTCACCGGCGGTGTCTGGCCTCGGGAATCGGACGGTCAGGGTCACCGGCGGCGTCTGGCCTCGGGAATCGGACGGTCAGGGTCACCGGCGGCGTCTGGCCTCGGGAATCGGACGGTCAGGGTCACCGGCGGTGTCTGGCTTCGGGAATCGGACGGTCAGGGTCACCGGCGGTGTCTGGCCTCGGGAATCGGACGGTCAGCGTCACCGGCGGTGTCTGGCCTCGGGAATCGGACGGTCAGGGTCACCGGCGGTGTCTGGCCCGGGAATCGGACGGTCAGGGTCACCGGCGGTGTCTGGCCCGGGAATCGGACGGTCAGGGTCACCGGCGGTGTCTGGCCTCGGGAATCGGACGGTCAGGGTCACCGGCGGTGTCTGGCCTCGGGAATCGGACGGTCAGCGTCACCGGCGGTGTCTGGCCTCGGGAATCGGACGGTCAGGGTCACCGGCGGTGTCTGGCCCAGGAATCAGACGGTCAGGGTCACCGGCGGTGTCTGGCCTCGGGAATCGGACGGTCAGGGTCACCGGCGGTGTCTGGCCTCGGGAATCGGACGGTCAGGGTCACCGGCGGTGTCTGGCCCGGGAATCGGACGGTCAGGGTCACCGGCGGCGTCTGGCCTCGGGAATCGGACGGTCAGGGTCACTGGCGGCGTCTGGCCTCGGGAATCGGACGGTCAGGGTCACCGGCGGCGTCTGGCCTCGGGAATCGGACGGTCAGGGTCACCGGCGGCGTCTGGCCTCGGGAATCGGACGGTCAGGGTCACCGGCGGCGTCTGGCCTCGGGAATCGGACGGTCAGGGTCACTGGCGGTGTCTGGCCTCGGGAATCGGATGGTCAGGGTCACTGGCGGTGTCTGGCCCGGGAATCGGACGGTCAGGGTCAGCGGCGGTGTCTGACCCGGGAATCGGATGGTCAGGGTCAGCGGCGGTGTCTGACCCGGGAATCGGACGGTCAGGGTCACCGGCGGTGTCTGGCCTCAGGACCAAATCAACTGCTTGTCACTGCCACATCTCACCGTGGCTGTGTTAGAGTGGCGATCACACAATCTCCATTCTCAAGGAGGGTTCATCCATTATAAATGACTGAATATCCAATTATCTCTCTAATTTAAACATTTGACCTATGACAGTAATTCCTGTTTTTCCTGGGCTAATATTTCTCAAGTATTTGCATATCAAAGTGCTTAGAATGCAGAGCTCAAATGTGCACCGTACAATTCTGAACATCGATAAAATCCGCAGATGCTGGAAATCTGCCAAAAACACCCCCCCCCCCAGAAAATGCAAAATAAAAACGGAGCAGGTCAGGCAGTATCTGCGGAAATGGAAACAGTCAACGTTCTGGGACTCCCTGACGGTCAGCTTTCCTCACACATCCCACATTGTAAACTCAGTCATCCCATCGTGGGCACCAGCCTCTGTGGTATCCAGGTCACCTTCAATGACCGATACCTCAAACCGGCAGCGTCCGTCATTAACGACCCCCATCGACATGGCCTCTTCTCATCAGGGAGGAGAGGAGGTACCTCACTACTCTTTTATTTCTGTTATTTTGCTCTACTTATTTTATTTCAACTATATATACTGTAATTATATATACTGTATAATATAAAAATATATATACTGTGTGCTGGGGCAGCAGGCTGAGGGTAGCAGACACCAACAGAATCAACAAACTCATTCGTAAGGCCAGTGATGTTGTGGGGGTGGAACTGGACTCTCTGACGGTGGTGTGTGAAAAGAGGATGCTGTCCAAGTTGCATGCCATCTTGGACAATGTCTCCCATCCACTCCATAATGTACTGGTTAGGCACAGGAGTACATTCAGTCAGAGACTCATTCCACCGAGATGCAACACTGAACGTCATAGGAAGTCATTTCTGCCTGTGGCCATCAAACTTTACAACTCCTCCCTCGGAGTGTCAGACACCCTGAGCCAATAGGCTGGTCCTGGACTTATTTGCACTTGGCATGATTAACTTATTATTATATAATTATTTATGGTTTTATATTGCTATATTTCTACACTATTCTTGGTTGGTGCGGCTGTAACGGAACCCAATTTCCCTCAGGATCAATAAAGTATGCCTGTCTGCAACTCACAGTTTTCTTTTATCTTTTATCATGTATCGCTTTGTACTGCAGCCACAAAGTTAGCAAATCTCACAATATATGCCGTTGATATTAACCCTGATTCTGACATCCCAAAGATGAGCCGGTTACTAGGTTAATTGGTCACATGGGTGACACTGGCCGGAAATCCTGTAGACTGTAAGATACGGGAGCAAGAAGAGGCCATTTGGCCCATCTGGTCTGTTCAGCCATTCCATCATGGCTGATTTATTATCCTTCTCAACCCTATTCTTCTGCCTTCTCCCCGTAAACTTGATACCCTTACTAATCAAGAACCTATCAACCTTTATTTTGGTTTGGTCTCCGCAGCCATCTATGGCAATGACTTTCACAGATTCACCACTCTCTGACTGAAGAAATTCCTCCTCGTCTCCATTCTAAATGGATGTCCCTCTATTCTGAGGCCCTGCCTTCCGGTCTTAGACTCCTCCACGAAAGGAAACATACTCTCCACATCCACTCTCCACTAACTGGGCCTTCCAACGTTCAATAGGCTTCAATGAGATCCCCACCCCCACCGTTCTAAACTCCAGCAAGTACAGACACAGACCTATCAACTGCATGTCCATTCTTAGATAAGGAGCCCAGAAGACACAGCAGCAGAATTAGGCCATTTGGCCCATCAAGTCTGCTCCGCCATTCCATCATGGCTAATCCATCTTCCTCTTAACCCCATTCTCCTGCCCTCTCCCAGTAACCTTTGACACCCTGACTAATCAAGAATCTATCAGTTTCCACTTAAAACATACCCAATGATTGGCCTGCACAGCCAGCTATGGCAAGGAATTCCACAAATTCACCGTCCTCTGGCTAAAGAAATTCCTCTTCATCTTTGTTCTAAATGGGCTCCCTCTATTCTGAGGCTGTGCCCTCTGGTCCTAGACTCCCCCACTATAGGAAACATCCTCTCCACATCCACTCTATCTGTGTCCTCTGGTCCTAGACTCCCCCACTATAGGAAACATCCTCTCCACATCCACTCTATCTGTGTCCTCTGGTCCTAGACTCCCCCACTATGGGAAAAATCCTCTCTACATCCACTCTATCTGTGTCCTCTGGTCCTAGACTCCCCCACTATAGGAAACATCCTCTCCACATCCACTCTATCTGTGTCCTCTGGTCCTAGACTCACCCACTATAGGAAACATCCTCTCCACATCCACTCTATCTGTGTCCTCTGGTCACAGACTCCCCACTATAGGAAACATCCTCTCCACATCCACTCTATCTGTGTCCTCTGGTCCTAGACTCCCCCACTTTAGGAAACATCCTCTCCACATCCACTCTATCTGTGCCCTCTGGTCCTAGACTCCCTGACTATAGGAAACAACCTCTTCACATCCACTCTATCTGTGTCCTCTGGTCCTAGACTCCCTCACTATAGGAAACAACCTCTTCACATCCACTCAAACTAAGCCTTTCAATATTTGATCATTTTCAAATGAAATCCACTCTCATTCTTCTAAACTAAAGCCCAGAGCCATCAACTATGTCTCAATGTAAGCAGGCTTTTTCCACTGAGGCTAGGGGAGAGAAAAACCAGAGGTCATGGGTTAAGGGTGAAGGGCGAAAGGTTTAAAGGGAACATTAGGGGGAGCTTCTTCACACAGAGAGTGGTGGGAGTGTGGAATGAGCTGCCAGATGAAGTGGTAAATGCATACTCACTTTTAACATTTAAGAAAAACTTGGACAGGTACATGGATGAGAGGGGTATGAAGGGATGTGGTCCAGGTGCAGGTCAGTGGGACTAGACAGAGAAATGGTTCGGCATAGCCAAGAAGGGCCAAAAGGCCTGTTTCTGTGCTGTAATGTTCTATGGTTCAATACATTAACCCTTTCATTCCCAGAATCATTCTCATAAACCTCCTCTGGACCCTCTCCAACGCCAGCACATCCTTTTTTAGATAAGCAGCCCACAATACTCCAAGTGTAGTCTGACCAAAGCCTGTGCTTGACTGGTTTGATCGGGGCAGACCGGTTCTGCGGCCTACAGTCAATGAACAACACAGCGCTAAACGAACTGAACTGAAGGATACTAAACACTCCTGGACTGCTTCAAGGACTCTGTAGTTTGGTGTTTAATCTTCTGTGTATTTTTGACTCATTTTTGCTGTTGCTGTGATTTGTTTATTTTGCACATTGGGTGTTTGATGCTTTCTTCAAATGGGTTCCATGGTTTTCTTCGTGTCATAGCTGTCTGTGGGGAAGACAAACTCTGGGTTGTATACTGCATGCGTGCATAGATAACAAATGTACTTTGAATCTTTGACTTTTACTACAGAAATTCCTCCTCATCTTTGTCCTAAAGGGACGTATTTCTACTCTGAGTCTGTGCCCACTGGTCCTAAAGTCTCCCACTGTAGAAAGCATCCTCTCCACATCCACTCTAAATAAACAAACAATAAAAATAAAAATGATTGTCTCAGAGGGAGGAGGTGCAGTGGGCATGGATAGTTTCTTGCGGTTCACTCGGAGACCGAACCGATATTCTTACAGGGCTCTCTTCTTCTTCTTCTCTTCTTAAGCCCCAGCACCCTCACTAGAGCTTAGAGCATCAACAGAAGCTCGCTAGAGTCCTAGTTCGAGTTGTCTGCAGGTGTAGCCAATCTTCAAAGATCCTTCCTCTCCCAGGGATGAGGTACTTGGAACTTCTGTTGGTATTTCTGTAGTTCAGGGTTTTGATGGGATGGGTTGCTAGCCCCAGCTCCAACCAGCTGGGCTTGGGACTGTCCATGGCGGAGTTTACCATGCCTCGCCCCACTCCCAACCACTGAAATCCCTCCTGCTAAGGGCGTGTAGCTGTGACCCCACAGCTTCCCCATTGGTCTCGCAGAACGTGCAGATTTTCTTCCTTATAAACCTTTCGAGGTCCTTCCATTGTCCCAACTATTCCCCACCCTGTCCACACACTTCCCCTCTCATCGCTAACACTGGAGATTCCGCAGATGTTAGAGATTTGAGCAACATTAACACACAATGCTGGAGGATCTCAGCAGGTCAGGCAGCAACTACGGAGCAGAATAAAGAGTCAACGCTTTGGACTGAGACCCTGGAAAGGAAGGGGGAAGAAGCCAGAATAAGAAGGAGGGGGAGGACAACCTGGCCGACGAGAGGTTGGTCCAGCAGAGGGGGAAGGTGGGTGGTTGAGGAATTGAGGATGAAGTACGAAACTGGAAGGTGATAGGTGGAAGAGGTAACAGGACGAAGTAGGAATCAAATAGGAAAGGAGAGTTTACAGCTCTCCAGGAAAGATACATCTCAGACCATCACTGGCAAAGTCCTCCCATCACTGGGCACATTTACAGGAGTGCTGCCACAAGACAGAAGCGTCCTTTGGCTTTCCTCCATTATGTCCTGTTTAAATTTACAGAAAATAAGAAGTCGGACATTGGATACATCCTTTAAGTTTGAGGAAACTTGGCGACCCCTTATTCATTATTTTCATAGGCTCTGACTTATGGCCCTTCCAGTTACCTTTTTGAAGATTTGGATTTGATCAGAAAGTTTTTCCTTTTTTCCTGCTTTTACTCTCAAGATGAACTGCCCAGTTTTTTTTCTTTTTCTTTTTTTTTTGGTGTTTTTTTTCCGAAGTAAATTCAATTATAAAAGTTTCTTTATCTTTTTTCTTCTTGCTATGGATAAAAGGAGAATCAATTAACTTTTTTATTATACACTATCAGAGTAATTCTATGTACGATCGTGATAATGTGTATTTTTCCTTTTATTTGAATTGTTATTGATATAGATTTTGAGACAATTCTCCTCTTGTTTATATATACATGTGTACTTTTTTAATTTAACTATTAAAAAGATTGAGAGAGAGAAAGCAGGTCTGCCATCATCCAGGCCAAGCTCTCTTCTCACCACCACAGGAGCCTCAGGTCCCACACCACCAGGTTCAGGAACAGTTATTACCCCTCACCATCAGACTCCTGAACCGGTGTGGATAACTTCACTCACCTCAACTCCGAACTGAGCCTAGGGTCCCACACCACCAGGCTCCTGAACCAGTGTGGATAACTTCACTCACCTCAACTCTGAACTGAGCCTAGGGTCCCACACCACCAGGTTCAGGAACAGTTATCACCCCTCACCATCAGACTCCTGAACCAGTGTGGATAACTTCACTCACCTCAACTCTGAACTGAGCCTAGGGTCCCACACCACCAGGTTCAGGGACAGTTATTACCCCTCAACCATCAGGCTCCTGAACCAGTGTAGATAACTTCACTCACCACAACTCCGAACTGATTCCACAACCTATGGACTCACTTTCAAGGTCTTATATTCTCAGCATTATTATTGATGACATAGATTATATTAAATATTTATTATTATTTGTTTTTATTTGCACAATTTGTCTTCTTTTGCACATTAGTTGTTTGTCAGTCTTTATATGTGTATAGTGTTTCATAAATTCTATTGTATTTCTGTATTTTCCTGTAAATACCCACAAGAAAATGAATCTCAGAGTAGTATGTGGTGACATTTACATATTTCGATAATTAATTTACCTTGAACTTTGAAACGTTAACCCTCTTTCACTCTCTGTAGATTCTTCTTGACTTGCTGAATGTTTCCGGTGTTTTTTGATTTTATATTTTAATAACAAGATGATTTGGGACTCAATTCACGATCTCCAAATGGAGTCTGACCAGGCGCTCTCCTTCCTCTCTGCAAAGCCTCCCTGAAGACACAATTCTCAACAGATCAGGAACAGCTTCTTCCCCTCCACCATCCAGTCTCTGAATGGTAATGAACCCCACAACTCTTCCACACTGCTTGTTTTCTTTTCCTCTCTTTTTGCACTGGTTATTTAACTTACTTTTTATATACATTGTAATTTATAGTTTTTATTATTATGCATTGCAATTACTCCTGAGGCAAAACCACCTCTGCCTGTAAGGAGTTTGTATGTCCTCCCCGTGACCATGTGGGTTTCCTCCCGGTTAATAGGTTAATGGGTCATTGTAAATTGAGTAAGCTCAGGTTAAACCGGGGGTGGTGGGAGGCATGGCTCGAAGGCTTGGAAGGTCCTGTTCTGCACAGCGCATCTGTAGATGCAAACTTCCCATCGTTCAGGACGTTTACAAAGACAGGTGTGTAAAAAGGGCCCGAAGGATCATTGGAGACCCGATTCACCCCAACCACAAACTGTTCCAGCTGCTACCATCCGGGAAACGGTACCGCAGCATAAAAGCCAGGACCAACAGGCTCCGGGACAGCTTCTTCCACCAGGTCAACAGTCTGATTATTTCATGCTGACACATTTGTATTTCTATGTTATATTGATTGCCCTGTTGTACATACTACTTATTATAAATTACTATAAATTGCACATTGCACATTTAGGTGGAGACGTAACATAAAGATTTTTACTCCTCATGTATATGAAGTATGTAAGTAATAGTCAATTCAATTCAATAGACAGACAGATAAATAGACATAGATAGATAGATAGATAGACTGACAGACAGATAGATATATAGACAGTTGGATGGATAGACAGACAGATTGATAGACAGAAAGATAGATAAGACATTCAGATAGATAAAATTTCACGATGTATGCCGGTGAAATTAAATCTAATTCTGATTCTGATTCAACTAAAGCTTAAACACAAACACCTTTGTTGGTGCTTTCAGACTGTCCACGTTTTGCACCGAGACCCTTCTTCAGGACTGGAAAGGAAGGGGGATGAAGCCAGAATAAGAAGATGGGGGGAGAGGAAAGAGGACAAGCTAGAAGCTGATAGGTGAGGTTGGGTGAGGGGGAAGATGGGTGGATAGGAGAGGAGGGGAATGAAGTAAGAAGCTGGGAAGTGATTGGTGGAAGACGTAAAGGGCTGAAAAGATTGGAGAGGATAGTGGTGGGCCATGACAGAAAGGGGAGGAGAAGGGAAGCACCAGAGGGAGGTGAGGGCAAGAGAAGGGCTGATGATGTCACCATATGTCTCAATGTTTCAATGATCAATGAACAACTGCAGCCATCTCAAGGGCAGTTGGTGGTAAGAAAAGGCCGGGTGTCAGGACCAGAGGCAAAGAGTCGGGTGGCTGCTCCATAACGTTTATTCTGCTCGGTGCTGCATCGAGGCTCAGCTGTAGGCCTGCTCCGGCTGCTCTGGGCTCCACGTCTGCGGGCTCTGCGTTGTTTACTCCACTACGCATTGATCTGAACGGAGGTTTGCTCCGGCTGCTCGGGGCTCCACGTCTGCGGGCTCTGCGTTGTTTACTCCACTACGCATTGATCTGAACCGATGCCTGCTCCGGCTGCTCGGGGCTCCACGTCTGCGGGCTCTGCATTGTTTACTCCATTACGCATTGATCTGAACGGAGGTTTGCTCCGGCTGCTCGGGGCTCCACGTCTGCGGGCTCTGCGTTGTTTACTCCATTACGCATTGATCTGAACGGAGGTTTGCTCCGGCTGCTCGGGGCTCCACGTCTGCGGGCTCTGCGTTGTTTACTCCACTACGCATTGATCTGAACCGATGCCTGCTCCGGCTGCTCGGGGCTCCACGTCTGCGGGCTCTGCGTTGTTTACTCCATTACGCATTGATCTGAACGGAGGTTTGCTCCGGCTGCTCGGGGCTCCACGTCTGCGGGCTCTGCGTTGTTTACTCCATTACGCATTGATCTGAACGGAGGTTTGCTCCGGCTGCTCGGTGCTCCACGTCTGCGGGCTCTGCGTTGTTTACTCCACTACGCATTGATCTGAACCGAGGCCTGCTCCGGCTGCTCTGGGCTCCACGTCTGCGGGCTCTGCGTTGTTTACTCCACTACGCATTGATCTGAACCGAGGCCTGCTCCGGCTGCTCGGGGCTGCACGTCTGCGGGCTCTGCGTTGTTTACTCCACTACGCATTGATCTGAACCGAGGCCTGCTCCGGCATTCATGTATGCGGGCTCCACAACCTGTACTCTGCAAGATGCTGAACTGAGGCTGAGGCTGCGGCCTGCTCCAGGCCTTGTGTCTGAGGACTCACTTTCATTTTAAACGCCATGTGCTTACTTTTACTGTTTGCACCATTTGCTTTCTCTCTCTCTGCACACTGGGTGTTTGATGTTCTTTTTCTTTATAGGTTCTTTGTTTTGTGGCTGCCCATAAGGAGAGGAACCTCACGGTTGTATAATGTATCCGTGCTGTGATAAAAAATGTAACTTGGACCTGGAACTTTGATATGAGGCTCAGGCCATACAGAGGGGAAAGGGCTCTTTCTCCTAATCAGCCAAGCTAATGTTAATGTTACTGAAAGGCATAAACACACGAGATTCTGCAGATTCTGGAAGTCTAGAGTAACACACAAAATGCTGGGGGAACTCAGCAGGTCAGGCAGCATCTATGGAAATGAATAAACAGTCACTGTTTCAGGCCAAGACTTGTCAGCAGAACTTTCAAATTGTTCAGATGATCCAATTTGATATCAGAGACTGTATACAGAATACAACCTGAAATCCTTACTCCTCACAGACATCCACGAAACAAGAAACCCTGTGGAGCGTATGATAGGAACGTCAGAATGCAAAAACCCAACTCCCCCCTCCCATTGCACAAGGGGCTGCAGAAGCACTGACCCCTTACCCCCCCCCCCCCACCGCACCATGCAAGCAATAGCAAAAGCCTTGATTCAGAGTCCATCGAAAACCACAGCCCATAATCCAGCACCGGTATCTCCGACAGGCTCCCCCTCACCGAGGGACAGAGATCTGCACAGCGAGATCGGGAGACCAGCAACTCGCTGTCCCGATGTTACAGTCTTCCGCGATGTTTCTCCAAGCCTACTCCCCACCCCACTGTCTCGAGGACTGACAGGCTCTCACTCACTATCAGGAGAGAGAGGCAGAGAGAGGGAGAGAGAGAGGGAGAGGAAGGGAGACAGAGAGCGAGAGAGAGAGGGAGTGAGAGAGTCAGAGAGACAGAGAGAGAGGGAGAGAGAGAGAGAGAGAAACAAAGAGAGAGACGGGGAGAGAGAGGGAGCGAGAGAGTCAGAGAGACAGAGAGAGAGGGAGAGAGAGAGAAAAAAAGAGAAAGAGAGAGAAACAGAGAGACAGAGAGAGAGAGAAAGAGAGAGACAGAGAGAGACAAAGAGAGAGAGCGAGAGAGAGAGATTATTTGGGTACAGGTCCTTCTTCCAACACACCACCTGCTGTCCCAATGTTTCAGTCTCCATGATGCTTCAGTCAGTGAGGAACCAGGTCATCGGTGAAGATCCCCAAAGGTGCACGTCTTCCAGGTCGTTCCCGGAGACAGCAAAGCGGCAGGCTGAAAACCCACCACTTGCGAAGAACTGTACTCTAAACCATAGATCACGGACGCCAACAGAACCCCAACCACACTGAAAAGAAAAGAAAGATATAAGAGGAGAATTAATAAGCTGTTTGGTGGAAGAACTAGAAGTAGTCACCTGGGTCTATCAAAACCACTGGCACCATCAGAGAGAAAGCGTTTGGTGAAGACATTTAAGCAGGTCATAAGTGAATAATCACAGTACTGAGTTTCAAGGACAGGTTAAGTGAATTAAATTAATAGCTTTGAATGGGTTGATGAATGCATTAAATTAGAATGAGCTTCGCCATTTCACTGTATGTATATCAATGCTGTACTCTGTCACTGCATCCATCTTTCTGTCTTGCATTGTTTAAGCTAACATCTTGTGTTAATGTATTGTCCTCGGGACGTCTCCACGGTTTACAGCCGACTTGAGCACAGAGTCCTGATAAACAGCAAGGCCACAATCATCATCAGATTGCTGGTAATGATGGCTAATGGACTTAAATTGGCCAGAACACAATGAAAATTCCCTTCTCCCGCTCCTTCACCACACACAACTCTTCTGAGAGGGCGCTACTGTTGGCAATAGTTTATTACTGTCATATGTTCCAAGATACAGTGAAAAGCTTTTATTTATGTGACATCCAGACAGATATGTTGATACATAACCACCTCGAGGAAGTTCAAAAGAAAACCAGAAGGCAGAGAATAGCGACACACACAAACTCAGCAGGTCGGGCAGCATCTACTGAGAGGAGTAAACAGTTGACGTTTCGAACCGAGACCATTCTGGACTGGAAAGGAAGATAGCCAGAAGGCGATAGGTGAAGCCAGGTGAGTGGGAAAGGTCAAGGGCTGGAGAGGAAGGAATCTGATAGGAGAGGAGAGTGCACCATAGGAGAAAGGGAAGGAGGAGGGACACCAAGTGGTGAGGAGAAGAGGTAAGAGGTCAGAGTGGGGAATATAAGAAGAGGGGAGGGGGGTAATGGGAAAGAAAGTTACCTCTGTGCTACCTTGTCGCTTTGTATCATGGCACAGTAGTATAGCAGTCAGCAGAAAGATTCGCAGTGTCAGCTACTGAGGGCCATTCAGAAACCTGGAGGAGAGGATTTATGCTTGGGACCGAACCATAATCAGTTCTGGTATATTTCACATACTGGCAATAAAGTGGTCCTGGTTCTGAAGAAGATGTTCATAAAATATTGAGTGCACGCCTTCGGGCTCCTTTACCTCCTCTCCGATGAGCTGAGTGACCTGATTCTGTGAAAGTGACGGCACGAAAACAGGCCCTTCAGTTCATCTCGTCCGTGCTGAGCCATTTCAGAGTCAGCTTCAATATCACCGGCACATGTCCTGAAATTTGTCTTTGTGGCAGCAATACAATGATATTAGAGAAACAAGCTGTCAATTACAGTAAGATATATCTATATAAAATAGTTAAATTAAACAAGTAGTGCAAAAATAGAAATAAAAGGTAGTGTGTTAGTGTTCATGGGTTCAACGTCCATTCAGAAATCAGATGGCAGAGGGGAAGAAGCTGTTCCTGAATCGTTGAGTGTGTGTCTTCAGGCTCCCGTACCTCCTCCCTGATGGTCGCAATGAGAACAAGGCATGTCCTGGGCGATGGGGGTTTTTAGTTTTGGATGCCACCTTTCTGAGGCCTCGTTCCTTGAAGATGCTCTGGATACCACAGTCTAGTGCCCATGTTGGAGCTAACTAATCTTACAACTCTCTGCAGCTTACTTCGATCCTGTGCAGTAGCCTCTGCCCCACACCAGACGGTGATGCTACCAGTTCGAACGCTCTCCACGGTACATCTGTAGAAATTTGCGAGTGTCTTTGATGACTCACCAAATCTCGTCAAACTCCTGATGAGATATAACTGCTGTCTTGCCTTCTTTGTAGCTGCATCGATATGTTGGGACCAAGATAGATCCTCAGAGATGTTGACACTAGGAACATGAAATTGCTCACTCTTTCCATTTCTGACCCTTCTATGAAGACTGGTGTGTGTTCCCTTGTCTTATCATGTCTGAAGTGTACAATCAGTTCTTTGGTCTTACTGACATTGAGAGCAAGATTGATGCTGAGACACCATCAACCAGCGGATATAATTCGCACCTGTACGCCCTCTCGCCAGCATCTGAAACTCTGCCAACAGTGTTTGTACCATCAGCAGACTTATTGAAATAGAACCATTTCAACTGCGTAGTCCCACTGACCTGCACCGGGACCACCGCCCTGCATGCCCCTCCCATCCACGTACCTATCCAAACTTCTCTTAAACGTTGAAATCAAAATCACATCCATCCCTTCCGCTGGCAGCTCGTCCCACACTCTCACCACCTTCTGAATTCCTTCTCATGTTCCACTTAAACTTTACACTTTTCAACTTTAACCCATGACCTCTGGTTGTAGTCTCACCGAACCTCAGTGGAAAAATCCTGTTTGCATTTATCCTGTCTGTGCCCCTCATAGTTCTGTATAACTCCATCAAATCTCTCTGAATCTTCTACATTCTAGGGAATAAAGTCCTAACCTATTCAACCTTTCCTTGAAACTCATGTCCTCTAGTCCCGGCAACATCCTTGTAAATTGTCTCTGTACTCTTTCAATCTTAGTTACATTTTTCCTGTATGTAGGTGACCAAAACTGCACACAGTTCTCCAAATGTCTTTTTCAACTTCAACAGAACATCCCAACTCCAATACTCAATACTTTGGTCTGTGAAGGCTAATGTGCCAAAAGCTTTCTTTACGACCCTATCTACCTGCGACGCCACTTTCAATGAATTATGGACCAGTACTCCCAGATCCCTTTGTTCTACCACACTCTTCAGTGCCCGACCGCTCGCTGTGTAAGGCCTACCCTGGTTGGTCCTCCCAGAGTGTAACACCTCACACTTGTCTGCACTTTCTATCTCCCATGTTTCAGCCCATTTCTCCAGCTGATCCAGATCCCACTGCAAGTCACACACACACAAAATGCCAGAGGAACTCAGCAGGTTAGAAACGAGTAACCAATCGACGTTTTGGGCCGAAACCCTTCATCTGGTCTTGAAAAAAGAAGTCAGAGCAAGTAGGTGGAGGGGAAGGGAGGGGAGGAAAAGGAACAAGGCGGAGACTCAGTTGGTGTTGTTCCTCTGACCTGAGTGTGGCCTCATTGCGGCAGAAGAGGAGGTAGTGGACTGACATGTCGGAATGGGTGTGGGAAGTAGAATTGAAATGGCTGGCTACCAGGAGAACCAGCTTTTTCTGGCAGATGGAGCGTAGGTGCTCGACGAAGAGGTCTCCCAGTCTGTGTCAGGTCTCACTGATACACAGGAGGACTCACTGGGATCACAGTGTACGACCCCAACAGACTCACAGGTGGAATGTCACCTCACCTGGAAGCACTCTTTGGGGCCCTGAATGGTGGTGAGGAAGTAGGTGTAAGGGCAGGTGGAGCACTTGTTCCGCTTGCGAGGGTAAGTACCAGGAGGAAGATCCGTGGGGAGAGGCGAATGCAGAAGGGGACCTGGAAAGTGTCGGGGAGGGGGGAGGGAAAGATCTGTTTGGTGTTAGGATCCCATTGGAGGTGCCACTGCAAGCAACGGCAGTCCTCCTCACTGTCCACTACACCCCCAGTCGGTGGTATCCGCAAATCTGCTGATCCAGTTAACCACATTATCATCCAGATCGTTGATATAAATGACAACACTGGACCCAGCACTGACTCTGCAGCACACCACTAGTCACAGGCCTCCAGTCAGAGAGGCAACCCTCTACTACCACTCTCTAGCTTCTCCCACAAAGCCAATGTCTAATCCAATTTACTACTCGTTTTGAATGCCGAGCGAATGAACCTACTTGACCAACCTCCCACACGGGACCTTGTCAAATGCCTTGCTGACATCCATGTAGACAACGTCTGCTGCCTGGCTTTCATCCACTTTTCTGGTAACCTCCTCGCAAAACTCAATAAGATTGGTTAGGCTTGACCTATCACACACAAAGCCATGCTGACTATCCCTAATCAATCCATGTCTGTCCAAATACTTATATATCCGGTCACTTAGAATACCATCCAATAAATTTCCCACTACTGATGTCAGGCTCACTGACCTGTAACTTTCTGGTTTACTCTTAGAGTCATTCTCAAACAGCAGAGTGACATTGACCAACCTCCAGTCCTCTGGTTCCTCACCTGTTGCTAAGGATGATTTAAATGTCTCTGCTAGAGCCTGGAAATGTCTGCACTTGCCTCCCAGTGTCCAAGGGAACACCTTGTCAGGCCCTGGGGATTTATCTACCCTAATCTGCCTCAGGACAGTAAACACCTCCTCCTCTGTAATCTGTACAGGGTCCATGATCTCACTGCTGCCTTGCCTCACTTCAGTAGACTGTGTGTCCGTCTCCTGAGCTAATACAGATGCAAAATATCCATTTACGACCCCAGCTAAGTCTGCCTTTTTGGCCAGCCACATGGAGCAGCCTATGTTCCAAGCCTACACTGGTGCCATCCCGCAGTTTTCCTACACTACGTCGACGACTGCATTGGTTCTGCTTCCTGCACCCATGCAGAGCTCGTCAACTTCATCCACTCTGCCTCTAATTTCCACCCCGCCCCCAAATATACCCGGTCCATTTCCGACACCTCCCTCCCCTTTCCTGATCCCTCTCTGTCTCTGGAGACAGCTTAACTACTGATGTCTATTATAAACACACAGACTCTAACAGCTACCTTGAATATACCTCTTCCCACCATGCTACTTGTAAAAACGCCATTCCTTTCTCTCAATTCCCCGTCTCCACCACATCTGCTCTCAGGATGAGGCTTTTCATTTCAGTCTGGGCTTCTCCCCCTATCCATTCATACCCTGACCTATCAAATTCTGGCTTCTAATATACATCCACACTCGGTCTCCACAGCTGCCTGTGGCAAAGAATTCCACAGATTCCTTTTCTAGCCTCTCTACTTCCTCAACACTACCTGCCCCTCTACCTATCTTGATATCAGCTGCAAACTTTGCAACAAAGCCATCAATTCCATCATCCAAATCATTGTCATACAATGTAAAAAGCATCAGTCCCAGCACACACCCCTGTGGAACAACACGAGAATCTTTCCTGTAACGCCATGAGCTCGTAGCTTGTTAAACAGCCTCATGTGAGGCACCTTGTCAACGGCCTTCTGAAAATCCAAATGCACAGCATCAATCGATTCTCCTTTGTCTATCCTGCTTGTTATTTCTTCATAGAACTCCAACTGATTTGTCAGGCTAGATTTTCCCTTGAGGAAACCGTGCTGACTGCAGCCGATTTTATCACGTGCTTCCAACTACCCTGTGATCTCATCCTTAATAATTGACACCAACATCTTCCCAACCACTGAGGTCATACTAACTGGCCTATAGTTTCCTTTCATCTGCCTCTCTCCCTTTGTAGTGGAGTGACATTTGCAATTTCCCAGTCTTCCGGAACCATTCCAGAATCTAGCGATTCTTTAAAGATCATTACTAATGTCTCCACAATGTCTTCAGCCACCTCTTTCAGAACCCTGGGGTGTACACAATCTGGTCCAGGTGACTTATCTACCTTCAGACCTTTCAGTTTCCCAACAACCTTCTCCGTAGTGATGGTAACTCCACACACTTCATGACCCCTGACACCTGGAACTTCCACCGTACTGCTAGTGTCTTCCACAGTGAAGGCTGATGCAAAATACTTATTCAGTTTGTCTGCCATTTCCTTGTCCCCCATTGCTGCCTCTCCAGCATCGTTTTCCAGCGGCCCGATATCCACTCTTGCCTCTCTTTTATACTTTATGTGCCTGAAGAAACTTTTAATATCTTTAATATTATTGGCTGGCTTACTTCCGTATTCCATCTTTACCTTCTTAAAGACTTTTTAGTTGCCTTCTGATGGTTTTTAAAAGCTTCCCAGTCCTCTAATTTCTCACTAATCCACTAATTTTTGCTCTATTATTTGCCCTCTCTTTGGCTTTTATGTTGCCTTTATTTCTCTTGTTAGCCAGAGTCGTGTAACCTTTCCTTTAGAATACTTCTTCCTCTTTGGGATGTATATATCCTGTGCTTTCCGAATTGCTTCCAGAAATTCCAGCCATTGCTGCTCTGCCATCATCCCTGCCAGTGTTCTTTTCCAATCAATTCTGGCCAACTCCTCTCTCATGCCTCTGTAATTCCCTTTACTCCATTGTAATACTGATACATCTGACTTTATCCTCTCCTTCTCAAATTTCAGGGTGAATTCAGTCATATTATGATCACCTTCCCCAGAGGGTACTTTTACCTGAAGCTCTCTAATCATTTCTAGTACATTGCACCACACTCAATCCGGAACGGTTGATCACCTCGTAGGCTCGACCGTGAGCTGCACTACAAAGCCAGCTGGCACTCGAGAAACTCTCCTCCTGGAATCCAGCACAACACCTGACTTTCCCAATCTACCTGCATATTGAAATCTCCCATGACTATTGTAACATTGCCCTTTTTCTATTTCCTGTTGTAATTTGTAGGCCACATCCTTACTACTGTTTGGGGGCCTGTATATAACTCCCATCAGGGTCTTTTTACCCTAGCAGTTCCTTAGCTCTCTCCACAATGATTCACCACCTTCCAACCCTATGTCACCTCTTTCTAATGATTTGATTTCATACCAGGCAGTGATGCAGGCAGTTAAAATGCTCTCCATTTCTGTAGAAATTCGCAAGAGGCTCCGATGACACACCGAATCTCCTCAAACTCCAAATGAACATCGATTTCGCAAACTTCATGTAATTGCCCCCTTGCCCATTCCCCAATCCTGTTACCCTCCTCCACCCTATCTCCTCACCTACTCATCACCTTCCACTGGTGCTCCTCCTCCTACAGTTTCTTTGATGTTTTTCTACCCTCTCCTATCAGATTCCCCTTCTCCAGCCCTTTATCCCTTTCACCAATCAACTTCCCAGCTCTTTACTTCACCCCTCCCCCTCCCAGTTTCACCTGTCACTTGCCATCTTGTACTTCCTCCCCTCTCCCCACATCTTACACTGATTTCTACCCTTCCTTTCTAGTACTGAAGAAGGGTCCTGGCCCAAAACGTTAAATGTTTACTGTTTTCCACAGACACTGCCTGACCTGCTGAGTTCCTCTAGCATTCTGTGTGTGTTGATCTGGATTTCCAGCATCTGCAGATTTTCTCATGTTTCTGAATGAAATATAAACTCTGAGATGGGTTCTTTATAATTGCATCAAAATATTGGGCCTAGGCTAGATCCTTGGAGATGTTGACACCCTGGAAGTTGACATTGCTCAATCCTTGATGAGGCCTGCTGTGTGCTTCCTTGACTTCACCTGCTTGAAGTCCACGATCAATCAATTCCTTGGTCATTAAGTGCAAGATTGCTGAGAAAAATGCCTTTGATTCGCTAAAATTATTCAAAGCGTTCCATGACCGTGCTATTCCATGCCCTCAGTTCGGAAACTCTGATGACCTGGTTGTACTTCTACTCCCTGAGTACAGGCAGAGACTGAAGACTGCAGCACCAGCAGTGAGGACCAAGAAGGTTTGGACAAGGGAAGCACAGGAGTGTCTACAGGACTGCTTTGGACTGGACTGGACTGTATTCAGGGATTCATCTTTGAACCTGGATGGGTATGCTGCAGTTGTTACTGACTTCATTAAAACCTGTGTGGATGAGTGCGTGCTCAGAAAGACTTGCTGTACATTCCCAAAGCAAAAGCCATGGATGAACCAGGAGGTACGTTGTCTGCTGAAGGCTAGATCCGTGTCATTCAAGTCTGGCAACCCCTTTGTCCACACTGTGAGCAAAAACCCCACACAAAGCTCATCGGTGTCCTTCTTGCCTCTGGAGTCGTGTGTCTTGAGTGTCTGATTAAAAAGTCAACTGACCTTGCATGTATCTCAGTAATGCGGAACACCAGCTGTCCATCATATAGCTCCGCCTTTCAGCTTCCAAGGCAACTCCTAGACTTTCTGTTGCTCTCGCTCTCTGAAAGAGCACACACGCTGTCTGCTCCCTCTTTCTCTCTTAAAGGAACAGTCCACTTTAGAATAAACCTTCAGATCTCGTCACATACTACCAGATGAACTCAATGCCTGCTATGCTCGCTTTGAAAGGGAGAACACAACTACAGCTGTGAAGATCCCTGCTGCACCTGATGACCCTGTGATCTCTGTCTCAGAGGCCGATGTTAGGCTGTTTTTAAAGAGAGTGAACCCTCGCAAGGCAGAAGGTCCCGATGGAGTACCTGGTAAGGCTCTGAAAACCTGTGCTGACCAATTAGCAGGAGTATTCAAGGACATTTTCAACCTCTCACTGCTACAGGCAGAAGCTCCCACTTGCTTCAAAAAGGCAACAATTATACCAGTGCCTAAGAAGAATAATGTGGGCTGCCTTAATGACTATCGCCCGGTAGCACTCACATCGACAGTGATGAAATGCTTTGAGAGGTTGGTCATGACTAGACTGAACTCCTGCCTCAGCAAGGACCTGGACCCACTGCAATTTGCCTATCGTCACAACAGGTTAATGGCAGACACAATCCCAGTGGCTCTCCACACGGCTTTAGACCACCTAGACAACACAAACACCTACATCAGGATGCTGTTCATTGACTATCGCTCAGCATTTAATACCATCATTCCCACAATCCTGATTGAGAAGTTGCAGAACCTGGGCCTCTGTACCTCCCTCTGCAATTGGATCCTCGACTTCCTAAAGGCTGATTTATACTTCTGCGTCAAATGAACGCTGTAGGTACGGCGTAGCCGCGTAACCTACGCTGTACCGTACGCCATAGCCTGACGAGCACCTCTCCAAAAATGAAACTGTGCGTTGCAGCGACTGTGATTGGTCCGCTTGGTAGCATTGCATTTCCTCCTGTCTATGGGCAAACTGTGCGTACACTGATGTGAAATAAATGGTTGGAGACAATGAACCAAATTGTGAAATCTACCTGCTGACATCCGAAAATATTTGAAATGCATTTCCTCGTCCATGTCTCTCAGTGGCCGGACAAGCACAGAAAATTCACCCTCCTTCTGCCTCAATCTGTTCAATGGTCATACATACCATCTCCTCCGGCATCTTCTCTCTTTTCTGTGTTGCAGTAATTTCACTAAAAGTAACCCTTGTTCAACATTTATTAGCTCCAACTCCAACATGATGCGCTCAGTCGCCATTGTTTGAAGTACACAAAGAAACTCTACACAGTGGCACAGAAACCCCACCACCAACTAGCATTTTGGTGGTGAGTTGCAGAGCAACACTGACACACCAACACACAGGTATAAATGCTCACAACGGCGCAGCCCACTTACGAAGGCTACGGCATAGGCTACTACGCAGAAGTATAAATCAGCCTTAACCGGAAGACCACAATCTGTACAGATTGGTGATACCATATCTTTCTCACTGACGATCAACACTACACACCTCAGGGGTGTGTGCTTAGCCCACTGCTCTACTCTCTGTATACACATGACTCCGTGGCTAGGCATAGCTCAAATACAGTCTACAAATTTGCTGACGATACAACCATTGTTGGTAGAATCTCAGATGGTGATGAGAGGGTGTACAGGAGTGAGATATGCCAACTAGTGGAGTGGTGCCGCAGCAACAACCTGGCACTCAATGTCAGTAAGATGAAAGAGTTGATTGTGGACTTCAGGAAAGGTAAGACGAAGGAACACACACCAATCCTCATAGAGGGATCAGCAGTGGAGAGAGTGAGCAGCTTCAAATTCCTGGGTGTCAAGATCTCTGAGGATCTAACCTGGTCCCAACATATTGATGTAATTATGAAGAAGGCAAGACAGTGGCTATACTTCATTAGGAGTTTGAAGAGATTTGGTATGTCAACAAATACACTCAAAAACTTCTATAGTTGTACCATGGAGAGCATTCTGACAGGCTGCATCACTGTCTGGTATGGGGGGAGGGGCTACTGCACAGGACTGAAAGAAGCTGCAGAAGGTTGTAAATCTAGTCAGCTCCATCTTGGGCACTAGCCTACAAAGTACCCAGGACATCTTTAGGGAGCGGTGTCTCAGAAAGGCAGAGTCCATTATTAAGGACCTCCAGCACCCAGGGCATGCCCTTTTCTCACTGTTACCATCAGGTAAGAGGTACAGAAGCCTGAAGGCACACACTCAGTGATTCAGGAACAGCTTCTTCCCCTCTGCCATCTGATTCCTAAATGGACATTGAAGCTTTGGACACTACCTAACTTTCTTAATATACAGTATTTATGTTTTTGCACATTTAAAAAAATCTATTCAATATACATAATTGACTGACTTGTTTATTTATTATTGTTTTATTTTATTTATTGTTATTATTATTTTCTCTCTCTGCTAGATTATGTATTGCATTGAACTGCTGCTGCTGCTCAGTTAACAAATTTCATGTCACTTCCCGGTGATAATAAACCTGATCCTGATTCTGACCCGGCTTGCCTGTGTGTGAATGCAGACCACGGCAATGTTTGACCTCAAACTGCCCTCAGAACTGGTCCTGTCATCCATTCAGGCAGCTAGCTCGCACCACCTTCAAACTGGGAAACTGGGGACGATGAGTGACTGCTGGCCGGCCTTGCCCACGTCTTCTGAATTAATTAAAAAGAAATTATTTGGATGGAACGTGGAACCATTGCCAACAAAAGGACTCAACTGATAAAGCAAGCATCAGTTCTTCATTAATCATCTCAGATTGTGAAATTAGTTGAGAAAATGAGACAGATGTGTTCCTTTGGCTGCTGCCTTTATTGCTAGGCCAATTACCTTTGACCTTTGAACTTTGCACACATGCCATTCAATGACACTCGTATGCATGATGAATCCTGAGATCCTCGTCTTTCCGATGTCAACCGCCAGACCTGTGGGCCAGAGTTGATAGATGAGCTCGAAACTTACTTCACAACAGTCCGAGTGGTATACAAAATCTTCAAGGAGCAGGTTAGGGTGGCCGGTTGCAGTCTTCATTCCATTGCAAGGGAGTTTAAAGCTAGAGGGCACTAATTTAAAAGAAAGAGGACAAAGATTTAAAAGGGATCTGAGGGGCAACTTGTCCGCACAAATATAACCATATAACAATTACAGCATGGAAACAGGCCATTTCGGCCCTTCTAGTCCGTGCCGAACACTTACTCTCACCTAGTCCCACTGACCCGCACTCAGCCCATAACCCTCCATTCCTTTCCTGTCCATATACCTATCCAATTTTACTTTACATGACAATATCGAACCTGCCTCTACCACTTCTGCTGGAAGCTCGTTCCACACAGCTACCACTCTCTGAGTAAAGAAATTCCCCCTCGTGTTACCCCTAAACTTTTGCCCCTTAACTCTCAACTCATGTCCTCTTGTTTGAATCTCCCCTACTCTCAATGGAAAAAGCCTATCCACGTCAACTCTATCTATCCCCCTCATAATTTTAAATACCTCTATCAAGTCCCCCCTCAACCTTCTACACTCCAAAGAATAAAGACCTAACTTGTTCAACCTTTCTCTGTAACTTAGGTGCTAAAACCCAGGTAACATGCTAGTAACTCTCCTCTGTACTCAGATAGTGACATGGAAGCGTACAGGAGAGAGATAGATCTGCTGGTTGAGTGGGGTTGCAATGACAACATCAGTAAGAGCAAGGAATTGATTATACACTTCAGGAAGGGTAAGACGAGGGAACACACACCAGTCCCCATAGAGGGATCGGTGGTGGAGAGTGCGAGCATTTTCGAGTTCCTGGGTGTCAGCTTCAATCCTGGGCCCATCATACTGATGTGGACTTCAGGAAGGAGAAGCAGGGGAAATACACACGGGTCCTCATAGAGGGATCGGTGGTGGAGAGTGTGGGCAGCTTCCTGAGAGTCAACATCTCCAAGGATCTACCTTGGACCCAGTATGTCAATGCAATAACAAAGAAGGCACATCAGCGACTATATTTCGTTGGGAGTTTGAGGAGATTTGGTATGTCACCGTCTAGTATGGAGGGGTCACCACACAGGATCAGAAAAAGCTGCAGAAAGCTGTAAATTCAACCAGTTCCATCATGGGCACCAGCCTCCCCAACATTGAGGTCACCTTCAGAAGGAGCAATGCCTCAGAAAGATAGCATCCATCATTAAGGACCCCCATCACCCAGGTCAAGCCCTCTTCTCATTGCGACCATCAGGGAGGAGGTACAGGAGCCTGAAGACACACACTCAGCGATTCAGGAACAGCTTCTTCCCCTCTGCCATCAGGGAGGAGGTACAGGAGCCTGAAGACACACACTCAGCGATTCAGGAACAGCTTCTTCCCCTCTGCCATCAGGGAGGAGGTACAGGAGCCTGAAGACACACACTCAGTGATTCAGGAACAGCTTCTTCCCCTCTGCCATCGATTTCTGAATGGACATTGAACCCATGAACACTACCTCACTACTTTTTGCTCTCTTTTTGAACTACTTACTTTCACAATTTAATTTTTAAATATATTTATTTTTGTAATTTATAGTTTTTCATCATTTTGTATTGTGATGTACTGTTGCCACCAAAGAACAAATGTCACAACATGTGCCAGTGATGTTAAGCCTGATTCTGATAATTCTCCAGTATCACCAGTATCACTGTCTCCTTTACGGCACTTGTTTTAATTCCAAGTTATTTTATTCAATTAACTGAATTTCAGTTCTCCAGCTGCCATCTAGACTAACAGCTGTAGTCGAAATCGCTCCTCAGCATCAAGGAGGCGATAACTTGGGAAGGCAGTGTTCATCAATAAGAACCCCTATCACCCGGGACATTGCTACCACCAGGGAGGAGGTACAGGAGCCTGAAGACACTCATTCAATGATTCAGGATCAGCTTCTTCCATAATCAGAATCAGACAAGGTCAAAGTACGTCCAGGTGTGTCCACACACACACACACACACACACACACACACACACACACACACACACACAGACACTTTTCGATGTTCCCCCTCCCCCTTCCCTCTTCCTGTATTTCCACTCAGGGTTCTCACTACTTCTCCTCTCCTGCCTATCACCTCCCCCGATGCCTCTGCTCAACACTTTCACAACATATGCCGGTGATACTAAATCTGATACCGATTCGCATTCTGATTCCCTCTCTCCCATGGTCCACTCTCCCCCCCCCATCTGATTCCATCTTCACCAGTCCTGTACCTTTTCCACCTATCACCTCCCAATTTCTTACTTCATCACCCATCCCCACCCACCTGGCTTCACCTATCACCTTCTAGCTTGTCCCCCTTCCCCTCCCCCAACCTTTTTCATTCTGGCTTCTGCCCCTTTCTGTTCCAGTCCCGATGAAAGATTTCAGTCTGAAATGCCAACTGTCCATTCATCTCCATAGATGCTGCCTGGCCTGCTGAGTACCTCCAGCATTTTTGTGTGTGGTACTCTGGATTTCCAACATCTGCAGAATCCCCTGTGTCGTGAAATCTGTTGTTTTGTGACAAGTGAATCTTCAGGTTCCTGGAAACCTTCACTCTGCCAACAGAGAGGACAGGATTGAGAAGGGTTTTCAAGGAGCTTTGAGGTGCAGAGTGGGTTTGTGGAGTATTGGAGGAGCATTGACATTTGAAAATGGGTTGGGCAGGGCCTGGAGAAAGATCAGAGGGGAGTTTAGGGAGGGTTGAGGTTTTGAGGAGGTACTAGGCTCAGAAGAGTTCTGAGGAAAGATCTCAGCCTGAAATGGCAATCATTTATTCTACATTGATGTTGTCTGCCCTGCTGAGTTCCTCTAGCATTTTGCGTGTGTTGCTCCAGATTTTCAGCATCTGCAGAATCTCTTTGTTTAGTTAAGTTTAATTCCAGTCAGGATCCAGCATTGAATGTTGTTCAATGTTTTTATTGTCAATGAACTTGTGAAATGTTTCCAATGAGTGAAGTAACTCCACATGAACTACAGAGAATACTTGCCCTCACCACCCACAACATGCTCTCATCTCGATGCTGCCATCAGGAAGGAGGTACAGGAGCCTCAGGACTCACACCACCAGGTTCAAGAACAGTTACTACCCTACTATCATCAGACTCAGAACAAGCGTGGATAACTTCACTCACCTCAACTCTGAACTGATTCCACAATCTACAGACTCACTTTCAAGGGCTCTGCAATTCATATTCTCAGTATTATTTATCTTAAACACAAGAGATTCTGCAGATGCTGGAAATCCAGAGCAAAATAGACAGGATGCTGGAGGAACTCAGCAGGTCAGGCAAGTTCCATGGAAACGAATCAACAGTCGGTGTTTTAAGCTGAGTCCCTACTTCAGGACTGGAAAGGAAGGAGGGATACGCCAGAGTAAAAAGGCGTGGCGAGGAGAAGGGGGGTAACTAGGAGGTGATAGTTGAAGCAAATAAAGGACTGGAGAGGAAGGAATCTGATAGGAGAGGAGAGTAAACATAGGAGAAAGGGAAGGAGGGGACTCAGAGGGAGGTGATAGGCAGATGAGAAGAGGTAAGAGGCCAGAGTAAGGAATAGAAGAAGAGAGGAAGGGGAGGAATATTTTTTAATATTCCAACCTGAGGGCATGCAACTTATATTCCATCTGGGTAGCCTCCAACCTGATGGCATGAATATCAATTTCACTTTCCAGTAAAAAAAAGTCCCTTTGCCTCCCCTCTTCTTCCATTTCCCACTCTGGCCTCTTACCACTTCTCAGCTCCCTCTGGGTCACCGCCTCCTCCCTTTCACCCATGGTCCACTGTCCTGTCCTATCAGGTTCCTTCTTCTCCAACCTTTGACTTTTTCCACCTAACCCCTTCCAGCTTCTTACTTCATTCCCCCTCCCCACCTACCTGGTCTCACCTATCACCTGCCAGCTTGTCCTTCCCTTCCTCCCTCCCTCCCTGCCTGCTTCTTGTTCTGGCACCTTCCCCCTTCCTCTCCCATCCTGATGAAGGGTTTCAGCCCAAAGCACTGACTGTTTATTCATTTCCGTAGATGCTGCCTGACCTGCTGAGTTCCTCCAGCATTTAGTGTGCGTTGGTCTGGTAATATTTGTTTATTTATTTATTATTTGTACATCGTCTCTGTTTCTGATAATAAACTTACTTTGAACTTCGGTCAGCTTCAGTGGATGGAACTGGAGACATGTCCCCTCTGAACTTTAAAAGGTTGAATCTCCTGCTGTCACACCTCTCCGGTCTCTTCTCCAGCCACAGGTCACTGCTCTGTAAGTTTTTCACAAGCTTCTCTCTACTCTACTGCCCGTTACACCGCTGGCTTTTAGGGCAGAAATGAAGCTCCTCCATCTCTGGTGGTGTTCAGGGCTTCCTTCAGCATGTCCGTAGCTTCCTCTCATTTTGCCCTACTGTCAGTCACTCAAGCCCCAGAGGATACCATAAGACATAGGAGCAGAATTAGGCCATTTGGCCCATCGAGTCTATTCTACCATTCCATCATGGCTGATTTATTATCCCTCTCAACCCCATTCATCTGCCTTCTCCCTGTAACCTTTGATCAAAAATCTACATACCTCTGTCTTAAATATTCTCAATGACTTGGCCTCCACAGGCACCAGCAATGAATTCCACAGATTCTCCACCCTCTGGCTAAAGAAATTCCTCCTCATCGCCATTCTAAATGAATGTCCTTCTATTGTGAGGCTGTGTCCTTTGGTCTAAGATTCTCCCACCATAGGAAGCATCCTCTCCTTATCCATTCTATCTTGGCCCTTCAACATTCGATAGATTTCAATGAGATCCACCCCTCTCCCTCCATTCTTCTAAACTCCAGCAAGCACAGGCTCACAGCCTTCAAATGCTCCTCATAAGTCAACCCTTTCATTCCTGGAATCAAAGCTCCAGAATTGTTATAAATCATGAAGAAACAACAGTTCCAGGTCTCGAGAAAAAAAGTTTTAAAAACTTTCAAACCAGCTTTAAGCTTTAACTTGGCTAAAATTGAGAGGGAAAGATTAAATTTCCCAAAATGGTATTCTGCACATGACAAGAGGATTCTGCTCAGAAGTTGTTGATGCTGATGAAATCTGCCTCAAACGCTTGTAGCAACTTCATATAAATGCAGTTTAATTTAAAAATAGACACGAGATTCTGCAGATGCTGGGAACCTTGGGCAACGCACACAAAGTGAATGGTGATTGCCGGGGGGGGGGGGGGGGGGGGGGATGGTAGCGGTTGATACATTAAGGGCTTTTAAGAGATGTGAATGTTTGGAAGATGGAAGGATATGGACATTGTGTAGACAGAAGAGATTGGTTTAGTTGGCCATTTGATTATTAAATTAATTAGATTGGCACAATATTGTAAGCTGAAGGGTTTGTTCCTGTGCTGTATTGTTCTATGTTCTATGAAATTGAGGGCTAATGCCCCTGTCCAAAGGTTTACCGACATAATATAGACCCAACGTTCCTTATTTAGTGCTGAACTGCACAGTCAAAACTGGGGCATTTCTCAAAGGCCCCATCTGTTCTCCTGGATTATGTCAAAGTTCCAGGTTTTAATGACAGTGTTTCTGAGAGTGTTGGAAACGTTTCTCCTCTCAGAACCAAGGTTTATTGCTGGAGTTGGTCCATTTCCCGCCTACACACTGCACCTCAGAGCAACTTGTGAAAACACGGAGGAGCTGTAACACCATCGTCCAAGGATCTAAACAGCCTTTCCAGGTGTGACAAAGGTTCATGTTCTCCTCCTCTCATCCGGGAATGCGAATCTATAATTCCTTCAAAGTGGATAGTAACGTGGTAAAACGGATCTGCAAATTTGCAGATGGTCCAAGGTCGGGGGTGTAGCGGACAACAAGGAAAACCATCAAAGCTTGCAGTGGGATCTGAACCAGCTGGAAAAATGGGCTGAAAAATGGCAGATGGAACAATGCAGACAAATGTGAGGTGTTGCACTTAGGGAGGACAAACCGGGGTAGGACTTACACAGAGAGCGGCAGGGAACTGAGGAGCGTGGTACAACAGTCAGATCTGGGAATATAGATCCTTGAAAGTGGCGTCACAGGTAGATAAGGTCCTAAAGAGAGCGCTTGGCACTCTGGCACACACAAATCAGAGTATCGAGTACAGGAGTTGGGACGTTAAGTCATTGGTGAGGCCTAATTTGGAGTACTGTGTGCAGTTTTGGTCACCTACTTACAGGAAAGATATCAGTAAGTTTGAAAGAGGGCAGAGAAAGTATACAAGGATGCTGCCAGATCTTGAGACCCTGAGTTACAGGCAAAAGTTGAAAAGGTTGGGACTTTACTCCCTGGAGTGTAGGAGAATGTGGGGAGATTTCATTGAGGTGTACAAAATTAGAGGTATGGATAGGGTAAATGTAAGCAGGATTTTTTCCCACACAGGTTGGGTGGGACTACAACGAGAGGTCATAGGTTAAGGGTGAATGGCAAAATATTTAAGAGGAAACTGAATTGGGAACTTCTTTACTGAGAGGGTAGCAAAAGTGTATGGAACGAGCTGCCAGAGGAAGTGGTGAATCTTGAAAGTTCAAAGTAAATTTATTATCAAGGTGCATATAGTTCACCATATACAACCCTGAGGTTAATTTAGGTTGTGGGAACATTTCAATGATGGGTCAAGTGAAGTTGAGTGAAGTTATCCCTTCTGGTTCAGGGGCCTGATGGTTGAGGGGTAGTAACTGTTCCTGAACCTGGTGGTGAGAGTTCTGGGGCTCCTGTACCTCCTTCCTGATGGCAGCAGTGAGAAGAGAGCATGTCCTGGGTGATGGGGATCCCTGATGATGGATGCTGCTTTCTTGTGACAACTTTCCGTGTAAATGTGCTCAATGGTGGGGAGGACTTTACCCGTGATGGACTGGGCCGAATCCACCACTTTTTGTAGGATTTTCCATTCAAGGGCATTGGCGTTTTCATACCAGGCTCTGACGCCGCCAGTCAATCCACTCTCCACGACACATCCATAGAAATTTATCAAAGTTTTAGATGTCAGGCTGAATCTGCACAAACTCCTAAGGGAGTAGAGGTGCAGCCGCGGTTTTTGTTTCATAATAGCATTGGACAGTTCCTGTGAAAGAAGAAGACCGAGGAAGTTAAAGTTGCTGACCCTCTCCACCACTGATCCTCCGATGAGGACTGGCTCTTGGGCCTCCGGTTTGCTCCTCCTGAAGTCAATTATCATCTCCTTGGTCTTGACACTGGCTGAGAGGTTGTTGTCATGGTACCACTCGGCCAGGTTTTCAATTTCCCTCCTATATGCTGATTCATCACCACCTGTGATTTGTCCTATGACTGTGGTGCCATCAGCAAGGTTAAATGAGGCGTTGGAACTCTGCTTAGCCTCACGGTCATAAGTGTAAAGCGAATAGAGCAGGGGGCTAAGCACACAGCCCTGTGGTGCAAGTTGGTGATGGAGATCGCAACATTGTGGGTTTGAATAACCATGGTGATGTTCCTTGTGCTGCATAAATCGTTACTACACTCAACCATCAGGCTCTTAAACCAAAGGGGCTAACTTCATTGAAATGTTCTCACTTTCAAGGACTCTTCATCTCACGTTCTTGATATTTATTGTTTATTTATTTATTACTATTTCTTTCTTTTTGTGTTTGCACAGTTTGGTGTGTTTTGCACTCTGGTTGAACGCCCAGTTGGTGTGCTATTTCACTGATTCCATTGTGGATTTATCGAGTATGCCCAGAAGAAAAGTTATACGGTGAAGACAGGAAAATGGGGTTGAAAGGGTTAACAAATCAGCCATGATCAAATGGCAGAACCGACCTGATGGGCCGAATGGCCTAATTCTGCTCCTGTGTCACCTTGTCTAAACTGATTCTCGGGGTTGTATGTGGTGACCATAATAATTTTACATTAAATGTCTTTGAACTTTGATTGCAACATCTAAGAGAAGTTTGGATAAGTACATGGATAGGAGTGGAACGGAGGGCTATGGGTCAGGTGTGGCATGGACTGGACAGATCAAAGGCTCTGTTTCTGTGCTGTAATGCTCTATGACTTTATAATGGAGTTTGGTAAATAAATTAAGATAGCAAAAGGTCCAATTCTGTTCTTTAAATCTGTATCATCTTTTGTGTCAACCTGAAAGGGTACTGTATATCATTTCCTGTGACAAGACCCTTAACAGTGTTGCTGAGCAGAGAGATCTTGGCATCCAAGTTCGTAGCCTCTTGAAAGTGGCTACACAGGTCAATAGGGTAGTTAAAGAAAGCTTAAGGTATGCTTGCTTTTATTAGTCGAGGCATTGAGTTCAAAAGTCAAGAGGTTATGTTGCAATTTTATAAAACTCTGGTTAGGCCACACCTGGAGTATTGTGTACCGTTCTGGTCACCCCGCTACAGGAAGGTCGTTGAGGCTTTGGAGAGGGTGCAGGAGAGGTTTCCCAGGATGCTGCCTGGTTTAGAGGGCGCGTGCTATCACGAGAGGCTGGACAAACGTGGGTTGTTTTCTCTGCAGCACCGGGGGCTGAGGGGAGATCTGATAGAGGTTTATAAGATTATGAGAGGCATAGATAGATAATATCTGTTTGCCAGGGTTGAAATGTCTAATACCAGAGGGCATGCATTGAAGGGGAGAGGGGTAGATGTGAGGGGTAAGTTTTTTACTCAGAGTGCCGGATGCCTTTCAGGTGCTGGATACAAATACATTAAGGGCATTTAGGACAGGCACATGGATGTAAGAAAGATGGAGGGATATGGATATTGTGTAGGTAGGAGGGATTCGTGTTTGGGTATTTTTGATTTTATTTTTAGCCTATTCAGCACAACATTGTGGGCCAAAGGGCCCATTCCTTTGCTGGGAAACCTCCAGTCGTATAACACACCCATACTTACATGTGAAAGATTGCAGCATGCCGTAGTGTGGAGGAGCTTGAGAGAGTTGGTATATCTATTGCAAAAGGTTGGCTTGCAAGTACAGCAGGTTTTCAAAGATTGAAAGTATATTTATTATCAAAGTATGTTTACAGAATACAACTCTGAGATTCGCCTCCCACAGGCGGCCACGAATCAAAGAAACACCATGGAACCCGTTCAAGAAAATATAAAACACCCAACGCGCAAAAAAAGAGAACAAATTGCGCAAATGGCAAAAAGTGAGAGAACAGCACATGGAGCATCAAGCCAGTGTTCCGGCTGCAGGACCTTTCTTCATCAGTGCGCCCCAGATCACATCAATCGCCCTGATCAAATCACTCGAAAACAACAGAGGAACAGAATCCAGAAACACAGGCAACATGAACCTCAAAATGTGCCCACACCCTCACCGCTCAGTCCTAGCAACGTGGATCGCAGTATTCCTGCACTTTCCTCCGACAGCAGCTAGGAAGACCAGTCACACGCAGGCAGACGGCACCGAATGCCCATCCACCCTCCGCTCTCGTCCTCATCAACTTCATCCTTGCTTGATGCCTCATTCGGAGAGAAGCAATGGAGTCGACCCCGTCTCCAGGCCGCAAATTCTGCTCCAGACCTTACCAGACCCCCTTGGCGACAGCAAAGCACAGATCACTCAGTTGGTCCAAAATCACAACATCACAATGTAAATCCAATCACAAGCAAGAGAAAATCTGCAGATGCAGTTTCTACCTCTCCTCCCATAATAACAAAAGAACATAACAGGAACAGGAGTAGGCCATCAAGCCTGCTCCGCCATTCAATAAGATCACGGCTGATCATGGACTCATCTCCACCTGCCTTTTCCCCATAACCCTAAATTCCTCTACTATGCAAAAATCTATCCAACCTTGTCTTAAATATCTTCCCCCACCTTCTAACTCTGACTCCTCATCTTCTTTTCCCCAGTCCTGCTGAAGGGTCTCGGCCCGAAACGTCGACCATACTCTTTCCCATAGATGCTGCCTGGCCTGCTGAGTTCCTCCAGTATTTTGCATGTGATAATCACAGCGTAAATCTCAGGTTCCAATCACACTCAGCCTAATAGCAGAATCGTATTTGCTAGAGGAAGAAGTAAAAGCAGCTTTGTGAACTGTCAGCGGGACGTTGCCGCTGGCCACGTTGTTCACTGGTGCCATCTTGACCTGAAAAAAAAAAGGAAAATGGAATGTTGGCTAACGTGACTGAATTCAAGAGCAGGGAGGTGATGCTACAACCATGCAGGGTACTGGTGAGGCCACACCTGGAGTACTGCGTGCAGTTCTGGTCTCCATACTTGAGGAACGCTATTCTGGCTTTGGAGGCGGTGCAGAGGAGGTTCACCAGGTTGAGTCTGGAGATGAAGTCTATTAGCAGAGTGAGTCTTTTGTGACTACACTCACTGGACTTCAGAAGAAGGAGACGGCATCTTACCGAAACATATCAAATTAGGGAAGGAGTAGTTGAGACAAAGGAGGAACTGCTTTCCCAGAGAGCAGTGAATTTGTGGAATTCTCTGCCCAGCAGAAATTAGTCATTAAGTATATTTAAGACACGGTTAGATCAAGTTTGCCATATCAGGGGAGTTATGAGTGATGAGGAAAAGACAGGTTGGTGGAGCTGAGTCTGCGTCCAGATCAGCCATGAATGGTGGAGCAGGATCGACGAGCCAACTGGTCGACTCCTGCTCCGAGTCCTTGTGATCTTATTGAATAGCGGAGCAGGCGAGAGGCTAAATGGCCGACTCCTGCTCCTATCTATTGCGTTGCTAACCCTCTGCCTAACCCATTGAGTTATCACAACCATGGACTCTGCTGTGGGGCAATGCACCCACACAGGTGGCTCACAACAGGTTCAGCAATCACACACGTAAACACACGTGTTCTAGCTAATTACTGTTTCATTATGGCAGTATTTAACTCCCTTCTTCCTGTTTAAGTTTTGCCATAACTTGACCAAAAGCACAGCAACATGTATGCTCCCTTCACACCCTCGTTCTTGCCTGGGAAAGAGGACTAGCATTTTGACAGACTCTGTAAAGGAAGAGCATTCATTTAGTATTGAGTTATTGTTTCCAGCCGCAGTGTTTGTCACGGTCCTGATCGTTTATTCCCCAGTTTCCTCTAATTTCCTTTGATCGTGCCACAGTTCCGACCATTAATTTCCCAATTGCTCCTAATTTTCCTTGATGACGGCATGCCTGGTTTCCATCAGGACCTGCAGTGTAAGAACTCCGGCATTACAAACCCTAGTTACCAGATCGCTGGTTTTACCTGCGCGGTGATTAACGTTTCCCGGCCACTTAGAACCGTGTGTTCTAAGTTTTACTCCAGTTTCAGGGTTTACCTATGAAACCTCGTCTCTCTGCGTCAAGGCCCCATGTCAAGGTTCCTCCTGTTTACTGTCCAACGTTCACGCCTGCATCCTAACTAAATCCCCGTGCCTGTGTCCTGCTCTTGGGTTGGCTTCATTCACTCATTGTAACAGTGTTGGCATTACATTTTATACGATCATAAGACATAGGAGCTGAATTAGGCCATTTGGCCCATCAAGTCTACTCCATTATTTCATCATGGCTGATCCATTCTCAGCCCTCAATCTCCTGCCTTCCCATATCCCTTCATGCCCTGACTAATGAAGAATCTATCAATACACCCAATGACTTGGCCTCCATGCCGCCTGTGGCAATAAATTCCACAGATTCACCACTCTCTGGCTAAAGAAGTTCTTCCTCATCTCCACTCTAAAAGGATGCCCCTCTATTCGGAGGCCGTGTCTTCTCGTTCAGACTCCCCCCACCATAGGAAACATCTTCTCCACATCCACCCTATTGTGACATTTCAACATTCAATAGGTTTCAATGAGATCACCCCTTATTCTTCTGAATTCCAGTGAGTTCAGGCCCCCAGCCATCAAATGCTCCACATAGGACAAGCCTCTCAATCCTGGAATCATTTTCATGAACTCCTTTGAACTCTCTCCAACGTCAGCACATCCTTTCTTAAATAAGGGGCCTAAAACTGCTCTCTCAATACTCCAGGTGAGGCCTCCCAAGTGCTTTATTAAGTCTCAAAATTACATCTTTGCTTTTGTATTCTAGTCCTCTCGAAATGAATGCTGACATCGCATTTGGCCTTCCTCACCATCAACTCAACCTGTAGCCTTCAGGGAATCCTGCACAAGGTCTCCCAAGTTCCTTCGCACCTCAGAGTTTTGAATCTTCTCTCCATTTAGAAAATAGTCTACGCTTTTATTTCTTCTACCAAAGAGCATCAGTTTGAGAGTTTCGGTTAATGGCTCTGTTGGTCCACTGTTTATTGTTTGCTTTTCCCTTTAAATTCTGCAACAGATCTCATTAAAGTCAGTGAACTGTTGACCCACTTCAGCGTCCCTCTCTCCCTCTCTCACTCCCTCCCTCTCTCTCTCCCTCTCTCTCTTTCATTCCCTCTCTCTCTCTCTCTCTCTCTCTCTCTCTCTCTCTCTTTCATTCCCTCTCTCCCTCCTCACATGGGCCACATCTGATTGTTCTGACAGAGCTCCTCCAGAAGTCAGATGTTTTGCTCAGGATTCCAGCAGCTGCCTCCTGTTGTCTCTCTAATTTCTCTCAGAACAGCTCCTGCCCTGCCCACTTCTCCTTCATCTTTTCTCTGCTATTCGGTACTGAAGGAAAAGCCATTTGATCCAACTCAGTATGAGAAGGTCAGAGAGAGATCACTTACCAGTTTCCCTAGTAATCAGCTTCACCATCTCCCTGGCAACCATCTGAAAGAGAAATAGAATTCATGCACCATTGTTATCACAGTTAAATTTTTAGATTATAGATCCTTGGCTTCACAATGGCTACATTTCCACCCCTGTGACAATGTTATTCTCTCTCCTGCCTCAGAATGTCAGCTTCTCCACAACCCCATCTTTCTTATCTCTAAGCCTGGCTGTTCCAGCTGATTCTGTCTAGTGTCCCTCGGTCTACAGTGGAACATTCAAAGTAAATTTATTATCAAATTCATCGTATACAACCCTGAGATCCTGAGATTCATTTTCTTGTGGGCATGCTTAATAAGTTTGTAGCATAATAACCATAACAGAACCAATGAAAAGCTGCACCAACCTGGGTGTTCAGCCGGTGTGAAAGGGCTAGCAGCATCTGCACCCGACTTGGAGGCGAGGGCTCCCAGGTCCAGATCGGGCCATCTCCGTGCACACGTTCCATCGTCGAGCTAGCAACCTGGCCTCGTAAAGAACAGACAAACAAAAATCCCAAAGTTGCTGCCTGATGTGCCACAAGGTGCAGAGGAACAGCAACAACATAAAATTCATTTTCCCGCGGGCATTCACAGTAAACAGAAAGAAATAACAAAAAAGCAGAACAATATTTATAAATATCAAGAACATCAGATGGTGATTCTATAAATTGTGGAAACTCTTCAGTGATGGGACAAGTAAAGTTGAGTGAAGTTATCCCCTTTGGTTCAAGAGCCTGATGGTTGAGGGGTGATAACTGTTCCTGAACCGGGTGGTGTGGGTCCTGAGGCCCCTGTACTTCCTTCCTGATGGTTGACGGGGTAATAACTGTTCCTGAACCTGGTGGTGTGGGTCCTGAGGCTCCTGTACCTCCTTCCTGATGGTTGAGGGGTAATAACTGTTCCTGAACCGGGTGGTGTGGGTCCTGAGGCTCCTGTACCTCCTTCTGGATTAATGAAAGGTAATCATTGTTCCTGAATCTGGTGGTGTGAGTCCTGAGGCTCCTGTACCTCCTTCCTGATGGTTGAAGGGTAATAACTGTTCCTGAACCAGGTGGTGTGAGTCCTGAGGCTCCTGTACCTCCTTCTGGATTATTGAAAGGTAATCATTGTTCCTGAATCTGGTGGTGTGAGTCCTGAGGCCCCTGTACCTCCTTCCTGATGGCAGCAGTGAGAAGAGAGCATGGGCTGGGTGGAGGGGGACCCTGATGATGGATGGATGCTGCTTTCTTGCGACAACACTCCATGTAGATGCGCTCAATGCTAGAGAGGGCTTTACCCATGATGGGTTGGGGCATAACTACCTTTTGTAGGACTTTCAGTCCAAGGGCGTTAGTGTTTCCATACCATATTGGTATTGCCCAGACAAGGCTGGGTGCTGGGACCAGAGGCAGGGGTCAGGCTGGTTCTGCTCGCCGCTCCATGACGTTTACTCCACTCTTCGCTGCTCTGAGCTCCGTGACTACGCACTCACTTTGGTCCTTACGGCTACTTGCTTACTTTTATTGTTTTGTTTTGTGGCTGCCTGTAAGGAGTCAGATCTCAAAGTTGCATAATGTATACATACTTTGATAATAAATGTATGCTCCTTTGAACTTTGACTTAACAGATGCTGGCTCCCGGACATCCAGAAGTTTTAGAACATACTGTAGAACACAGCACACCAGAGACCCTTCATCCCACAATGTTATGCCAACCTTTTAATCTACTCCAAGATCAATCTACCCCTCCCCTCCCTCAGTACTGGAGCAGTTAGTATCACGTTATTACAGGGCCAGCGACCTGTGTTCAATTCTGTCTGTAAGGAGATTGTACGCTCTCCCCTAACAGCTCCACTTCCCTCCCACACTCCTAAAGTGGACAGGTTAGATTGGATTAGATTCAACTTTATTGTCATTGTGCCAAGTACAGATACAAAGCCAATGAAACTCAGTTAGCATCTAACCAGAAATGCAAAGAATTGTGTTATTTACAAAATAACTGCGATTCTACTTAGCGTTGTGATGTGAGGTTCAGCAGGGTCACAGCCTCAGGGAAGAAGCACTTCCTGAGCCTGCTGGTGCGGGAACGGAGGCTCCTGTAGCGCCTACCGGATGGGAGGAGAGTAAAAAGTCCATGGTTAGGGTGAGATGCATCCTCGATGATGCTTTTCGCCCTGCCCAGGCAGCGTTTATGGTAGATGTTCTCAATGGTGGACAATTGGGTGCCGATAATCCACTGGGCAGTTTTCACCACACACTGGAGTGCTTTGTGGTCCGATACGGGACAATTGCCATACCACACTGAGATGCAGTTGGTGAGTATGCTCTCAATGCTACAGCGGTAAAAGTCCGTCAGTATCCTGGGACAGAGGTGAGCTTTCTTGAATCTCCGCAGGAAATAAAGGCGCTGTTGTGCCTTTTTGATCAGGATGGAGGAGTTCAGGGACCAGGTGAGATCCTCAGAAATGCGGACACCCAGGAATTTGAAGCTTGATACACGCTCCACTAGGTTAATTAGTGAAATGGGTGTAATTGGGCAGCGCAGGCTCATTGGGCCAGAAGGACCTGTTACCGTGTCCTATCTCTAAATAAATAAATAACGAGATTCCGCGGGTGCTGGAAATCCAGGGTAACACAACACACACAAAATGCTGGAGAAACTCAGCAGGTCAGGCAGCATCAATGGAGAGGGATAAACAGTCGTCATTTCGGGCTGAGACCCTTCATCAGGACTGAGAAGGAAGGAGGAAGATGGCAGAATAAAAAGATTGGGGGAGGGGAAGTAGGGCTAGCTGGAAGGTGAAGGGTGAAGCAAGATGGGTGGGAAAGGTCAAGGGCTGGAGAGGAAGGAATTTGATAGGAGAGGAGAGTGGACCATGGGAGAAAGAGAAGGCGGAGGGCACCCAGAGGGAGGTGATAGGCAGGTGGGAAGCAGTGACAAGTCAGAGTGGGGAATAGAAGGGGGAGGGCAATTTGTTTACGGAAAGTGAAATTGATATTCATACCATCAGGTTGGAGGCTACCCAGACGGAATACAAGGTGTTGCTCCTCCACACCGAGGGTGGCCTCATCTTGGCACAAGAGGATGCCGTGGTTCAACGCATCAGAACAGGAATGGGAATTAAAATGTTTGGCCATTGGGACATCCCGCTTGTGGTGGAAGATGTGGAGGTGCTCGATGATGCAGTCCAATTTACGAGTCTCTTAAATGTCTGCAATGTATCTGCCTCTACCTCCAACCCTGTCAGGGCATTCCATGCACCCATCACTCTCCATGGAAAGCATCAGTCAGAATCAGAATCAGGTTTATTAACACTGGCATGTGAGGTGAAATGTGTTACCTTAGCAGCAGCAGTTCAATGCAACACATAATCTAGCAGAGAAAATAATAATAATAGCAATAATAATAGTAATAAATAAAATTTAAAATGATACTATAATAAATAAACAAGTAAATCAATTACATACATTGAATAGATTTTTTAAAAACATGCAAAAACAGAAATGCTGTATATTTTTTTTAAAGTGAGGTAGTGTCCAAAGCTTCAATGTCCATTTAGGAATCAGATGACAGAGGGGAAGAAGCTGTTCCTGAATCACTGAGTGTGTGTCTTCAGGCTCCTGTACCTCCTCCCTGATGGCAGAGGGGAAGAAGCTGTTCCTGAATCGCTGAGTGTGTGTCTTCAGGCTCCTGTACCTCCTCCCTGATGGCAGAGGGGAAGAAGCTGTTCCTGAATCGCTGAGTGTGTGTCTTCAGGCTCCTGTACCCCCTCCCTGATGGCAGAGGGGAAGAAGCTGTTCCTGAATCGCTGAGTGTGTGTCTTCAGGCTCCTGTACCTCCTCCCTGATGGCAGAGGGGAAGAAGCTGTTCCTGAATCGCTGAGTGTGTGTCTTCAGGCTCCTGTACCTCCTCCCTGATGGCAGAGGGGAAGAAGCTGTTCCTGAATCGCTGAGTGTGTGTCTTCAGGCTCCTGTACCTCCTCCCTGATGGCAGAGGGGAAGAAGCTGTTCCTGAATCGCTGAGTGTGTGTCTTCAGGCTCCTGTACCTCCTCCCTGATGGTAACAGTGACAAAAGGGCATGCCCTGGGTGCTGGAGATCCTTAATAATGGATGCTGCCTTTCTGAGACATCGCTCCCTAAAGATGTCCTGGATACTTTGAGGGCTAGTACCCAAGATGGAGCTGGCTAGACTTACAACCTTCTGCAGCTTCTATCAGTCCTGTGCAGTAGCCCCCCTCCCATACCAGACAGTGATGCAGCCTGTCAGAATGCTCTCCATGGTACAACTATGTAAGTTTTTGAGTGCATTTGTTGACATGCCAAATCTCTTCAAACTCCTAATGAAGTATAGCCACTGTCTTGCCTTCTTTATAACTACATTGATATGTTGGGACCAGGTTAGATCCTCAGAGATCTTGACATCCAGGAACTTGAAGCTGCTCACTCTCTCCACTTCTGATCCCTCTATGAGGATTGGTGTGTGTTCCTTCGTCTTACCCTTCCTGAAGTCCACAATCAGCTCTTTCATCTTACTGATGAAAAAACCTACCTCTGACATCCACCCACCCCCCAGTACGTTCCTCCAGTCACCTCAACTATATGCACTAAGCACCCTCTGCTGTTAGCCATTGCCATGATGGGTAAAAGTTGGTGTCTGCCTATGTCTCTTAGTATCTTGTACACCTCGATGAAGTCGCCTCCTATCCCCTTCACTCCAGAGAGAAAGGCCTGTGTTGTTAGCTAACCTACATTTTTTCCCATTTTAACCTGCAGTGTTCAAAGTAAATTTATCATCAAATATGTATACGTCACCATATACAACCCTGATGTTTATTGTCTTGCAGGTATTCATAGTAAATAATGGTCATCTCTCAGGGTCTGAGGAAGATAATTGTGCAGGGTGGCAATGATTTTTACAAGACCGAGTTGCGAGCTCGATATCAACCCGGCACAGACGGAGAGAGCACTCGGGGCGGCCTGTCACTGGATCGAACTCGGGATCCTCCGTTCTTGAGCCCAGCGCTGATCTCACTTCGCCACCAGCCGACCTGTGCACAATGTAACCAGTGAGTGAAAGACATTAAAGTGGAAAAGCCAGTGGGAAAAATTAGAGCACATAGTATTGGGGGTAGGGTACTGACATGGATAGAAAATTGGTTGGCAGACAGGAAACAAGGAGTAGGGATTAACGGGTCCTTTTCAGAATGCCAGGCTGTGACTAGTGGGGTACCGCAAGGCTCGGTGCTGGGACCGCAGCTATTTACAATATACATTAATGATTTAGATGAAGGGATTAAAAGTAACATCAGCAAATTTGCAGATGACACAAAGCTGGGTGGCAATGTGAGGAGAATGCTATGAGAATGCAGGGTGACTTGGACAGGTTGGGTGAGAGGGCAAATGTATGGCAGATGCTGTTTAATGTGGATAAATGTGAGGTTATCCACTTTGATGGCAAGAACAGGAAGGCAGATTACTATCTGAATGGTGTCAAGTTAGGAAAAGGGGAAGTACAACGAGATCTAGGTGTTCTTGTACATCAGTCACTGAAAGTAAGCACGCAGGTACAGCAGGCAGTGAGGAAAGCTAATGGCATGTTGGCCTTTATAACAAGGGGAGTTGAGTATAGGAGCAAAGAGGTCCTTCTGCAGTTGTACAGGGCCCTGGTAAGACCACACATGGAGTATTGTGTTCAGTTTTGGTCTCCAAATTTGAGGAAGGACATTCTTACTATTGAGGGAGTGCAGTGTAGGTTCACGAGGTTAATTCCCAGGATGGCGGGACTGTCATGTGTTGAAAGATTGGAGCAACTGGGCTTGTATACACTGGAATTTAGAAGGATGAGAGGGGATCTGATTGAAACATATAAGATTATTAAGGGATTGGACACGCTATAGGCAGGAAACATGTTCCTGATGTTGGGGGCGTCCAGAACCAAAGGCCACAGTTTAAGAATAAGGGTTAGGTCATTTAGAACAGAGTTGAGGAAAATCTTTTTCACCCAGAGAGTGGTGGATATGTGGAATGCTCTGCCTCAGAAGGCAGTGGAGGCCAAGTCTCTGGATGCTTTCAGGAAAGAGTTAGATAGAGTTCTTAAAATAGCGGTGTCAAGAGATATGGGGAGAAGGCAGGAACAGGGTACTGATTGTGGATGACCAGCCATGATCACAGTGAATGGTGGTGCTGGCTCAAAGGGCAGAATGGCCTACTCCTGCACCTATTGTCTATTGTCAATTGTCTATTGCCTTGCACAGAGACGACCCCATTCTCTCAGTCTCAGAAGTCAGGATCCACTGGCATGAAAAATCACTACGTCTGGCAACTTCCTTGGCTGCATTGGATGGCCGCGTCTTCTTAAGTGTTCTGCCGTGCCCTACGCACCCCACGATGCGATGCTGCAACACCTTCTCAGCCGTTGAACTCCCGGGGTTTCCTCGCCTGATCCACAGAAGCAGTCTCCACATGCTGGGATGAGCAAATTCCCATCTCACCGAGAGTTTCAGACCAGTTGGCTACCCTCACCTGGTTTAGCCAGCCTGTCGAAGCCGTTGCCCTGGGGTGTGACCGCTGTCGCATGCAAACAGCTACGAGGAGCCACAGGTGAGAGCTGGGCGTTGGTGGGGACCAATAGATGACGAGCCACTCCAAGGAGTGCGACAAGCCCCCCATCTAGAGGTGATACCCCTCCCATGCACCCCATGCACAGTAAATACAAAGAAACAAAAAAAACAATCTACTACTACTAATAAATAAATAAACAATCAATATCACGAACATGGTTTGGCCTGGACTAGATGGGCCGAAGGACCTATTTCAGTGTTGTAATTTTCAGTTACTCTATGACTTCAACATGAGACAAAGAGCCTTGAAGGTGAGCCCATAGTCTATGGGAAACGTTCAGTGATGAGGCGAGAGAAGTTCAGTGGTTATCGCTTCTGGTTCAAGAGCCTGATGGTTGAGGGATAATAACTGTTCCTGAACCTGGTGGTGTGAGTCCTGAGGCTCCTGTACCTCCTTCCTGATGGCAGTGGTGAAATGAGAGCATGTCCTGGGTGGTGGGGTCCCTGATGATGGATGCTACTTTCCTGCAACTGCGTCGCATGTCGATGTGCTCAATGATGGGGAGGGCTCTACCCATGATGGACTGGGCCGAATCCACTACTCTTTGTATGAGTTTTCATTCAAGGGCATTGGTGTTTCCGTACCAGTCAATTCAGCCAATCGAGACTGCTGGTTACCAGCTCAGTTTTCAATCCAATCGCCCCCTGTGGTTCTGCAATCTCCTGAAGCAATTACAACTTACGTTCTGGCCTTTTGGTCACCAGCAACTCTAACTGCTCCATCAATGGCGGCCAGCCATTCAGCCACAAAGCATGAGTGCTTCCCTCCCTAAGAGTATCTTTGCTTGAATACTGTTCTAATACCTCTTTAGTGCCTGTGGTCTATATCCTTGGACAATGCTCTTGCAGAACAATACCTCCACATCAAAGAGAATCCATATATGGAATTTTATGTTGTGTAGATGTATCGTCAAGCCTAAGGTCATCTCATCTGTAGACCTTGGTTGAGGAATTTTTTTCTAGTTTGACACATAGAACTAGTTCAAGTTTTTGCCATATTGCCCTTCATAAATCAAAGTATTGAGTACAGGAGATGGGATGTTATGTTGAAGTTGTATAAGACACTGATGAGGCCTAATTTGGAGTAATGCGTGTAGTTCTGGTCACCAATCTACATGGAAGAAGTAAGTAAGATTGAAAGAGTGCAGAGAAAATGTATGAGGATGTTGTCGGGTCCGGAGGACCTGAGTTATTAGAAAAGATTGAATAGGTTAGGACTTTATTCCTTAGAATGTAGAAGATTGAGAGATTTGATAGAGGTATACAAAATTATGAGGGGTATGGATAGGATAAATGCAAGCAGGCTTTTTCCATTGAGGCTGGGTGGGATAACAACCAGAGGTCAAGGGTAAAAGGTAAAATGTTTAAGGGGAACATGAGGGGAAATTTCTTCACTCAGAGGGTGCTGAGAGTGTGGAATGAGCTGCTAGCACAAATGGCGCATGTGAGCTCGATTCTAACATTTAAGAGAAGTTTGGATAGGTACATGGATGGGAGGGGTGTGGAGGGCTGTCGTCCTGGTGCAGGTTGATGGGAGTAGGCAGCTTCAATGGCTTTGGCATGGACTAGATGGGCCAAAGGGCCTGTTTCTGTGCTGTATTTCTCTATGACTCTATGACAATGATTATATTTTATAAATGATTTCCACCAGGAGGCACATACCACCAGACTCATGAACACCTTGTACACCACTGTTACAAGACTATTGAATGGTCCCTTCGTATGATAAGATGCCATTAAAGAGTTTGTTACTCCAGTTTCCAACATCTGCCATCTCTCATTTCAATATCCTTCAGCACAATGTAGAAAAATCTAGAAATTTACATTACTTTGCAGAAGTCTTTGCTCGTTCATTCTGTGCCGTGTTGTATGACGTAGGTGATCGTAGTCTTTCCATGATCATAGTTGTTCTTGGCAAATTTTGCTACAGAAGTGGTTTGCCATTGCCTTCTTCTGGGCAGTGTCTTTACAAGACGGGTGACCCCAGCTATTATCAATACTCTTCAGAGATTGTCTGCCTGGTGTCAGTGGTCACATATCCAGGACTTGTGATCTGCACCGGCTGCTCATACGACCGTCCACCACCTGCTCCCATGGTTTCATGTGACCCTGATCGGGGGCTAAGCAGGGGCTACATCTTGCCCCAGGGTGACCTGCAGGCCAGCAGAGGGAAGGAGCACCTTACACCTCCTTTGGTAGAGACGCATCTCCACCCCGCCACTCTACCCCTGCTCAATGTCGACAAATACAGGACAAATACAGTTCCATGCAAAAGTCTAAAGCACATCTATATATATGTGTCTCAGGTGCCCAATCTAACATTCCAAGACATTTCAGGAACAGCTTCTTCCCTTCCATCATCAGATTTCTGAACGGTCCATCAATATTACAGTACTGTTCAAAAGCCTCAGGCACATATACAACCTAGAGTGCCTCAGACATTTAGACAGTGCTGTGTTTGTCAACGTGGAATGGACAGCGAGGCTGTAAATTTGGCGGGAGCAAAGGATGTTGGGAATGGCAAGTGTGGAGGGCTTCAGGAGGGATGTGGGACATTATTCATTACAGAATGTCTCTCTGGGGCTTCCCACTCTCTCCATCTCTCCTCCCCTTTTCCCAACTATGATTCCCCTCTCCCTGCCCCCTTCCCACTCTCAGTCCACAATAGAGACCCAGGTCAGAATCACTCACATATGTCATGAAATTTATTTCTTTTTGCGGCAGCAGTACAGTGCAATACATAAAATTACTACAGTTCGGTCCAAAGGTCTTAGGCAATCTAGCTATACAAATGTGTCTATGAGTTTTGCACAGTATTATACCTCTCCCTGACTCTCTGCTTCCCACCAGGATCACTCTATCCATGATTCCCTTCTTCATTCGTATGTCCTCACTGATCTCCCTCTTGGCACTTACCTCTGAAAGCAGAATTGCTACAACCAGACCCTCCACTCCCTCCCTCACCTTCACTCAGGGCTTCGTACGGTCCTTCCAGGTGAGGCAACACTTCACCTAGGGGTCATATACTGTATCCTGTGCTCCCAACGTGGCCTCCTCTACATGGTTTAGATCAAACATAGATTGAAGGACCAGATTGTCAAGCATCTTCCTTCTGTCCACAACAAGAAAGATTTCCTGGTAGCCAATCATTTTAATTCCTATCCCCTTTCCCATTCCATCATGTCTGTCCACAGCCTCCTCTACCGCCATGACAATGCCACTCTCAAGCCTCCAATCTAATAGCATGAAGATTGATTTCTCTAACTTCTGATATTTTTTCCCTTCTCCCTTCCCTCTTGTTTCATTCCCCACTCTGGCCTTTCACCCCTTCTCCACATCTGCCTATCACCTCCCCTGGTGCCCCTCTTCCTTCCCTTTCTCCATTGGTCCACTCTCCTCTCCTATCAGATTCCTTCTTCAGTCCTTTGCCTCTTCCACCAATCACCTCTCAGCTTCTTACTTCATTCCCCTTCCCCCAGCTAATTATCTTCCCCCTCACCAGATCTCACCTCTCACCTGTCAGCTTGTCCTCCTTCCCCTACCCCACTTTCTTACTCTGCCTTCTTCCTTCCCAGTCCCAATGAAGGATCTCGACCCGAAATGTTGACTGTTTATTCATTTCCATAGACGCTGAGTTCCTTCAGCAATTTGTGTGCATTACCCTGGACTTACAGCATCTCTTGTGTTTAGTACCCTGAATCTTCTGTTTTTATTTCTCATTTCCAGCATTTGAAGGTTTCTGCTTCATGAAGCTAAGAACAAAACTGGTTGAGGCAGCTCCAAAAAAAAACCAAATATTCCAGGTAACAGGCAGTTAGGGATCAGGGGACCTTAACCACAAGGATTTCCAGTTTTGGAATCTGAATTACTTCAGGATTTGGATAAAAGCTACCATGGAGATGTAGATTGCATTTATGATGTGGAAATTACTGCCTGATTGCCTGTGGGGCTGATAGAATCGGGGCTTCAGGCAGGAGTTAGGTAGACAACAGATAGCTATCTGCAGAGCGTGTTGGATTAGACACACAAACAAGAAAAAAGCTGCAGGTACTGAAAATCAAAATAACACACACAAAATGCTGGAGGAACTCAGCAGACTAGCCAGCATCTATAGAAGAAAGTACATTCGACATTTCAGCCCGAAATGACAACTGTACTTCTTTCTATAGAAGCTGCCTGACCTGCTGAGTTCCTCCAGCATTTTGTGTGTGTTGGATTAAATGGCTTACTTTTTTTGCAGTTTAACAATTAATTGCCTGCTTGTACTTTTTAGAACTACTTATATACCTGTAACTGTTTAGTATGCTTCCTAGTGGTCACAGTATGTATAGTCCTGTGCAAAAGTCTTAAGCACATAAGACACCCACTTGCCAACTGACCTCCTGCTTTTCAATAGCCACCCAGTCGATGCCAGCTAGATTTCACCTCATGCCCTCAAAACGGGCCCTGCTCCAGTTCATGACCTTAACCTGTGAACATGTTCTGTTTCTTCTTTCCATGACTACAGTACTGTGCAAAAGTCTTAAGTACATATATATGGCTAGGGTGCCTAAGCATTTTGTACAGTGGAGTGGAGAGCGATTTTGTAAATCTGGTAGGAGTAAAGGATGTTGGGAATGGTAGTGGTGGAGTGCAATGGGAGGGGTGTGGGACAGGTGACAGAGAAGGAGTGCCGGGGGTAGGGTGTGGGTGCAGACACCCAGCCCTGAGACACCAGGCAAGGTCACTCGATTCCAAACAATTGGTTTATTGATCATTACAAAATGTCTTTCTGGTGCTTCCCACTCGCTCCTCTCTCCCACCCCTCTCCCTTCCCCTTTTCCCAACCATGAGTCCCCTCTCCCTGCCCCCTTCCCACTCTCAGTCCACAATAGAGACCCAGATCAGACACAGGTTTATCATCACTCACATATGTCCTGAAATTTGTTTTCTCTGGCAGCAGTACAGTGCCATACATAAAATTACTACAGTGCTGAGCAAAAGTATTGGGCACCCTAGTGCGCTCTCTCTCTCTCTCTCCCCTCCCTCTCTCTCTCCCCCTCTCTCTACCCCCCTCTCTCTTTCCCTCTCTTTCTTACTCTCCCTCTCTCCCTCTCCCCCTCCCTCTCTCTCTCTCTCTTTCCCTCTCTCCCTCTCTCTCTTACTCTCCCCCTCTCCTCTCTCCCTCTCCCTCTCTCTCTCTCTCTCCCCTCTCTCTCTCTCTTTCCCTCTTGTGGTAAACTACATATACCTGTCTGGACACGCACCCCCCACCCCCGCTGCCTGCTCCTGTGGCTCCTCCCACAGACCCCTGTATAAAGGCGATTGGGGGCACTGCTCCTCCCTCAGTCTCGACATGGTTGTGGTCCCTTTCTCACTTTTAATATAAGCCTATCGATCACTTCCACTCTCCTAGAGTTATTGATGGCGCATCAATTTTATTAACAGCGAATTTAAAACATGGAATGAATTTTACGACCGGACAGTTTGGATATTGGCCCTCAATCTCCCAAAGCCAGCATCGCTTTTGAACTCTGGCTTGCATGCTTCCAATCGTACCTGGGAGAGATTCGTGTGACCGAGCCAGCAACGATGCACAGAGTTCTCCTCTCCAGGGTCAGTCCGCGTGTCTACTCCCAGATCAGAGACCTGCCGACCTACCAAGGGGCACTGGATGCCCTCAAAAGACAGTACCTGCGGCCGGTGAACACCGTCTACACAAGACATCGCTTAGCGACACGGCGGCAGCGGGCCGGAGAGTCGAGCGCTGAGTTTGTCCGGGCCCTACAGACACTCGTGCGGGCCTGCGATTGCAGGGGGCTGACGGCGGAACAGCATGCGGAGCTCCTGGTACGAGACGCCTTCGTTACGGGGATCAGGTCAGTGTACGTGCGCCAGCGGCTGCTGGAACACGCCGATCTTAACTTACATTCAGCGATCGAGCTGGCTGACACGCTGGAGGCTGCTCTGCACAACGCTGATGCTGTCCAGGCGCGCGATCTCCCACTGGCCCTATGGACGCCGCAGACCCCGCAACCCGCTGGCGAATCGACCTCAGCTGCTGCCAGTCACAAGTCCATGAAGTCCCCGCAACACGCCAGTGAAACGACCGTGGCTGCTGTCAGTCACAAGTCTGCGCAGTGTTACATCTGCGGACTCGAAAAGCACCCCCAAAAACGCTGCCCGGCCCGAGAAGCAACCTGCTCCAGCTGCGGAAAGAAGGGCTACTTCGCCAAGGCCTGTAACTCCAAACCACGAGTGGGGTCGAACAGCGCTGCGTGCGAGGCATGGGGGCGACCATCTTGGTCGCCGCCATCTTGCCTGCCCGCCTCGTGCGAGGCATGGGGGTCGCCATCTTGGCTGGCGCCACCACGCCCCGCCTCCGACCCACGGGTGCTTACCGGGCGCCAAGACGGCGATGCAACTCTGGCCTCCGTGACCCTCGACCAAAGTGCCCCACACCAGCTCGCAAGGTCAATGATGGACATCCTGGTGGAGGGGCACAGGACTAGCTGCCTGTTTGACACGGGCAGCACTGAGAGTTTTATTCACCCGGACACAGTGCAACGCTGCGGACTCGTGACACAGCCAGTAAGCCAGAAGGTCACCATGGCTTCTGGATCGCATTCCACAGACATCCGGTGGGGTTGTGTAGCGACATTGGTGGTGCAGGGCACAGAATATCAGGAGTTTGCGTTACTGGTCATGCCTCAACTGTGTGCCCCTGTGCTATTGGGGCTTGACTCCAGAGCCAACTGAAAAGTGTGACAATGGAGTATGACGGGCCCCTCCCACCAATCACTGTCAGAAATCCTCAGTTCTGTGGGAATTCGTCATTTACCCCGCTACTGACCACACACACACACCGACCCACACATCCCACACAACACCATGCCAACAGCCGCGCTACGGACACCACTTGCAGCCTCTCCACCCTCAAGATCCCTCCCCCACTGCTGTTTGCCAACCTGACCCCCGACTGTAAACCTGTGGCAACTAAAAGCAGGAGGTACAGCGCAGGGGACAGGGCCTTCATTCAGTCGGAGGTGCAGCAGCTGCTCAGGGAGGGGATCATTGAGCCAAGCACAAGTCCTTGGAGGGCCCAGGTGGTTGTTGTTCGGACCGGGCAGAAAAATAGGATGGTCGTGGACTATAGCCAGACCATCAATAGGTTCACGCAGCTTGACGCGTACCCACTACCCCGCATCGCGGATATGGTCAATCAGATAGCTCAGTACAAGGTGTACTCGACCATAGACCTGAAATCCGCTTACCATCAGCTCCCCATCTGCCCGGAGGACCGCCCCTACACCGCCTTCGAGGTGGGCGGCAGGCTCTATCACTTCCTGCGCGTCCCCTTCGGTGTCACTTCCTGCGCGTCCCCTTCGGTGTCACAAATGGTGTCTCTGTCTTCCAGCGGGAAATGGACCGGATGGTGGACCAGTGCCAACTGAAGGCCACGTTCCCCTACCTGGATAACATCACCATCTGCGGTCACGACTGGCAGGATCACAACACCAATCTCCAATGATTTTTCCAAGCGGCCAAAGCTCTTAACCTCACCTATAACAGAGACAAGTGTGTGTTTGGAACCACCTGACTTGCTATCCTTGGGTATGTTGTGGAGAACGGAGCACTGACCCCAATTGTATGTGCCCCCTGTTGGAACTCCCTCTTCCTAACACCCTCTGAGCCCTCAAACAGTGCCTGGGCTTCTTTTCCTATTACGCCCAGTGGGTCCCTCATTATGCAGACAATGCCGGCCCCCTGGTCAAGTCCACCGCATTTCCCCTCTCAGCCGAGGCCCGCACGGCCTTCAGCCGCATTAAAGGGGACATTGCCAAAGCAACGATACATGCGGTGGATGAGACCATTCCCTTCCAAGTAGAGAGTAATGCCTCCGACTTTGTGCTGGCTGCTACCCTCAATCAGGCAGGAAGGCCGGAAGCCTTCTTTTCTCGTACCCTTCAAGGCCCCGAAATTCGGCACTCCACGGTGGATAAAGAAGCCCAGGCCATAGTGGAAGCTATTAGGCACTGGAGGCACTATCTCGCCAGCAAAAGGTTCACCTTGCTGACCGACCAGCGCTCAGTTGCGTTCATGTTTAGCAACCAACAGCGGGGCAAAATCAAAAATGATAAAACTTTGAGGTGGAGAATCGAACTCTCCACCTACAACTATGATATCCTGTACCGGCCTGGAAGGCTCAATGAGCCCTCTGATGCCCTATCCCGGGGAACATGTGCCAGTGCGCAGCTCGACCGGCTATATGCCCTCCATGTGGATCTTTGCCACCCGGGGGTCACCCGACTTTTCCACTTCATGACAGCCCGGAACCTGCCGTACTCCCTTGAGGACATCAGGACGATGACCAGGGACTGCCAAGTCTGCGCTGAGTGCAAACCGCACTTCTACCGTCCTGAAAAGGCACAACTTATCAAGGCCACCCACCCCTTTGAGCGACTGAGTATCCACTTTAAGGGCCCCCTTCCCTCCACTGACCGCAATGTCTACTTTCTCAACATAGTCGACGAGTACCCGCGGTTCCCCTTTGCCATCCTCTGCCCCGACACCACTGCCACGTCCGTCATAAAAGCCCTGCACCAGCTCTTCACTCTGTTCGGATATCCCTGTTATATCCACAGTGATAGAGGGTCCTCCTTTATGAGTGACGAGCTGCGCCAGTACCTGCTGGCTTGGGGTATTGCTACTAGTAGGACCACGAGCTATAATCCCCGGGGAAATGGACAGGTGGAGAGGGAGAATGCCACAGTGTGGAAGGCCACACTCTTAGCCCTTAAGTCAAAGGGATTGCTGGTCTCTCGCTGGCAAGAGGTCCTCCCTGAGGCACTCCACTCCATCCACTCCCTGTTATGCACGTCCACCAATGCCACCCCTCATGAGCGACTCTTTTCTTTTCCCAGGAAGTCGACCACTGGAACCACCCTACCGGCTTGGCTGACATCCCCAGGGCCAGTGCTGCTCTGGAAACATGCGAGGAGCAATAAATACTCCCCGATGGTCGAGAGGGTTCACCTTCTACATGCGAACCCCCAGTTTGCCTACGTGGTCTTACCTGATGGGCGGGAGGACACGGTCTCCGTCCGCGACCTGGCACCCGCAGGAGCACCAGACCCCTACCCTGAACGAGACCCCTACCCTGAACGAGACCTCTACCCTGAATGAGACCCCTACCCTGAATGAGACCCCTACCCTAATCGATCCATGGTGACTATGGACCCCATACCCACCGATGTATATGCCCACGAGACACCTACCCATGAGACACCGCACACGCCCAGCCCTACACCGACTCCTCCGGACACTCCCATACCGAGTGCCACGCACACACATGAGGGGTTACTGATGCCTAACGGGCTAGCACCTCCAGTCAGGTCAGAGCCAGCACAACCATCACCACCGGTGCTACGTAGATCGCAACGACGGACTCAGCCGCCTGATAGACTCAACCTGTAAATATACTTGTAAGAAACTTCGGTAAATATACTTGTCAGAAACTTCGTCCCGTGGAGACTCTCTTTTAAAACAAAGGAGGGGTGAATGTAGTAAACTATGTATACCTGTCTGGACACGCCCCCCTGCTGACTGCTCCTGTGGCTCCTCCCACAGACCCCTGTATAAAGGCGATTGGGGGCACTGCTCCTCCCTCAGTCTCGACATGGTCGTGGTCCCTTTTTCACTGTTAATAAAAGCCTATCGTTCACTTCCAGTCTCCTAGAGTTATTGATGGTGCATCACCTCTCTCCCTTTCTCTCTCTCTCTCTTTCCCTCTCTCCCTCTCTCTTACTCTCCCTCACTCTCTCCCTCTCTCTCCCCCTCTCTCTACCTCCCTCTGTCTCCCCCCCTCTCTCTCTCCCCTCCCTCTCTCTCTCCCCCTCTCTCTCCCCTTCCCTCTCTCTCTCCCTCTCCCTCTCTCTTTCTGTCTCTCTCCCTCCCTCTCTCCCCCTCTTTCTGTCTCGCTCCCTCTCTCTCTGTGATGTCTCTCTCTCTCTCCCCCTCTCTCTCCCCTCCCTCTCTCCCCCCCTCTCTCTACTTCCCTCTCTCTTTCCCTCTCTCCCTCTCTCACACTCTCTGATGCACCATCAATAACTCTCGGAGATGGGAGGCGAACAATAGGCTTTTATTAGCTGCAAGTGACCACCACACAACATCCTGGAGACTGAAGGAGGAGCAGTGCCTCCAATCGCCTTTATACCGGGGTCTGTGGGAGGAGCCACAGGAGCAGTAAGCAGAGGGGCATGTCCAGACAGGTATATGTAGTTCACCACATTCACCCCCCCCCCTTTGTTTTAAAAGAGAGTCCCCATGGGGTGTAGTTTCTTACGAGTCTATCAGGCGGCCGAGTCCGTCGCTGCGATCTACGTAACACCGGTGGTGATTGCACCGGTGACGGTGGTTGTGCTGGCTCCGGCCTGACTGGAGGTGCCAGCCCGTTAGGCATCAGTAATCCCTCATGCGTGTGCGTGGCGCCCAGTGTGGGAGTGTCGTGAGGAGTCTGTGTAAGGCTTGGTGTGCATGGTGTCTCATGGGTATACACCTCGGTGGGTACGGGGTTCATAGTCACCGTGGAGTGTTCGGGGTAGGGGTCTGGTGCTCCTGCGGGTGCCAGGTCGCAGACGGAGACCGTGCCCTCCCGCCCATCAGGTAAGACCACGTAGGCAAACTGGGGGTTCGCATGAAGTAGGTGAACCCTCTCGACCATCGGGGAGTATTTATTGCTCTTCGCATGTTTCCGGAGCAGCACTGGCCCTGGGGACGTCAGCCAAGCCGGTAGGGTGGTCCCAGTGGCAGACTTCCTGGGAAAAGAAAAGTCGCTCATGAGGGGTGGCATTGGTGGACGTGCATAACAGGGAGCGGATGGAGTGAAGTGCCTCGGGGAGGACCTCCTGCCAGCGAGAGACCAGCAGTCCCTTTGACCTAAGGGCTAAGAGTGTGGCCTTCCACACTGTGGCATTCTCCCTCTCCACCTGTCCATTCCCCTGGGGATTATAGCTCGTGGTCCTACTAGTAGCAATACCCCTAGCCAGCAGGTACTGGCGCAGCTCGTCACTCATAAAGGAGGACCCTCTGTCACTGTGGATATAACAGGGATATCCGAACAGAGTGAAGAGCTGGTGCAGGGCTTTTATGACGGACGTGGCAGTGGTGTCAGGGCAGGGGATGGCAAAGGGGAACCGCGAGTACTCGTCGACTATGTTGAGAAAGTAGACATTGTGGTCGATGGAGGGAAGGGGGCCCTTAAAGTCGATACTCAGTCGCTCAAAGGGGCGGGTTGGCCTTGATAAGTTGTGCCTTTTCAGGACGGTAGAAATGCGGTTTGCACTCAGCGCAGACTTGGCAGTCCCTGGTCATCGTCCTGATGTCCTCAAGGGAGTACGGCAGGTTCCGGGCTTTCACAAAATGGTAAAATCGGGTGACCCCCGGGTGGCAAAGATCCACATGGAGGGCCTATAGCTGGTCGAGTTGTGCACTGGCACACACTCCCCGGGATAGGGCATCAGGGGGCTCATTGAGTCTGCCAGGCTGGTACAGGATATCACAGTTGTAGGCGGAGAGTTCCATTCTCCACTGCAAAATTTTATCATTTTTGATTTTGCCCCGCTGTTGGTTGCTGAACATGAACGCAACCGAGCACTGGTCGGTCAGCAAGGTGAACCTTTTGCCGGCGAGATAGTGCCTCCAGTGCCTAATAGCTTCCACTATGGCCTGGGCTTCTTTCTCCACCGCGGAGTGCCGAATTTCAGGGCCTTGAAGGGTACGAGAGAAGAATGCTACTGGCCTGCCTGCCTGATTGAGGGTAGCAGCCAGCGCGAAATCGGAGGCGTCACTCTCTACTTGGAAGGGAATGGTCTCGTCCACCGCATGCATCGCTGCTTTGGCAATGTCCCCTTTAATGCGGCTGAAGGCCGCGCGGGCCTCAGCAGAGAGGGGAAAAGTGGTAGACCTGACCAGGGGGCGGGCCTTGTCTGCGTAATGAGGGACCCATTGGGCGTAATAGGAAAAGAAGCCCAGGCACCGTTTGAGGGCTCTGAGGGTGGTGGGAAGAGGGAGTTCCAACAGCGGGCACATACAGTCGGGGTCAGGGCCAATGACTCCGTTCTCCACGACATACCCAAGGATAGCAAGTCGGGTGGTTCCGAACACACACTTGTCCCTGTTATAGGTGAGGTTAAAAGCTTTGGCCACTTGGAAAAATCGTTGGAGGTTAGTGTCGTGATCCTGCCAGTCGCGACCACAGATGGTGATGTTATCCAGATATGGGAACGTGGCCTTCGGTTGGCACTGGTCCACCATCCGGTCCATTTCCCTCTGGAAGACAGAGACACCATTCGTGGCACAGGAAGTGATAGAGCCTTGAAGGCGATGTAGGGGCGGTCCTCCGGGCGGATAGGGAGCTGATAGTAAACGGATTTCAGATCTATGGTCGAGTACACCTTGTACTGAGCTATATGATTGACTATATCCGCGATGCGGGGGTAGGGGGTACGCGTCAAGCTGCGTGAACCTATTGATGGTCTGGCTGTAGTCCACGACCATCCTATTTTTCTGTCTGTTCCAAACAACAACCACCTGGGCCCTCCAAGGACTTGTGCTTGGCTCAATGATCCCCTCCCTGAGCAGCCGCTGCACCTCTGACTTAATGAAGGCCCTGTCCCCCGCCCTGTACCTCCTGCTTTTAGTTGCCACAGGTTTACAGTCGGGGGTCAGGTTGGTGAACAGCGGTGGGGGAGGGATCTTGAGGGTGGAGAGGCTGCAAGTGGTGTCAGTAGCGCGGCTGTTGGCATGGTGCTGGGTGGGATGTGTGGGTCGGTGTGTGTGTGTGGTCAGTAGCGGGGTAAATGACGAATTCCCACAGAACTGAGGATTTCTGACAGTGATTGGTGGGAGGGGCCCGTCATACTCCATTGTCACACTTTTCAGGTGGCTCTGTAAGTCGAGCCCCAATAGCACAGGGGCACACAGTTGAGGCATGACCAGTAACGCAAAGTTCCGAGATTCTGTGCCCTGCACCACCAATGTCGCTACACAACCCCACCGGATGTCTGTGGAATGCGACCCAGAAGCCATGGTGACCCTCTGGCTTACCAGCCGTGTCACGAGTCCGCAGCGTTGCATCGTGTCCGGGTCAATAAAACTCTCAGTGCTGCCCGTGTCAAACAGGCAGCTAGTCCTGTGCCCCTCCACCAGGATGTCCATCATTGACCTCGCGAGCTGGTGTGGAGCGCTTTGGTCGAGGGTCACGGAGGCCAGAGTTGCATCGCCGTCTTGGCGCCCGGTAAGCACCCGTGGGTCGGAGGCGGGGCGAGGTGGCGCCGACAAAGGTGGCTCGACCCCGCTCGTGGTTTGGAGTTACAGGCCTTGGCGAAGTAGCCCTTCTTTCCACAGCTGGAGCAGGTCGCTTCTCGGGCCGGGCAGCGTTTTCAGGGGTGCTTTTCGAGTCCGCAGAAGTAACACTGCGCAGACTTGTGACTGGCAGCAGCCGTGGTCGATTCGCCGGAGGGTTGCGGGGAGTTCATGGACTCGCGAGTGGCAGCAGCCGAGGTCGATTCGCCGGAGGGTTGCGGGGAGTTCATGGACTCGCGAGTGGCAGCAGCCGAGGTCGATTCGCCGGAGGGTTGCGGGGACTTCACGGATTCGCGAGTGGCAGCAGCTGTGGTTGATTCGCCGGCGGGTTGCGGGGACTTCACGGATTCGCGAGTGGCAGCAGCCGAGGTCGATTCGCCGGAGGGTTGCGGGGAGTTCATGGACTCGCGAGTGGCAGCAGCTGTGGTCGATTCGCTGGCGTGTTGCGGGGTCTGCGGCGTCCATGGGACCAGCAGGTGATAGTGCACCTGGACAGCGTCAGCACTGTGCAGAGCGGCCTCCAGTGTGTCAGCCAGCTCGATCGCCGAATGTAAGTTAAGATCAGCATTTTCCAGCAGCCGCTGGCGCACGTACACTGACCTGATCCCCATAACGAAGGCGTCTCGTACCAGGAGCTCCGCATGCTGTTCCGCCATCAGCCCCCTGCAATCGCAGGCCCGCATGCGTGTCTGTAGGGCCCGGACAAACTCAGCGCTCGACTCTCCGGCCCGCTGCCACTGCATCGCTAAGCGATGTCCCGCGTAGACGGTGTTCTCCGGCCGCAGGTACTGTCTTTTGAGGGCGTCCAGAGCCCCTTGGTAGGTCGGCAGGTCCCTGATTAGGGAGTACACCCGCGGACTGACTCTGGAGAGGAGAACTCTGTGCATGATAGCAGGCTCAGTCACGTGAATCTCTTCCAGGTACGATTGGAAGCATGCAAGCCAGAGTTCAAAGGCAATGGCTGCTTCGGGAGATTGAGGATCCAAGTCCAATTTATCTGGTCGTAAAATGCTCTCCATGTTTTAAAATTGCAGCTAATAAAATTGATGCACCATCAATAACTCTCGGAGACGGGAGGCGAACAATAGGCTTTTATTAGCTGCAAGTGACCACCACACAACATCCTGGAGACTGAAGGAGGAGCAGTGCCTCCAATCGCCTTTATACCGGGGTCTGTGGGAGGAGCCACAGGAGCAGTCAGCGGGGGTCTGTGGGAGGAGCCACAGGAGCAGTCAGCGGGGGTCTGTGGGAGGAGCCACAGGAGCAGTCAGCAGGGGTCTGTGGGAGGAGTCACAGGAGCAGTCAGCAGGGGTCAGTGGGAGGGGCCACAGGAGCAGTCAGCGGGGGGTCTGTGGGAGGAGCCACAGTCTGTGGGAGGAGCCACAGGAGCAGTCAGCAGGGGGTCTGTGGGAGGAGCCACAGGAGCAGTCAGTGGGGGGTCAGTGGGAGGAGCCACAGGAGCAGTCAGCAGGGGGTCTGTGGGAGGAGCCACAGGATCAGTCAGCAGGGGGTCTGTGGGAGGAGTCACAGGAGCAGTCATGGGGGGGGGGGTGTCCAGACAGGTATATGTAGTTCACCACACTCCCCCTCTCTCTCCCTCCCTCTCCCCTCTCTCTCCCCCTCTCTCTTTCCCTCTCTCTCTCTCTTTCCCTCTCTCCCTCTTTCCCTCTCTCCCTCTCTCCCTCCCTCTCTCCCCTCTCTCTCTGTCTCTCCCTCTTTCTCTGTCTCTCTCTCTCCCCTCCCCTCCCTCTCCCTCTCTCTCCTCCCTCTTTCCCTCTCTCTCTTACTCTCCCTCTCTCGCTCCCCTCTCTCCCCTCTCTCACCCTCCTCCCCTCTCTCACCCTCCTCCCCTCTCTCTCTTTCCCTCTCTCTCTTTCTCTCTCTCTCTTTCCCTCTCTCCCTCTCTCTTACTCTCTCTCTCCCACTCTCCCTCCCTCTCTCCCTCTCTCTCTCCCCTCCCTCTCTCTCTCCCTCTCTCTCTCCCACTCTCCCTCTCTCTCTCCTCTCTCCCCCTCTCTTTCCCTCTCTCCCTTTCTCTCTCTCTTTCCCTCTCTCTTACTCTCCCTCTCTCTCCCTCTCCCTTTCTCTCTCTCTCCTTCCCTCTCTCTGTCTCTCTCCCTCTCTCTCTGTCTGTCTCTCTCTCCCCCCTCTCTGTTTCCCTTCCTCTCTCTCCTCTGTCTCTACCTTCTCTCTTTCCCTCTCTCCCTCTCTCTCTCCCCTCTGTCTCTCCCTCTCCCCTCTGCCTCTCCCTCTCTCTCCCCCTCTCTGTTTCCCTCTCTCTCTCTCTTTCCCTCTCTCCCTCTTTCCCTCTCTCCCTCCCTCTCTCCCCTCTCTCTCTGTCTCTCCCTCTTTCTCTGTCTCTCTCTCCCCCTCCCCTCCCTCTTCCTCCCTCTCTCTCTTACTCTCCCTCTCTCTCCCCTCTCTCACCCTCTTTCCCTCTCTCTCTTTCTCTCTCTCTCTTTCCCTCTCTCCCTCTCTCTTACTCTCTCTCTCCCACTCTCCCTCCCACTCTCCCTCGCTCTCTCTCTCCCCCTCCCTCTCTCCCTCTCTCTCTCCCCCTCTCTCCCCTCCCTCTCTCTCTCCCTCTCTCTCTCCCACTCTCCCTCTCTCTCCTCTCTCCCCCTCTCTTTCCCTCTCTCCCTTTCTCTCTCTCTTTCCCTCTTTCTTACTCTCCCTCTCTCTCTCCCTCTCCCTTTCTCCTCTCTCCTTCCCTCTCTCTGTCTCTCTCCCTCTCTCTCTCTGTCTGTCTCTCTTTCTCCCCCTCTATCCCTCCCTCTCTCTCTCTGTTTCCCTCCCCCTCTCCCCCTCTCTCTACCTCCCTCTCTCTCTCTCTTTCCCTCTCTCTCTGTTTCCCTCCCTCTCCCCCCTCTCTACCTCCCTCTCTCTCTCTTTCCCTCTCTCTCCCCCTCTCCTCTCTCTCCCTCTCTCCCTCTTACTCTTCCTCTCTCTCCTCCTCCCTCTCTCTCTCCCCTCCCTCCCTCTCTCCCCCTCTCCCTCTCTCTCCCCCTCCCTCTCTCTTTCTGTCTCTCTCCCTCTCTCTCTGTCTGTCTCTCTCTCCCCCTCTCTCTCCCCTCCCTCTCCCCTCTCTCTGTTTCCCTTCCTCTCTCTCCTCTGTCTCTACCTTCTCTCTTTCCCTCTCTCCCTCTCTCTCTCCCCTCTGTCTCTCCCTCTCTCCCCTCTGCCTCTCCCTCTCTCCCCCCCCCCCTCTTTTTCTCTCTTTCCCTCACTCTCACTCTCACTCTCTCTCTCTCTCCATTATTTGAATACAGGTCTTCTGACTGGCTGTCTCTGATCTGTAAATTTGAATGGATTGTGGGTATAACAAGAGGTGACCACACGGGGGCACCATCTTTGTTTTTGCCTCTTTTCTCTCCCTCCCACTACAACCCTTTCCTCCTGTCACTGTCCGTTTTCAATTCCCTTTCTTCTATTAATGTTCAATAAAACTATTATGAAGCAGCAGGTTCTGTACCGGTTTCCTAACTTCTGAAAGAACCTTGGTTTAAAAACTTTAGGATCCAAGATGTGACACATGGAATATAAAGTTCAGTTTTGTGTGAAAGCAGTGTGGCTGAGAGTCTCCCTGCTGTCTTCCCCACCTTGCCAGGACACCAGTTCAGCTGCACGTTTCAGAGGAAGCACGATTCCATCCCACAGCATTGATTTCTGAGATTAGTTGTTGATCATCTGAGTGTCTTTAGGCTCAAAGTCCCTCACCACCCTGCTGATAAACAGTTCCCTTCACAAATGACACTCCCTGGTTTCAGGCACTTTCCCAGAATTATTCGCAATGTAATTTCTTTCCACAGGGCCTGGCTAAGTCTCACTGTGGACCCCGCCTGACCCTTCATCTTCTCCGCTATTCAGAGTAACTGATTTCCAAATGATGCTGCCTATCAGCAACGTGTTGATCCTGACCCTTACAACAGTTGCCAAGGCTCCATCTGTTAGAGCCTCCCTAGGGGTAAGAGCACTGAATCAGGGTGTGGTTTCTCAATGCAGGTCCTCTACTGCCGTGATCAAGTCAAGTCAAGTCAAGTCAACTTTTATTATCATTTCGACCATAACTGCTGGTACAGTGCATAGTAAAAATGAGATGTTTTTCAGGACCATGGTTTACATGACACAGTACAAAAACTAGACTGAACTACGTAATAAAAAAAACACAGAGAAAGCTATACTAGACTACAGACCAGTTTTGTGCACAGGACTGCATAAAGTGCACAAAAACAGTACCGGCATTACAATAAATAATAAACAGGACAGTAGGGCAAGGTTTCGGGTATTGAGGAGTCTGATAGCTTGGGGGAAGAAACTGTTATATAGTCTGGTCGTAAGAGCCCGAATGCTTCGGAGCCTTTTCCCAGATGGCAGGAGGGAGAAGAGATTGTATGAGGGGTGCATGGGGTCCTTCATACTGCTTTTTCCTTTGCGGATGCAGCGTGTAGTGTAAATGTCCGTGATGGCGGGAAGAGAGACCCCGATGATCTTCTCAGCTGACCTCACTATCCGCTGCAGGGTCTTGCGATCCGAGATGGTGCAATTTCCAAACCAGGCAGTGATGCAGCTGCTCAGGATGCTCTCGATGCAACCACCTCAGATGATGAGACCACACTCAGGTTGGAGGAGCAACACCTCATCTTCTGCTCAGGTAACCTCCAACATGACGGCATGAACATCGATTTCTCCAACTTCTGATAATTACTCCCCCTCCCTCTCTCCCTCCTTTCCCATTCCCTATATCTCCCTCCCTCCTTTCCCATTCCCTATATCTCCCTCCCTCCTTTCCCATTCCCTCTCTCCCTCCTTTCCCATTCATTCTCTCCCTCCCTCTTTTCCCATTCCCTCTCTCCCTCCTTTCCCATTCTCTCTCTCCCTCCCTGTTTTCCAATTCCCTCACTCCCTCCTTTCCCATTCTCTCTCTCTCCCTCCCTCTTTTCTGATTCCCTCTCTCCCTCCTTTCCCATTCCCTCTCTCTCCTTTCCCATTCCCCGCTCTCTCTCTCCCTCCTTTCCCATTCCCCTCTCTCTCACTCCTTTCCCATTCCCTCGCTCTCTCTCTCTCTCTCCTTTCCTATTCCTTCTCTGGCGAGGGGACTGGTGCTTTTGCTGGAGCAAGTTGGGGGGGGGGGGGGTTTGATACGTTTGCTGCTGCTTGTGCATGGGAGGGGGGAGGGGCTTTCAGTTTCTAATGTTTTTCTGCCATTCATTCTTTGGGTTTTTTGCTGTTTCATGGGTGTCTGTGCAGAGTAGGAATTTCAGGTTGTACATTGTAAACATTGAACTATTGACCACCTTCTCTTCCCCTCAGCTGTCCATCCTCTCCCTCTGGTCCCTCCTCCTTCCCTTTCTCCCGTGGTCCACTCCCCTCTCCTATCAAATTCCTGCTTTCTCAGCCCTTTACTTCTTCAGGTGGCCAGGTGGAGGTACATCCCTACCAAAGGAGGTGTAAGGTGTTCTTTCCCTCCGCTGGCCTGCAGGGTGTAGCACCTGCTTAGCCCCCGATCAGGATCACATGAAACCATGGGAGCAGGTGGTGGATGGTCGTATGAGCAGCCGGTGCAGATCACAACCTGGTTATGGGACCACTGACACCAGGCAGACAATCTCTGAAGAGTATTGATAATGGCTGGGGGGGTCACCCGTCTTGTAAAGACACTTCCCAGAAGAAGGCAATGGCAAACCACTTCCGTAGAAAAATTTGCCCAGTCATAGACCAGGATCTCCCACGTCATACAACAAGGCACATAATGATAATGAAGGTATCTAAGAAAAGATGTGCTGACATTGGGGAGGGGCCAGAGGAATGAAAGGATTACTGAACAAGGAGCGTGCGATGGCTCTGGGCCTGTACTCCCGGAGTTTAGAAGAATGAGGGGCGATCTCATTGAAACCCATTGAATACTGAAATGCTCTGATAGAGTGGATGTGGAGAAGATCTTTCCTAAAGTGGGGGAGTCTAGAACAGGTGTTCCTGACCTGGGATCCACAGACCCCTTGGCTAATAGCAGGGATCCATGGCATAACGAAGGTTGAGAACCCCTGGATAGAGGGACATCCCATTTAGGGCAGAGATGAGGAGAAATTTCTTTAGCTAAAGGGTGGTGAATCTGTGGGATTCACTGCCACAGACGATGTAGAGGCCATGTCAAAGTATATTTAAAGCGGAGGTTGATAGGTTCTAGATTAGTCATGGTGTCAAAGAATACAGGGAGAAGCCAGGAGAATGGATTTGAGAGGGATTACAAATGGAACGGTGGAACAGGCTCGTTGGGCCGAATGCCCCTAATTCTGCTCCTGTGTCAAATGGTTTAATGTCTCTTTGAGGCTGTGCCTCTGACAATGGAGTGCTCTCGACAGAGACTGCTGCTCTGCAGTTTATGAACTACCCGCTGAAGAATCACGGTGACAGAGTGGGTTCATTAAAAGCAAAGTCTGCCCTGCATCTATTGTGGCTTGGAAAGGCAGAACATACAGAACAGATTCGCAGCTAGTTGTCCTCAGACTGCTAGAGGCAGCAGAGTGCACAGAAGCAGTATCTGTGGAGACACGGCCGCAGTTTCAGTGTGCCAGATCTAAAATCAACATCATGAGGTGTGAAGATGGCACCAATGAATAACACGACCAGTGGCGATGTCCAGCAGACAGTTCACAAAACTATTTCTTTTTCTTTCAGACATGACTCTACAGCTGCGCTGCGCATGACTGGAACCTGTGATTTACACTTTGATGGTGTGTTTTTGGGCCAATTGAGTGACCTGGCACTTTGCTGACTCCAAAGGAGTTTGGAGAGGTTTGGAGTGGAGTGTGAGGCCTGGGGGCCTTGTAGCCTGGAGCTGGGGCCCGAGTCTGTGATCGAGTCCATTGCTTCCCTCTGATAGAGGCGTCAAAGGCGTAAGTCCGTGACCAATTCTATTGCCTTCCTCTGATTGAGGTATCAAGGGCATAAATCCGTGATCTACTCCACTGCTTCCCTCTGACTGAGACGTCAAAGATGCAATCCTGAGATCAACTCCATTGCCTTCTGATCGAGGAGTCAAGGGTGCGAGTCCGCGATCGACTCCATTGCTTCCCTCTGACTGAGGCATCGAGGGCATAAGTCCATGATTGACTCCATTGCTTTCCTCCGATTGAGGGGTCAAACAAGGATGAAGTTGATGAGGACAAGAGTGGAGGACAGGCAGGCATTCGGCGTCATCTGCCTGTATTTGACAAGTCTTAGATAGATAGATAGATAGATAGATAGATACTTTATTCATCCCTTGGGGAAATTCAACTTTTTTTCCAATGTCCCATACACTTGTTGTAGCAAAACTAATTACATACAATACTTAACTCAGTAAAAAATATGATATGCATCTAAATCACTATCTCAAAAAGCATTAATAATAGCTTTTAAAAAGTTCTTAAGTCCTGGCGGTAGAATTGTAAAGCCTAATGGCATTGGGGAGTATTGACCTCTTCATCCTGTCTGAGGAGCATTGCATCGATAGTAACCTGTCGCTGAAACTGCTTCTCTGTCTCTGGATGGTGCTATGTAGAGGATGTTCAGAGTTATCCATAATTGACCGTAGCCTACTCAGCGCCCTTCGCTCAGCTACCGATGTTAAACCCTCCAGTACTTTGCCCACGACAGAGCCCGCCTTCCTTACCAGCTTATTAAGACGTGAGGCGTCCCTCTTCTTAATGCTTCCTCCCCAACACGCCACCACAAAGAAGAGGGCGCTCTCCACAACTGACCTATAGAACATCTTCAGCATCTCACTACCGACATTGAATGACGCCAACCTTCTTAGGAAGTACAGTCGACTCTGTCTTCCGCTCCCTCGTGCTAGCTGCTGTCAAAGGAAAGTGCAGCAGCCTTGGGATTCACGTTGCCAGGATTGATCGGCTAGGCTCTCGACTCATTTTGGGGGACGTTGAGTTCCATGTGTTCCTGAACTCTGGTTACTTCTTTTTGCTACTTTTGAGCGTTTTGATCAGGGCAATCAATGCAGACTGGGGCGCTTCAGTGAAAATGACCCTACATTGGCTGCTGGCGTGGCACTGAGCTGAGCACTCCTGGTTTGATGTTAGATATTCCATGTTTGTCTGCTTACGTTTGACCTCTAAATATTCAGATATTGTTGTGATGGAAATGAGAAAGATTCTTTGGGTCTCAAAGGCAAGAGCTCTGGACACACAGTTTTAACAATAAGGAGTTTATTTACAAGGGGAGAAGAGCTTGGGAACAACACAAGCGGCTACAGTATTCGTACAAACACGCTTAGAATAGAGGAGCGTGGGAAAAGTCGAGTCGGCAGTACAATACACGGGAAAATGGTGTGGGGACGGAGTACAGGTACACATACAAGCAAGGGCAAAGTAACTACAATACCTGCCCCCCCTTGTCTACGGGCAAGCATGGCTCTTTGCTAAAGGGACAACAATAAACGCTCCCACAACCCTATTCAATGCACACCTTACCACGTGTCTCCAGCGCTGTTCTGCAGTCTTCAGCCTGGAGTGAAGCCCCTCGAGGATAGCAAAAGAGAGAGCAAGCCAAACACATGTAGCACCCTTTATAGGTCAGGGGGCTGGAGTTTCCAGCCCAGGTGATTCACCGGGGGCCAACAGCTTGGTGCTAGACGGGTTAATCCAATTAAGGTGGCCAATGGTTAAATGTGCATTGATTAGCTGGGAGGGGTGAAGTGTTGACTGGCAGGTGGTGTGACCTCCGACCAGGTGAGGGCAGTGCTGTCACCTGGCAGGCATGGCTCTCTGGATACAGATATATTAATATTGGGGTCAATAAGACTCCGTCTGCAGCTCCAGGCTTGGAAAACATAGTCAGGACAACCTGCTTCATGTCCCTGTCCCTTCTCTCTGATGAAATAAGTTCCTTCAGCTGACAAGTACCAACAGCCTCAGAAAACAAATTCCTGATGTTAATCGTGCAACAATCCTTTTGAGAAACGATTGGTATCATCGTTAATATTCAAGTACCACGGCCATCGTTTATTCTGATAGATGTGGGCTTGTAGGAGTCCAACAGAGGGCGATTAATGGGGAAACATTGTCTGCCAGGAAAAGTGATAGGCCAAAATCCCTTCTCAACACAGCTTTGTTCCAAAGCTATTCAACACTGTCAGTAAGTCATTATCACAAGAGATTCTGCAGACGCACACAAAATGCTGGAGAGAAGTCAGCAGGTCAGGCAGCATCTGCGGAAATGAATAAACAGCCAACATTTGGGGCTGGGGCAATTCGTCAGGACTGGAAAGGAAGGGGGAAGATGCCAGAATAAGGAGGTGGGGGGGAGAGAAAAGAGGACAAGCTGGAAGATGACAGATGAAGCCAGGTGGGCGGAGGGAGTGAAGACAACGTAAGAAACTGGGAGGTGATAGGTGGAAGGGCTGGAGAAGAAGGAATTTGATAGGAGAGGAGAGTGGAACATAGGAGAAAGAGGAGGAGGGGCACCAGGGGGAGGTGATAGGCAGGTGAGGAGAAGGGGAAAGAGGTTAAAGTGGGGAATAAAAGAGGGAAGGAGGGAAAAAGTTGCCAGAAGTTAGAAAATCAATGTTTACAATTTGAAAGTATGATTTACAATGTAGTGAGCAAGCTTGTAGGTTTGAGGAAACACAGTGAGTAATATTCATTGACTGAAAAGTGTTTGACGCCATTGACTTGTGTTGGTAACACTGAGTAACCCGATATAAGTTTGGAAGATAAATGGGCTCTTATCTCTTGCTGCTCTCTTGTTCTAAACTGCAGAATTGATTTGAATCACAGACAACACTTTACTTCAGACTAAGATCAGAATCAAAACATTATCAGACCATAAACATAGGAGCAGAATTAGGCCATTTGGCCCATCGAGTCTGTTCACCATTCCATCATGGCTGATTTATTATCTCTCTCAATTCCATTCACCTGCCTTCTTCCCATAACCTTTGACACCCTGACTAATCAAGAACCTATCAACCTCTGCTTTAAATATACCCAATGACTTTGCCTCCGCAGCTGTCTGAGCCATGTATTCCACAGATTCACCACCCTCAGGCTATTATCACTGACGTATGCCATGAGATTTGTTGTTTTGCGGCAGCAGTACAGTGCAATATGTTTAAAAAATTATAAACTACAATCTCTGAGGACTCTATCAGTCAGGATCGGCCATGAATGTTGCATCCAAGCTGCCTAGTTACGTAAGCCAATGAAGAGCGAGCTGAGGAGCCTCATCTGCCCAGAGAAGCTGGTTTTGAGGTGCCAGTGACCCACCTTTGCCCACTCTCTCATCGGTGAAAACGGTTTCCCCGGGCTTAGTAGCTAAACCACATGTAAAGGCCAAGAGCTGGGCTTGGTAGTCAGAGGCTATTTGGGGGCATTTTATAGGTAGTGGGAGCTTGTTCCCATCCCCACCCCTGGCTATGACAACTTTAAGGAACCACGTTACAATAATAAATATTATAAGAGAGCAAATACTGAGGGAGTATTCATACATTCATAGACCGCTCAGAAATCTGATGGCAGAGCAAAAAAAGCTGTTCCTGAAACATTGAGTGTGTGTCTTCAGGCTCCTCCACAATCCTGATTGAGAAGGTGCTGAACCTGGGCCTCTGTACCTCCCTCTGCAATTGGATCCTCGACTTCCTAACCGTTAGCCCACAGTCTGTGCGGATTGATGATAACATATCCTCCTCACTGACGATCAACACTGGCGCACCTCAGGGGTGTGAGCTTAGCCCACTGCTCTACTCTCTGTATACACATGACTGTGTGGCTAGGCATAGCTCAAATGCCATCTACAAATTTGCTGATGATACAACCATTGTTGGTAGAATCTCAGGTGGTGATGAGAGGGCTTACAGGAGTGAGATATGCCAACTAGTGGAATGGTGCCACAGCAACAACCTGGCACTCAACGTCAGTAAGATGAAAGAGCTGATTGTGGACTTTAGGAAGCGTAAGACGAAGGAACACACACCAATCCTCATAGAGGGATCAGAAGTGGAGAGAGTGAGCAGTTTCAAGTTCCTGGGTGTCAAGATCTCTGAGGATCTAACCTGGCCCCAACATATTGATGCAGTTATAAAGAAGGCAAGACAGTGGCTATACTTTATTAGGAGTTTGAAGAGATTTGGCATGTCAACAAATACACTCAAAAACTTCTATAGCTGTACCTTGGAGAGCATTCTGACAGGCTGCATCACTCTCTGGTATGGAGGGGCTACTGCACAGGACCGAAAGAAGCTGCAGAGGATCGTAAATTTATAAGGTCCTCCAGCACCCAGGGCATGCCCTTTTCTCACTGTTACCTTCAGGTAGGAGGTACAGAAGCCTGAAGGCACACATTCAGTGATTCAGGAGCAGCTACTTCCCCTCTACCATCTGATTCCTAAATGGACATTGAATCTTTGGACACTACCTCACTTTTTAAAATATACAGTATTTCTGTTTTTGCACATTTAAAAAAAAGACCTATTCAACGTATGCAATTGATTTACTTGTTTATTTATTACTATCCTTTATTTTATTTATTATTATTTTTCTCCGCTAGATTATGTATTGCATTGAACTGCTGCTGCTAAGTTAACAAATACCATCTATAAATCTGCCAAATCACCACTATTGGAGCCATTCGATAGTCTCATTAGGAACTGTCCTTGAGTCTGGTGCTGAAAGCATTGGCCACACTTGCGGGCTGCCCCAGCACAACCTCAGACTGTGTTGGTCATCTACACAAACTACGTATTTCACTGCATGTTTCAATGTTTCAGTGCTTATCTAATCTCCTTCTTTATCTTTAAGGATGGGAGGCCAGCAGGGTCATAATGAACAAAAAGAAGTTCCCTTCCAGAAAGCACTAAAACAAAAACTTGACATCATCTTAAAAGCCTCTTCCCCCAAGCCATTAATCTGATCAAGCATTCTAGTTAGCCCTCCCACCATCCTCTATTACCTCACTTACTGCAGTGCAAACATTTTAAACCACTTTTTATAATACTCTTTACATTGTAAATACATGCACATTTTATTCCATATCCATACTTAAACCTCTAACTTTAACTTTGATATAATTCTTTATAATTGTTGAATGTTGGTTCTTATTGTATATTGCACCCTGACTAGCACACCACAGCAAAATTCCTAATACAAGTAAATGTACTCTCAGTGGCTTCTTGATTGGCTTCTTTAGTGTATGGCCCTGGTCTTCTGCTGCTGTAGCCCATCCACTTCAAGCTTTGACATGTTGTGCATTCCGAGATGTTCTCCTGCACTCCACTGTTGTAACACATGGTCATTTGACTTACTGTCACCTTCCCGTCAGCTTGAACCAGATTGGACATTCTCATCTGACCTCTCTCATCAACAGGGCATTTGTTTTTTGCCCACAGAACTGTCACTCACTGGGTGATTTTATTTTGCTTTTCACACCATTCTCTGTGGGGTCTAGAGACTGCTGTGCGTGAAATCCCAGGAAATCAGTGGTTATTGAGATACTCAAACCACCCCATCTGGCACCAACAAACTTGCACATTAAAGTTACTTAGGTCACATTTCTTCCACGTTCTGATGTTTAGTCTGAACATTAGCTGAACCTTTTGACCATGTGGAAATAGTGTGGAATTACAATTGTACATACGAGCAGTGATTGACAAGTTCGTGGCCTAAGGTAGGAGTCAATTTTAGAAAACCTAGCACATTTATTTTTCAACATAGTCCCCTCCTACATTTGCACACTTAGTCCAGCGGTCATGGAGTATACGGATCCTGGACCTCTAGAACGTGTCCACAGCAGGGGTGATTGATAAGTTTGTGGCCTAGGGTAGAAGGAGATGTGTTATACAGCTCTCATTACATGCACATACAGTTCAACTCTGAATGATTATGCAGAAAGTTTGAAGTTACTAACTCTTCGGGGGTGATTGATAAGTTCGTGCCTAAGGTAGAAGGAGATGAGTTATTAACTTCAAACTTTCTGCATAATCACTCAAAGAGTTGAACTGCATGTGCGTTTAACGAGAGCTGTATAACTCATCTCCTTCTACCTTAGGCCACGAACTTATCAATCACCCATCTGTGGACACTTTCTAGATATTAAAATACCCGATATGTAAAGTGCCAGAAAAGGGCCAGTAACATCACGAAGGATCCCATCCACCCTGTTCATGGACTGTGTCCCACTCCCATCAGGGAGGAGGCTACGTAGCATCCACACCAGGACCACCAGACTCAAAAACAGTTACTTTCCCCAAGCAGTGAGGCTGATCAACACCTCCACCCACTAACCCACCCCCCTACACCCCCAACCATCACTACTTTTATCATTTCCTGTCAGTCACCTTGCGTACAGACACTCCTGTGTCTAGCATTTCTTTATGGACGTAAAATCCACCTTTGTGTATAAGCTATCTTACGGATTTATATTTATTGTGTTTTTTATTATTGTGTTCTTTATCTTATTGAACCATATCCAGGGTAAGAATTATCTTGTTCTCCTTTACACTTGTGTACTGGGAATGACGTTAAATAATCTGGAAATTTGAATCTTGAATCTGTGACTGGGAGGAGATCATGTAAACAGTAATCTTGTTACGCAGGAAGAGTTGCTGTTGGGTCAGTACCGGAGGGAGTTGAAATCTGCTCAGGCAAATGCTGTGAAGTTTCTGCTGCTAATTATGTTCTGTTTTGTAACTCCAAAACATAAAAATGGAACCAAAGTGAGGCAAGCGAAGGCAAGGCAGAGTTGAGGTGGTGGGGCCCAGGCACAGGCCTGAGAGGTTTGATCAATTTCTGCCAGGCCAAATCGAGGTGGTGTGTCCTGGGCTTGAGAGCATACTGAAGCAGCAGGGCCTGGGCCTGAGAATGTTGAACGAGCTGATGTTTGGCCGGTTCAAGCACCGAGACCAATTGAAAAGGTCAGGGTGTCAGGACTGTCGGTGAGGGAGGGGTCAGTGTTCAGCTCACTGCTCGGCGAAGTTCACTCATCCCTCTGCAGAGCTGAAGCTGTGGCCTGTGACTAAAAGGCTCCTGGACCCGCTGTGACTGGCTTCATGGCAGTCGATTCACCTTCATGAAATTCGGTTCAGAATGTTATTTGCTTATTTTTGTTGTAATGCATGATTTGTTTTTGTCTCTGCACATTGGGTGTTTTACGGTCTTTTTCTCATGCGTTCGATTGGGCATCTTTGTTCTGTGGCTGCCTGCGAGGATTCAAATCTCAAGATTGTATATAGTACACCAACTTTGATAATAAATACACTTTGAGCTTTAACTGAAAGAAAAACATGGAACCAGGAGATAAGGTGTGTACTGTGGTTTCGTGCTCACATATGACACAGTGGCATCATGTAATGTGCCATTCCTGTACTTCGTACAAATAACCCGTAATGAATAACAGCACTGCGCAGAATTCTTAGGCACCCTAGCTATATATATGTGCCTAAGGCTTTTGCTCAGTACTGTATCTGTCAATGTGGAGTGGAGAGCGAGTTTGTAAATCTGGCAGGAGCAAAGGAATTTGGGAATAGTGAGGGTAGAGTGCTGCAAGAGGGGTGTGGGACAAGTGGCAGAGTAGGAGTGCCAGGGGAAAGGGGTGGCGTGGGTGCAGACACACCCAGCCCTGGGACACCAGGCAAGGTTATTTGATTCTAAACAATTGGTTTATTAATAATTACAGAATGTCACTCTGGTGTTTCCCACTCCTTCCCCTTTTCCCAACCATGATTCCCCTCTCCCTGCCCCCTTCCCACTCCCAGTCCACAATAGAGACCCAGATCAGAATCAGGTTTAACATCACTCACATATGACATGAAATTAGCTCTTGTTTGGAGCAGCAGTACAGTGCAAACATTTGCACAGTACTGTATATAAACAACAAAGAATGCTTAATCAAACAATATATTTACTCAAATATTGCAGAAATATTAAAAGTACACCAAATAGTATTTGAAATCTGGGCAGTGCTATGGAAGTCCTTGTGTGCAGAACTCCACTCTAAACGTGCCCTGAGTGCACTGCACAGCCTCCAGGGTTACAATCAAACGTAAAGGTAAACATAAACTCTCTCCACTGATGAGCCCTGAGCAACATTTTCAGTTTGTAGTTCAGATTTCCAGTGACTTTGATCTTTGAGTTTCAGGGCTTTCGGGGTAGAAAGTCACAAAGACTGCCACTGATTGAAACATTACAGTTGACAACTATGCCCCATAGGGGCAGCAAGGTAGTGTAATGCTCTGCAGGGCCAGCGATCCAGGTTCAATTCCCGCTGTTGTCTGTACGGAGTTTGTACGTTCTCCCTGTGACCACACAGATTTCCTCACACAGTCCAAAGACATAGAATGTCAAATGGAATGGCCTGAAACATCAAATGTTTATTCCCCTCCATAAATATTGCAGACTCATTGAGATCTTCCTGTAACAGGGCTGGTTGCCAGGCCAGGTTTGAACCAAGGTTATTAGGGTGAAGTTCTGTCTTTAATAGTTGAAAGTAAATGTTATCATCAGAGTACATGTATGTCCACATACAACCTGTAGGCATACTAAGCAAACTAGAGAATAGTAACTATAACAACATCAATGAAAGATCAACTACAGCATAGAAGACAACAAATTGGTAAATGCAAATATAAATAAATAGCAGTAATAATGAGAACATGAAATAACAAGATAAAGAGTTCTTAAAGTGAGATTATTGGTTGTGGGAACATCTCAATAGATGAGTGTAGTTAACCACTTTTGTTCAGGAGCCTGATGGATGAGGGGTGGTAACTGTTCTTGAACCTGGTGGTGCGAGTCCTGAGGCTCTTGTAACTTTTACCCGATGGTAGCAGTGAGAAAAGAGCACGGCCTGGGTGTTGGAATCTCTGATGATGGATGCTGCTTTCCTACAATAGTGTTTCATGTAGATGTGCTCAGTGGTTGGGAGGGCTTTACTCGTGATGTACTGGGCCAAATCCACTACCTTTTTGTAGGATTTTCTATTCAAAAGCTTAGGTGTTTCCATACAAGGGTGTGATGGAGCCAGTCAATACACTCTCCACTAAACATCTATAGAAGTTTGTCAAAGTTTTTGATGTCATGCCAAATCTCCGTAGACTCCTAAGGAAGTAGAGGTGCTGTCGTGCTTTCTTTGCATTGGATTTATATGATGGGTCCAGGACAGGTTCTCTGAGTTAGAGACACTCAGGAATTTAAAGTTATTGACCGTCTCCACCTCTGATTCTTTGATGAGGTTTCCCTCTCCTGAAGTATAGTATAGGCCATTCCGCACACAATGCCTAACCATTCCCTAAGTGAAGTGGCAGAGGGAATAGTGTCAGGAAATGTATGGTCATGCACTTTGGTAGAAGAAATAAAAGTGTAGACTATTTTCTAAATGGAGAGAAAATTCAAAAATCTGAGTTGCAAAGGAACTTGGCAGTCCTCGTGCAGGATTCCTTAAGGGTTAATTTTCAGGCTGAGTCGGAAGGCAAATGCATTGTTAGCATTCGTTTTGAGAGGACTAGAAATTAAAAGTGAGGATTTGATACCTACTACCTACATCAGAACATACGAAATAGGAGCAGGAGTCGGCCATCTGGCCCGTCGAGCCTGCTCCGCCATTCAGTAAGATCATGGCTGATCTGACCATGGACTCATCTCCACCTGCCTGCCTTTCCCCTTAACCCTTAATTCCCCTACTATGCAAAAATCTATCCAACCTTATCTTAACTATATTTACTGAGGTAGTCTCCACTGCTTCATTGGGCAGAGAATTCCAGATTCACCACTCTCTGGGAAAAGCAGTTCGTCCTCGTCTCCATTCTAAATCTACTCCCCTGAATCTTGAGGCTACGTCCCTTAGTTCTCGTCTTACCTATTAGCGGAAACAACTTTCCTGCCTTATCATAATTTTACCTGTTACGCCACTGGTGTTTAGGGCAACAATGAAGCTCCTCCATCTCAGGACTTCCTTCATCATGTCAGTACCTTCCTCTCAGTTTTCACTACTGTCAGTCATGCAAGTCCCGGGCGGAGACTCAGGAATACCATCACACTCAGATGCAGAAGGATTCTTCATTGCTGTTTCCGCAACAATTTTGTTTGGCCAGTCAGGGTTGTTAGCCCTGAGCTGAACCCCTGAACCTGGAGGACTGATGGACCCTCTTTGTCTGGCCTCTACCCTTTGACCTGTTTGGCATAGCTGACCCTACCAGGAGCCAAAGCATAAAGCCCTGACTCCAGCCAGTGTAGCTCTCTGGGTCATTGAGGCACGCAAACCTCCAAACCGTACGACAAGGTTGTGGTCCTCCTGGAGGCAAGGATGTAATGCTGAGGATTTATAAGGCACCGGCGAGGTCTCGCTTGGTGTATTATGAGTAGTCTTGTGCTGGCATTAGAGAGGGTCAAACAGTCCATTCCCTAAGAGTTTAGTAGGCATCGCTAGGTCTACAGCACTTCACACCACTGGCGATCCAGGTCCAATTCTGTAAGGAGTTTGTACATTCTCCCATGACCATGTGGGTTTCCTCCCACGCTCCAAGGACGTGTGGATTACGGTTAGTAAGCTATCGGCTTCCTATGTTGGTGCTGGAAATGTGGCAACACTTGTGGGCTGACCCAGCGCATGCTCAGACTAAAGCAGTTCACTGTATGTTTCGACGCACACGTGACAAATAAAGCTAATTTTACAAATCTTTAGGATACTAGGCCACGTAGTGTTAGGTTAGGTGATCTAAAGCTCATTTAGAGGGTAGATTGCAACCGGCAGAGTGGGAGAAGGGGCAGAAAGGCAGAAGATCTCCACGGCTGAAAGACAAGTTTCGACGTGTTGTCCATTCGGAGATGCTCTTCCGCACATCACTGTTGTAACGTGTGGTTACTTGAGTTTCTGTCAGCTTGCTGTCAGCTTGAACCAGTCTGGCCACTCTCCGCTGAACTCTCTTGCCAACAAGGTGTTTTCGTCCACAGAACTGCCACTCACCAGATGTTTTTTGCCTTGCACACCTTTCTTTATAAACTCCACACTCTGTTGTGCATGAAGATCAGCAGATTCTAAGAAGCTCAAACCACCCCCTCCGTCACCAGCCAACATTCCACACTTAGATCACATTTCTTCCCCATTCAAACGTTTGCCTGAACAACAGCTGAACCCCTTGACCATGTCCGCATGCTTTTATGCATTGAGTTGCTGCCATATGACTGGCTGATTAGATATTTTCATTAAAGAGCAGCTGTATAGGTGTACCTAATAAAGTGGCCACTGAGTATATTTGCCCTTGTACATTTCTGATAGTATTGATGAACATTTGGCGGACAGATTTTGAAGAAAGTATTATATTTAAGTTTATCTTTGTGCCACGTATTTACGCTATATAAATCTGGAGTGTTAGCTATGTGTATAGTGTCTCGGTACTATATGTCTATCTATGGATTTATGTGCACAATTTATCTTCTTCTGCAAATCAGTTCCTGAACCAGTGTGGATAACTTCACTCACCTCAACTCTGAACTGAGCCTAGGGTCCCAGACCACCAGGTTCAAGAACAGTTATTACCCCTCAACCATCAGACTCCTGAACCAATGTGGATAACTTCACTCACCTCAACTCTGAACTGAGCCTAGGGTCCCACACCACCAGGTTCAAGAACAGTTATTACCCTACAACCATCAGGCTCCTGAACCGGTGTGGATAACTTCACTCACCTCAACTCTGAACTGAGCCTAGGGTCCCACACCACCAGGTTCAGGAACAGTTATTACCCCTCAACCATCAGGCTCCTGAACCAGTGTGGATAACTTCACTCACCTCAACTCTAAACTGAGCCTAGGGTCCCACACCACCAGGTTCAGGAACAGTTATTACCCCTCAACCATCAGACTCCTGAACCAGCATGGATAACTTCACTCACCTCAACTCTGAAATAATTCCACAACCTATAGACTCACTTTGAAGGACTCTACAACTCGTTCTCACTATTATTTATTGATTTGCACTGTTTGTCTTCTTTTGCACACTGGTTGATTATCAGTCTTTGTTTATGAATAGCTTTTCATAAATTCCAAAGTATTTCTTTGTTTTCCTGTAATTGCCTGCAACAAAATGAATCTCAGGGTTATATTTGGTAACATGTGCATATGTACTTGTGACAGTCAATTAGTTTTTGAACTTTGACTCTGACAATTCCTGGGAGTTGTAGAGGTGGGTGGCTGCTCAGTGAAGATCGTACCATCGGAGCAGCGAGCTGTTGGTCTCCCTCTCTCACTGTAGCAGGAGTGACCTCTCTGTCCCTCAATGGTGAGGGAGAGCTGGTCTGAGATACCAAAATGCTGGGTTATGGACTGCCGTTTTTCATGGACTCTGGATCAAGGGCTCTCTGGGGGAGGGAGGGTCTGCTGTTGCCTGTATGGTGGGGGAGGTGACGAAGGTGGGGGTGAGTCGGTGATGCTGCTAGTACTAGTTGGGGGGTCGGAGGGGGGGTTGATGCTTTCGCTGCTGCTTGTGCAAAGGGTGGGAGGAGGGTAGATTTTGGGGCTTTGATGTTCTATCATTCATTCTATGGGATCTCTTGTTTAGAGGATGTCTGTGAAGAGTAAGAATTTCAGGTTGTATACTATACATTCTCTGATATTAAATTAACCTACATTCAAAGTTCAAAGTACATTTATTATCAAAGTATGTATACATTATATTGTCTCCTTACAGGTAGCCACAAAACAAGAAACCTGAAAAAAAAACAATTTTACAAAAGTACAGTATAGTTCCTCTCCGCACCTTGTGGAGTCTTGGGCAGCAATCTTGCTGTTTCTTTAGCATTTGTATGTTTTTTTAAGAGGCCAAGTTGTTAGCTCAACGTTCAGTCCAGTGCAGTCGGGAAGCGCGCAAGGAGCTGGCCTGATTCGAATCCGAGACCGCTCGCCTCGAAGTCTGGTGTGGATGCCACTACAGCACCGGCTAAATTTTTAAAAAAGAGACCAACACCCAATGTGCAAAGAGAGAACATAAACACAAATTGTGCAAACAATAAAAGCCAGCAACAGCGTTCAGAGTGAAAGTGAGTAGGAAGCCTGAGCAGCTGGAACAGACCCACAGCCTCAGTTTAGCACACAGCAGAGCAAATCGTCACAAAGCTTGGGGCAGGCCCACAGCCTCAACCTCAGTGCAGCCGAGCGCAGAGCAAACGTCGTAGAGAGAGATAAAAAATGGAGTACAAAGAGATGAAATGATGCAGTGGGAATGAGGACACTGAGAAATTTGAACATATCCTAGTTTTACCAAATATCAAGTTTTCCACTGTATCTCAATTTTGAAATGAAAGTTGTGGTGGATATTGGTAGCGCAGGTTCAGGTGTTTAATGTTAGATAGATAGATACTTTATTGACCCCAAAGGAAATTACAGCGTCACAGTAGCATTACAAGCGCACAGAAATAAATATTAGAAGATAAGTAGAAAGAATTAAAACAGGTAGATTACCACAAACAGCCTAACTGGAGGAGGGTCATCACTTCCCAGCTATAGGTTGACTCATTATAGAGCCTAATAGCCGAAGGTAAGAATTACCTTATCTAGTGCTCTTTGGAGCAGCACAGTTGTCATAGTCTATTACTAAAAATGCTCCTCTGTTCAGCCAAGGTGGCAAGCAGAGGGTGAGAAACATTGTCCGGAATTGCCAGGATTTTCTGTAGGGTCTTTTGCTCTACCTCAGCGTCCAGTGTGTCCAGTTTGGCTTCTATAACAGAGCCAGCCTTTCTAATCAGTTTATTGAGCCTGTTGGCATCACCCACGTTGATGCCATTGCCCCAGCACACCACCACATAGAAGACTGCACTGGTGACAACAGACTGGTAGACCGTGTGAAGGAGAGGTCTGCACACTCCAAAGGACCTCAGTCTCCTCAGGAAGTAGAGGCCACTCTGGCCCTTCTTGTACACAGCCACTGTGTCGGTGCTCCACTCAAGTCCTCATCTAGGTGCACCCCCAGGTAAATGTTGGTCTTCACCACATCCATATCCTCACCATCAGGGAGCAATGCAGACGTAGCCTTCCTAAAGATCATCATCATCATCATCTCCCTTTCTTACTGACGCTGAGCTGCAGATGATTCAGCTTGCATCATTTGACAAAGCCCTCCATCAGAGCCCTGTATTCATCCTCCCATTTAAACACCCAGCTATTGCTGAGTCATTTGCCGAGCTTGGCAATTAGCTCGTCACTAATTAGATCATCACTAGTCAAGGTGACGTTCTCAGTTCGCAGTTGTTGGTGCTTTCTGGGAGGTCCTTGTGCATCCAAACATGAGGAAGGCACGAGAATTTCTAGAAGCCTGTTTCTCTTCCAATAACTCCATAAATAAATATATGGAAATAGACGCCATCTACAAACCCCTAAGAGCAAAAGATATACGAGCCAATAGGATTCAAAGGTCAGCTGAATAGGTAGCCAATCAGGACTGAGGCAAGTGGACGGGGGCTGGGGCTACATAAACATGAGGACTCCCTGAGAGAAACACCAACAAGTGCATACTGCCATAAAGAAGGCAAGACAGCGGCTATATTTCATTAGGAATTGAGGAGATTTGGTTTGTCAGCTATAACACTCAAAAACTTCTACAGTACCGTGGAGAGCTTTCTGAATGGCTGCATCACCATCTGGTATGGTGGGGTGGGGTTGGGGCTACTGCACAGGATCGAAATAAGCTGCAGAGACTTGTAAACTTAGTCAGCTCCATCGTGGGCAGTAGCCTCAGTAGTATCCAGGACATCTTCAAGGAGCAATGCCTCAAAAAGGTGGCATCCATCATTAAGGACCCCCATCATCCAGGTCCTACCTTGTTCTCATTTTCACCATCAGGAAGAGGTACAGAAGCCTGAAGATCTAGGAATAACAGTGCATAGTTCCCTGAAGGTGGAGTCTCATGTAGATAGGGTGGTGAAGAAGGCTTTTGGAACGCTGGCCTTTATAAATCAGAGCATTGAGTACAGAAGTAGGGATGTAATGTTAAAATTGTACAAGGCATTGGTAAGGCCAAATTTGGAATATTGTGTACAGTTCTGGTCACCGAATTATAGGAAAGATATCAATAAATTAGAGAGAGTGCAGAGACGATTTACTAGGATGTTACCAGGGTTTCAGCACTTAAGTTACAGAGAAAGGTTGAACAAGTTAGGTCTCTATTCATTGGAGCGTAGAAGGTTGAGGGGGGATTTGATCGAGGTATTTAAAATGTTGAGAGGGATAGATAGAGTTGACGTGAATAGGCTGTTTCCATTGAGAGTAGGGGAGATTCAAACGAGAGGACATGATTTGAGAGTTAGGGGGCAAAAGTTTAAGGGAAACACGAGGGGGTATTTCTTTACTCAGAGAGTGATAGCTGTGTGGAATGAGCTTCCTGTAGAAGTAGTAGAGGCCAGATCAGTTGTGTCATTTAAGGTAAAATTGGATAGGTATATGGATAGGAAAGGAGTGGAGGGTTATGGGCTGAGTGCGGGTAGGTGGGACTAGGTGAGATTAAGAGTTTCGGCACGGACTAGGAGGGCCGGAATGGCCTGTTTCCGTGCTGTGATTGTTATATGGTTATATGGTTATATGGACACACACCCAACGATTCAGGAATACTTTCTTCCCCTCTGCCATCCAATTTCTGAATGGACATTGAACCCATGAACACCACTTCACTACTTTTTAAAATTTATTTCTGTTTTTCAGTACTTACTTAATTTAACTATTTAATGTACACACATATACTTAGTGTAATTCATTTTTTTATGATATTTATCATGTATTACATTGTACTGCTGCCACAAGGCTAACAAATTTCACAGCATTTATTAAACCTGCTTCTGATTCTGCTGCTGAGGTTGTCACCTCGATTGGTGATGAAATGTTTGCAAGCTAATTGCCAGGTTCAGTGAACACCGCAACGTCAAATGATTTTGACAATGCATGCGAATTATATAGATATTCAAGTCAGGCACACTGGTGCAATTATCACAATTAGCTTAGAGCTGGACTGCTGGGTAAATGTTATTAAACCATGGCATCATTAACTGATGTGGACTTTCAGACAGATTTATCAGTCATTAAGGAGACGTGAAAAATGGTGCCCAATTTAACACTCCGAGACGATTCAGAAACAGCTTCTTGCTCTCTGCCATCAGATTTCTGAACGGTCCATGAACCCTTTAATAATACAGCACTGTCCAGAAGTCGTGGACACATACTGTATATTTAGCTAGGATGCCTAAGACTTTTGCACGGTACTGGATTTGTCAACGTGGAGCGGAGAGTGAGTCTGTAAATCCGGCGGGAGCAAAAGATGTTGAGAATGATGAGGGTGGAGTGCCGTGGGAGGGGTGTGGGACAGGGGACAGAGAAAGAGTGTCAGGGTGGGGGAGGGGGTGCAGACACACCCAGCCCTGAGACACCAGGCAAGGTCATTTGATTCAAACAATTGGTTTATTGATCACTACAGAATGTCTCTCTGGTGCTTCCCGCTCCCTCCCCTCTCCCTTCCCCTTTTCCCAACCATGATTCCCCTCTCCCTGCCCCCTTCCCACTCTCAGTCCACAATAGAGACCCAGATCAGAATCAGGTTTGTCATCACTCACAGATGTCATGAAATGTGTTTTTTTTTGTGACAGCGGTACAGTGCAAAACATAAAATTACTACAGTACTGTGTGAAAGTCAGGCACACTCGTTATATATACGTGCTTAAGACGTTTTCGCAATGCTGTATGTCACTATTTCGCTCTCTTTTTTTTCATTGGTCAGGGCACACTTATTTATTTTTACATATCTCTTATTGTAACTTATAGTTTGTTTTATGTATTGCAATGTACTGCTGCCGCAAAACAACAGATTTTGCAACGTATGTCAGTGATACTCAATACAAGAGATTCTGCAGAAGCTGGAAATCCAGAGCAACACTCACAAAACGCTGCAGGAACGCAGCAGTCGGGCAGCATCTGTGGGGAGGAATAAACAGTCAGCGTTTTGGGCTGAGACCTTCTTCGGGACTGGAAAAGAAGGGGGAAGACACCAGAATAAAGAGGTGCGGGAAGGAGGAGGACAAGCTGGAAGGTGATAGGTGAAGCCAGGTGGGTGGGAGAAGTCAAGGCTGGAGCAGAAGGAATCTAATAGGAGAGGGGAGTGGAGCTTAGGAGAAAGGGAAGGAGGAGGGGACCCAGGGAGAGGTGACAGGCGGGTGGGAAGATGTAAGACGCCAGAGTGGGGAATGGAAGAGTCAGTTTGTAAAGAGCGAGAAGGGGGAGGGAATATTTATTTCACTGCAAGGAGAAATCGATATTCATGCCATCAGAATAGAAGCTGCCTAGACATGCATTTATAACAGAAGTTAAAAAGTAAATGGTATGACGTCATTGCCACTTCACACGTGATGAGACCTGGGTGGCAGCAGGGAGGCCGTCAGTCTCACGGCCTGGGGGGGAAGAAGCTGTTTCCCATCCTAACAGTTCTTGTCCTAATGCTATGTTATGTCCTGCCTGATGGTGAGGGGTTAAAGAGATTGATGGACAGCTGGGTGGGAACATTGACAATGCTAAGGGCCCTGTGTACACAGTGCTCCTGATAAATATCTTCAACAGGTGGAAGAGATGTACGTTAGTGATATTGCTGCCACAAAACAACATATTTCACAATATATGTCAATGTTAATAAACAGAAGAGATTGTGCAGATGCTGGAAATCCAGAGCAACACACAAGCAGTATCTATGGAAATGACTAAACATAGCAAACCTGTAGCACAATACAGGCCCTTCGACCCACAAAGTTGTGCCGAACAAGTCCCTACTATAGAAATTACTAGGCTTACCTATAGCACTCTATTTCTCTAAGCTCCATGTACCTATCTAAAACCCCATAAAAGACCCTATCGTTTCTGCCTCCACCACCGTTGCCGGCAGCCCATTCCACACACTCACCACTCTCTGCGTAAATAACTTACCCCTGACATCTCCTCTGTACCTCCTCCCCAGCACATTAAACCTGTGTCTTCTTGTGGGAACCATTTCAGCCCTGGGAAAAAAGCCTCTGACTATCCACACTATCAGTGCTTCTCATCATCTTGTACTCCTCTATCAGGTCACTTCTCATCCTCCTTCACTCCAAGAAGAAAAGACCGAGTTCACTCAGCCTATTCTCATAAGGCATGCTCCCCCAATCCAGGCAACATCCTTGTAAATCTCCTCTGCACCCTTTCTATGGCTTCCACATCCTTCCTGTAGTGAGGTGACCAGAACTGAGCACAGTACTCCAAGCGGGGTCTGACCAGGGTCCTATATAGCTGCAACATTACCTCTCGGCTCCCAAATTCAATTCCACGATTGATGAAGGCCAATGCACCGTATGGCTTCTTAACCACAGAGTCAACCTGCGCAGCTGCTTTGAGTGTCTTATGGACTCGAACCCCAAGATCCCTCTGATCCTCCACACTGCCAAGAGTCTTACCATTAATACTATATTCTGCCATCATATTTGCCCTACCAAAATGAACCACTTCACACTTATCTGGGTTGAACTCCATCTGCCACTTTTCAGCTCAGTTTTGCATCCTATCAATGTCCCTCTGTAATCTCTGACAGCCCTCCACACTATCCACAAACCTCCAACCTTTGTGTCATCAGCAACCTTAACATCCTCAGCATCCCTCCACTTCCTCATCCAGGTCATTTATAAAAATCACGGAGTAAGGGTCCCAGAACAGATCCCTGAGGTATACCACTGGTGACCAAACTCCATGCAGAATATGACCCATCTACAACCACTCTTTGCCTTCTGTGGGCAAGCCAGTTCTCGATCCACAAAGCAATGTCCCTTTGGATCCCATGCCTCCTTACTTTCTCAATAAGCCTTGCATGGGGTACCTTATCAAATGCCTTGCTGAAATCCATATACACTACATCTACTGCTCTTCCTTCATCAATGTGTTTAGTCACATCCTCAAAAAATTCAATCAGGCTCGTAAGGCACAACCTGCCCTTGACAAAGCCATGCTGACTACTCCTAATCATATTATACCTCTCCAAATGTTCATAAATCCTGCCTCTCAGGATATTCTTCATCAAATTACCAACCACTAAGGTAAGACTCACTGGTCTATAATTTCCTGGGCTACCTCTACTCCCTTTCTTGAATAAAGGAACAACATTCACAACCCTCCAATCCTCTAGAACCTCTCCCATCCCCATTGATGATGCAAAGATCATCACCAGAGGCTCAGCAATCTCCTCCCTCGCCTCCCACTGTAGCCTGGGGTACATTTTGTCCGGTCCTGGCAACTTATCCAACTTGATGCTTTCCAAAAACTCCAGCACATCCTTTTTTAATGTCTATATGCTCAAGCTTTTCAGTCTGCTGCAAGTCATCACTACAATCACTGAGATCCTTTTCCATAGTGAATACAGAAGTAAAGTTTTCATTAAGTACCTCTGTTATTTCCTCCGGTTCCATACACACTTTCCCACTGTCACACTTGATAGGTCCTATTCTTTCACATCTTATCCTCTTGCTCTTCACATACTTGTAGAATGCCTTGGGGTTTTCCTTAATTCTGCCCACCAAGGACTTCTCATGCCCCCTTCCGGCTCTCCTAATTTCCTTATAAGATCCTTCCTTGTAGCCTTATAATCTCCTAGATCTCTAACATTACCCAGCTCTCTGAACCTTTTGTAAGCTTTTCTTTTCTTCTTGACTAGATTTATTACAGTCTTTGTACACCATGGTTCCTATACCCTACCAAAACTTCCCTGTCTCATTGGAACGTACCTATACAGAATTCTACACAAATATCCCCTGAATATTTGCGACATTTCTTCCATACTTTTCACTGAGAACATCTGTTTCCAATTTAAGCCTCCAATTTCCTGCCTGATAGTCTCATAATTCCCCTTATTCCAATTAAACGCTTTTCTAACTAGTCTGTTCCTATCTCTCTCCAATGCTATTGTAAAGGAGATAGAATTATGCTCGCTATCTCTAAAATGCTCTCCCACTGAGAGATCTGACACCTGACCAGGTTCATTTCTCAATACCAAATCAAGTACAGCCTCTCCTCTTGTAGGCTTATCTACATACTGTGTCAAGAAACCTTCCTGAACACACCTAACAAACTCCACTTCATCTAAACCCCCTGCTCTAGGGAGATGCCAATCAATATTTGGGGAATTAAAATCTCCCATCACAACAACTCTGTTATTATTACACCTTTTCAGGATCTGTTTCCCTATCTGCACCTCGATATCCCTGTTACTATTAGGTGGCCTATATAAAACACCCAGTAAAATTATTGACCCCTTCCTGTTCCTAACCTCCACCCACAGACAATCCCTTCATAGCCTCCACCTTTTCTGCAGCTGTGACACCACCTCTGATCAACAGTGCCACACCCCCTTCTCTTTTTCCTCCCTCCCTGTCCTTTCTGAAACATCTAAAACCCAGCACTTGAAGTAACCAATCCTGTCCCTGAGCCATCGAAGTCTCTGTAATGGCCACCACATCATATCTCCAAGTACTGATCCACGCTCTAAGCTCATCCACTTTGTTCACAACACTCCTTACATTAAGATAGACACATCTCAAACCATCAGTCGGAGCGTGTCCCTTCTCTTTCATCTGCCTATCCTCCCTCTCGCACTATCTACAAGCTTTCTCTATTTGTAAGCCAACCTCCTCTTCCCCAGTCTCTTCAGTTGGTTTCCCACCCCCCAACAATTCAACGTTTCAGGCCGACACCCTTCATGAGGGCTGGAAAGGAAGGCGGAAGATGCTAGAGAATATCAGGTGATCTCCCAGTGTGCTGTGTTGGTGCTTCACCCACCAGAGATTTCATTCAGGACTTGTGGATCTTCCCACAAATACATTCCGAACTCATCGTTGGTTTTCCATTTCTGTGGTTCAGGTTGGGCTGTTCATCCTCCCCCACTGCCCCCCTCCCATCGGGCTCTCCTAGGGATGTGTTTCCATTAGACAATGCTTTGGCTTTCTTCCTCACAGAAGACATGGTTTGGGTCGCTAGCCCTCCCCATCCCAGTTACCATCTCCCCGGGCTGTCAACTGTCTTTCCAGTTGTCACCACACTGTTCATCATCGTCAGTCAGTCCATTCCTGGTCATCACCAGTAGCTCCAGCTTAGTGATATGAAGAATACTATGCTCGGTTACTGATGTACTGATGGGTCACCGGGTGTTTCAGGTCTTTCAGTATCGGGCACCCTCACCCTGGAGACCCAACCGTGGTTGATCCGGCCACGACTTGTGTTCCGGAAACATGTACCGTAGATTCTCAGGGAAGGTAGGGAGAGGGGAATGAGGACAAGTTGAAAGGTGATAGATGAAGCCAGGTGGGTTGGGGAGCGCAATGAAGATAATAAAACTCTTTTCTGATTCACATCAAGAACGTGTGAAGTCAAATTTATACAACAGATGTATAATTTATTAAAATGAAGGTAGTTATCTCAGAAAGCGGCACAGAGAATAATTCAGGAATCACGGTGAGTGTCTGAGAGTGGGATCACACTTCAGAAAATCATACCTATCCAAAGGGAAAAATATCCACAGTTGAATCAAATGATTTCCAACTGCTGAATTAACCTGATTATTTCTTGACAAAGATGCTTCTCTAAACTTGCTGACCTGATTCCGAGTTTACCATGAACCGGAGGAGGAGGAGCCAGCCGGTGGGTCAGCGGAGCCACTTTGGGTTTGGATGAGCTGGCCAGGGTGCAGACTGTGTTGCTTTCTGCCACTGGAAGGCATCAGAGTTGGAGAAGTGTAACCGGGAGCGACTGTCTCGTATGTTTCTCTCGCAAGGGCAAGACCCCATTGGACATTGATAACATAAGATACCGCAGGCTTGTTTCCCTTGTTTGGTGACAAGACAGGCGGCATGGGAGCTGCGTTGCCTCGGATGTAGCTAGGATTAGGCCTCAAGCCGCAGTCTTGCCTGCTGCTGCAGTCCAGGTGAGGAGACGCTGGAGGCAGTGTAGGTGGCGTCTGAGCTGGGTTGGGGGCTGGCCTCTCCGGTTGGTGCTGCCCTCCTGAATAGATTGCTAGAATGACAGGCTGGATTGCTGGGAACTGTACTATCAATTTCCAGGACATGTCACTCAGGGTCTTGGACTATATATGGGTGATTTTGCATGACTTTTTATTTGCTTGCTGTTTTGAATGTGCTGTGTATGTTTTACACCTTGGCCCCAGAGGAATGCTGTTTGATTTGGCTGTATTTATGTAAGGTTAAGTGGCAATTAAACATGATTTGATTTGATTTGATTTGAGATGGTTGGACTTGTTGGGTGCCCAGATTGTCAGGTGATAACAACAAGGTGAGGGAAACAGGTTAATGTAACTTAATTCATTATTGTAGCATGCACTGAGTGCAGTAACAAAATTCATCCCTCCCCACTATTCTCCCTCCCGGCACATATCCTTGCAAGACGCCAAAGTGCTACACCTGTCCATTCACCTCCTCCCTCACCTCCAATCAGGGCCACATCTGCCCATTCACCTCCTCCCTCACCTCCATTCAGGGCCACATCTGCCCATTCACCTCCTCCCTCACCTCCATTCAGGGCCACACCTGTCCCTACACCTCCTCCCTCCCCTCCATTCAGGGGCCCAAAAAGTCCTTCACCGTGAATCTGCTGAGATCATCTACTGTGCCTGGTGCTCCTGACGCTGCCTCCTCTACATTGGTGGAACGTTGTAAATTGGGGGACCACTTTGTCAAGCACCTCCACTGCATCTGCCAATGGCACAACTTCCCGGTGGCCAAACATCTCAATTCCGATTCCCGTTCCCATTCCTACATGTTGGCCCATGACCTCTTGCACCAAGATGAGCCCACCCTCAGCGTGGAGGAGCAACAACTTGTACTCCACCTGGCAGCCTCCAACCTGATGACGTGAATACCAATTTCTCCTTCTGGTTAGAAAAAAAAGTCCCTCCCTCTTCCCCACTCTGGCCTCTTACCTCTCCTCACCTGCCTATTACTTCCCCTGGGTCCCCTCTCCTTCCCTTTCTCATATCAGATTCCTTCAAATCCAGCCCTTGACCTTTGCCACCCATCTGATTCACTTATCACCTTCTAGTTTGTTCTCCTTCCCCTCTCCCCACCTTTTTATTCTGGCACCTTCCCCCTTTCCTCTCCAGTCCTGATGAAGGGTCTCAGCCTGAAACGTTGACTGTTGCTTCATTTCTACAGATGCTCCCTGACCTGCTGAGTTCCTCCAGCATTTTGTGTGTGTTGTCGTGCACATTGCACAGAGTGATGGCCGCCCAACATGGACGGTCGTTCTCGTGCAGCTCATCTTTATGGACCTGAAGGTGGCTGTCTTGAGCAGAAAACCCGTTCAGAGTGAGGGCAGGGGAACCGCTCCGAGTCAGCGAGAGGAATCGCTGCCGCAACTTTCCGTTGCTCTCAGGCAGCCAACAGGTCAGCATGACGCTTCTCCTTAAAAGTTGTTGTGGGTGAGTTTTAAAGGCCCACCGTCCAGTCCGGTCTGTGTGCGCCATTCCAGCTGCTTCAGAGTACGTCCAGTCTATGCAATGTTAGCTTTGAACCACCTGCGAGGAGGTTCCTCCTGCCCAGAGATAGCTCACCATACAGTAGCTGTTTGGGATTTGGAGTCCTCCATGTGTATGATACTGTACGTCCTGTCAATCGAAGCTGGCCATGACAAGGATGAGTGTGAGCTCGGGTCCATTCAATAGTCATAGTCACAGCACAGAATCGGGCCCTTCCGCCCCATCTAGTCTATGCTGAGCCATTTAAACTGCCTACCCCCATCGACCTGCATCATGACCGTAGTCCTGCCCACCCCTACCATCCATGTGCCTATCCAAACTTCTCTTAAATGTTGAAATCGATCTCGCGTGCACCACTTGCAATGGCAGCTCATTCCACACTCTCGCCACCCTCTGAGTGAAGACGTTTCCCCTCATGTTCCCCTTAAACCTTTCACCTTTCACCCTTAACCCATGACCTCTGGTTGTAGTCCCACCCACCCAACCTCAGCGGGAAAAGCTTGTTTGCATTTACCCTCTCTATACCCCTCATAATTTAGTATACCTCCATCAAATCTCCTCCCAATCTTCTACATTCCAAGTTAACAGTGTTGCTGAGCAGAGAGATCTTCAGATCTAAGTTCATGGCTCCTTGAAAGTGACCACACAGGTCGATCGGGTGGTTAAGAAGGCTTATGGAACGTTTGCTTTCATTAGTAAGCATTGGATTCAAAAGCCAGGAGGTTCTGTTGCAGCTTTATAGAACTGTGGTCAGACTACATCTGGAGTACTGTGTACATTCCTGGTCTCCCCACTGAAGGAAGGATGTCGAGGCTTTGGAGAGGGTGCAGAAGAGGTTCACCAGGATGCTGTCTGGTTCAGAGGGCGTGTGTGTGTAATGAGAGGCTGGACAAACTTGGGTTGTTTTCTCTGGAGTGCTGAGGGGAGATCTGATAGAGGTTTATAAGATTATGAGAGACATAGGTGGAGTAGAATCCCTTACTAACTTTTCTTTCAGTTAGTCCTGACGAAGGGTCTCGGCCCGAAATGTCACCTGTACTTCTCCCTATAGATGCTGCCTGGCCTGCTGCGTTCCACCAGCATTTTGTGTGTGTTGCTTGAATTTCTAGCATCTGCAGATTTCCTTGTGTTTGCGTAGGTAGAGTGGACAGGATTGAAGGGGGATGTGAGAGGTAAGTTTTTTACTCAGAGTGGTGGATGCAAATACATTAGAGGCTTTTAAGAGATGTTTAGATAGGCACATGGATGCAAGGAAGATGGAGGGATATGGACATTGTGTAGGTAGGACAGATTAGTGTTTGGGTGGTTTTGATTTATCTTTTAGCTGGTCTGGCACAACACTGTGGGCTGAATGCCCTGTTCCTGTGCTGTACTCTTCTAAGCCTATGTCTATGAATAATAGTCCTACAACAGCAGGCTAGAAGCTGCCCTGAATCCTGGTAGCACCTAATAAAGCTGTCACTGAGTGTAGTTTTAGAAGTTGGCTTGTTAACTTCTGAGTTTTCAGATTTATATTACAAAGACACATCAATCATTTTGAAATTTCAGAAGTTTTGTGAGCCTCTTCCGAATAGCTTCATTTCCCTGTGAGAGATAGCAGCTAAAGATATCGCTGCACATGAGCCAATTCTGATCTGAAACAGTCATTCTTTCTTGAGATCACTATGGTGCATGCATAATATATAGAAACATAGCAAATAGGTGCAGGAGTAGGCCATTCGGCCCTTCAAGCCTGCACCGCCATTCAGTATGATCATGGCTGATCATCCAACTCAGAACCCTGTACCTGCTTTCTCTCCATACCCCCTGATCCCTTTAGCCACAAGGGCCATATCTAACTTCCTCTTAAATATAGCCAATGAACCTGCCTCAACTGTTTCCTGTGGCAGATAATTCCACAGATTCTCCACTCTGTGTGAAGAAGCTTTTCCTCATCTCAGTCCTAAAAGGCTTCTCTTTTATCCTTAAACTGTGACCCTTGTTCTGGACTTCCCCAACGTCGGAAACAATCTTCCTGCACCTAGCCTGTCCAATCCCTTTGGAATTTTATACGTTTCAATCTTCTAAATTCCAGTGAGTATAAGCCTAGTCGATCCAGTCTTTCTTCATATGAAAGTCCTGCCATCCCAGGAATCAATCTAGTGAACCTTCTGTGTACTCCCTCTATGGCAAGAATGTCTTTCCTCAGATTAGGGGATCAAAACTGCACACAATATTCTAGGTGTGGTCTCACCAAGGCCTTGTACAACTGCAGCAGAACCTCCCTGCTCCTGTACTCAAATCCTTTTGCTATGAATGCCAACATACCATTTGCCTTTTTCACTGCCTGCTGTACCTGTATGCCCACCTTCAATGACTGGTGTACAATGACACCCAGGTCTCGTTGCATCTCTCCTTTTCCTAATCAGCCACCATTCAGATAATAATCTGACACGGTGGTCAGCAGCACAGGAGCGCCGCAGGGAACCGTACTCTCTCCGGTCCTGTTCACCCTGTACACATCAGACTTCCAATATAACTCGGAGTCCTGCCATGTGCAGAAGTTCGCTGATGACACGGCCATAGAGGGGTGTGTCAGGAATGGACAGGAGGAGGAGTATAGGAAACTGATACAGGACTTTGTGATATGGTGCAACTCAAACTACCTGCATCTCAATATCACCAAGACCAAGGAGATGGTGGTGGACTTTAGGAGATCTAGGCCTCATATGGAGCCAGTGATCATTAATGGAGAATGTGTGGAGCAGGTTAAGACCTACAAGTATCTGGGAGTACAGTTAGACGAGAAGCTAGACTGGACTGCCAACACAGATGCCTTGTGCAGGAAGGCACAGAGTCGACTGTACTTCCTTAGAAGGTTGGCGTCATTCAATGTCTGTAGTGAGATGCTGAAGATGTTCTATAGGTCAGTTGTGGAGAGCGCCCTCTTCTTTGTGGTGGCGTGTTGGGGAGGAAGCATTAAGAAGAGGGACGCCTCACGTCTTAATAAGCTGGTAAGGAAGGCGGGCTCTGTCGTGGGCAAAGTACTGGAGAGTTTAACATCGGTAGCTGAGCGAAGGGCGCTGAGTAGGCTACGGTCAATTATGGAAAACTCTGAACATCCTCTACATAGCACCATCCAGAGACAGAGAAGCAGTTTCAGCGACAGGTTACTATCGATGCAATGCTCCTCAGACAGGATGAAGAGGTCAATACTCCCCAATGCCATTAGGCTTTACAATTCAACCGCCAGGATTTAAGAACTTTTAAAAAGCTATTATTAATGCTTTTTGAGATAGTGATTTAGATGCATATCATATTTTTTACTGAGTTAAGTATTGTATGTAATTAGTTTTGCTACAACAAGTGTATGGGACATTGGAAAAAAGTTGAATTTCCCCATGGGGATGAATAAAGTATCTATCTATCTATCTATCTATCTATCTAATCTGTTTTCCTGTTCTTGCAACCAAAGTGGATAACCTCACATTTATCCACATTAAATTGCATCTGCCATGAATTTGCCCACTCACCTAACCTATCCAAGTCACCCTGCATCCTCTCAGCATCCTCCTCACAGCTAACACCGCCGCCCAGCTTCGTGTCATCCGCAAACTTGGAGATGCTGCATTTAATTCCCTCGTCTAAATCATTAATATATATTGTAAACAACTGGGGTCCCAGCACTGAGCCTTGCGGTACCCCACTAGTCACCCCCTGCCATTCTGAAAAGGTCCCGTTTACTCCCACTCTTTGCTTCCTGTCTGCCAACCAGTTATCTATCCACATCAATACCATACCCCCAATACCGTGTGCTTTAAGTTTGCACACTAATCTCCTGTGTGGGACCTTGTCAAAAGCCTTTTGAAAATCTAAATATACCACATCCACTGGCTCTTCCCTATCCACTGTACTAGTTACATCTTCAAAAAATTCTATAAGATTCGTCAGACATGATTTTCCTTTCACAAATCCATGCTGACTTTGTCCGATGATTTCATCTCTTTCCAAATGTGCTGATATCACATCTTTGATAACCGACTCTAGCATTTTCCCCACCACCGATGTCAGACTAACCGGTCTATAATTCCCCGGTTTCTCTCTCCCTCCTTTTTTAAAAAGTGGGGTTACATTAGCCACCCTGCAATCCTCAGGAACTAATCCAGAATCTAAGGAGTTTTTAAAAATTATCACTAATGCATCCACTATTTCTTGAGCTACTTCCTTAAGCACTCTGGGATGCAGACCATCTGGCCCTGGGGATTTATCTGCCTTTAATCCCTTCAATTTACCTAACACCACTTCCCTACTAACATGTATTTCCCTCAGTTCCTCCATCTCACTAGACCTTCAGTCCCTTACTATTTTCGGAAGATTATTTATGTCCTCCTTAGTGAAGACAGAACCAAAGTAGTTATTCAATTGGTCTGCCATGTCTTTGTTCCCTATGATCAATTCACCTGTTTCTGACTGTAAAGGACCTACATTTGTCTTGACCAATCTTTTTCTTTTCACGTATCTATAAAAGCTTTTACAGTCAGTTTTTATGTTCCCTGCCAGCTTTCTCTCATAATCTTTTTTCCCTTTCCTAATTAAGCCCTTTGTCCTCCTCTGCTGGTCTCTGAATTTCTCCCAGTCCTCAGGTGTGCCATTTTTTTTTGCTAATTTATATGTTTCCTCTTTGGACTTGATACTATCCCTAATTTTTCTTGTCAGCCACGGGTGCACTACCTTCCCTGGTTTATTCTTTTGCCAAACTGGGATGAACAATTGTTGTAGTTCATCCATGCAATCTTTAAATGCTTGCCATTGCATATCCACCGTCAACCCTTTAAGTATCATTTGCCAGTCTATCTTAGCTAATTCACGTCTCATACCTTCAAAGTTACCCTTCTTTAAGTTTAGAACCTTTGTTTCTGAATTATCTATGTCACTCTCCATCTCAATGAAGAATTCCACCATATTATGGTCACTCTTACCCAAGGGGCCTCGCACGACAAGATTGCTAACTAGCCCTTCCTCATTGCTCAATACCCAATCTAGAATGGCCTGCTCTCCAGTTGGTTTCTCGACAAGTTGGTTCAGAAAACCATCCCGCATACATTCCAAGAAATCCTCTTCCTCAGCACCCTTACCAATTTGGTTCACCCAATCTATATGTAGATTGAAGTCACCCATTATAACTACCGGTACTGTTCCTTTATTGCACGCATTTCTAATTTCCTGTTTAATGCCATCCCCAACCTCACTACTACTGTTAAGTGGCCTGCACACAACTCCCACCAGCGTTTTCTGCCCCTTAGTGTTATGCAGCTCTACCCATATCGATTCTACATCCTCCAGGCTAATGTCCTTCCTTTCTATTGCGTAAGTCTCCTCTCTAACCAGCAATGCTACCCCACCTCCTTTTCTTTCCTGTCTATCCCTCCTGAATATTGAATATCCCTGGATGTTGAGCTCCCAACCTTGGTCACCCTGGAGCCGTGTCTCTGTGATCCCAACTATATCATATTCATTAATAACTATCTGCACATTCAATTCATCCACCTTGTTACAAATGCTCCTCACATTGACACACAAAGCCTTCAGGTTTGTTTTTACAACATTTTACAACATATATAAGCACCCATTAGAATCATGGTCCTGCAGAAACACTTGGATCAAGTGTCAAAAAGTTTGTTGTCCTTGTGACTGCAGCATATTGCAATACATAATAATAAAACTGTGTGTTACAGTAAATATATACACATATTAAATCGTTAAATTAAATAAGTAGTGAAAAAATAGAAATAAAACGGAAGTGAGGTAGTGTTCACGGGTTTAATGTCCATTCAGAAATCGGATGGCCGAGGGGAATTGTTGAGAGTGTGTCTTCAGGCTTCATAGAGCGACCAAACCTCATCAAGGGATCAGAAGTGGAGGTCTGCAATGATGAATGTTGCCTTTTTGAGGCATCGCTCTTTGAAGGTGTCCTGGATACTACGGAGGCTAGTGACCATGATGGGACTGACTGAGTTTTCAACTCTCAGCAGCTTATTTCGATTTGATACAATAGTCCCCCTCCCCATACCGGATGGTGATGTAGCCAGTCAGAAAGCTCTCCACAGTACATCTGCAGAAATTTGTGAGTGTCTTTGGTGACAAACCAAATCTCCTCAGACTCCTAATGAAATATAGCCACTGTTGTGTCTTCTTTACAGCTGCATCAATATGTTGGATCCAGGATAGATCCTCAGAGATATTGGCAGCCAGGAACTTGAAATTGCTCACTCTCTCCACTCCTGATTCCTCTATGAGGATTGGAGTGTATTCCCTCATCTTACCCTTTCTCAAGTCCACAAAACTCATTCGGCATAAACCCACATTAAGAATTTGACAGGGGTTACTTCTCTGCCTCGGACCAGCTAAATTTGGCTACTCACTTATTGCATCACAATCTGCTTGGACTGTGTTCACGTTTACACTGCTAAACACCACTCATAGAATCTACTTGAGTTGCTCTGATAATCAATTAGCTTTCTCTGGGCAAATATCAGTCAGACAGGTGCTCTGGTTTCCTCCCATAGTCCCAAGATGTACTGGCTAGTCGGTTAATTGGTCATTTTACACTATCCTGTAATTAGGTTAAGGTTAAGTGAGGGAGGTGCTGGGTGCTGCGGCTTGCTGGGCTGGAAGGGCCTGTTCCACGATGTATCTCTAAATAAATAAAATGATGAGACAGTGAGGGACGAGGCAAAGGAGAAATACAATACTGCAGATGCTGGAATGGTGAGGTACAAAGCACAGGGAAATACAATACTGCATATGCTGGAATGGTGAGGTACAAAGTACAGGGGAAATACAATACTGCAGATGCTGGAATGGTGAGGTACAAAGTACAGGGAAATACAATACTGCAGATGCTGGAATGGTGAGGTACAAAGTACAGGGAAATACAATATTGCAGATGCTGAAACAGTGAGGTACAAAGCACAGGGAAATACAATACTGCAGATGCTGGAATGGTGAGGTACAAAGCACAGGGAAATACAATACTGCAGATGCTGGAATGGTGAGGTACAAAGTACAGGGGAAATACAATACTGCAGATGCTGGAATGGTGAGGTACAAAGTACAGGGAAATACAATACTGCAGATGCTGGAATGGTGAGGTACAAAGTACAGGGAAATACAATACTGCAGATGCTGAAACAGTGAGGTACAAAGCACAGGGAAATACAATACTGCAGATGCTGGAATGGTGAGGTACAAAGTACAGGGGAAATACAATACTGCAGATGCTGGAATGGTGAGGTACAAAGCACAGGGGAAATACAATATTGCAGATGCTGGAATGGTGAGGTACAAAGCACAGGGAAATACAGTACTGCAGAAATACAGTACCCCACCACTAAGCACATCTTTCCCTCTCTGCTTTTCGCAGGGATTGTTCCCTCCGTGACTGCCTGGTCCACATGTTCCTCACCACAGATCTCCCACCTGGTACTTATCCCTGCAAGCGTAAGTACTACATCCGTCCCTACACCTCCTCTCTTACCACCATTCAGGGCCCCAAACAGTCCTTCCAGGTGAGGCAACACTTCACTTGTGAGTCTGTTGGGGTCATCTATTGCATCCAGTGCTCGCGGTGCGGCCTCCTCTACATCAGTGAGACCCGACACAGATTGGGGGACCACTTCGTTGAGCACCTCCGCTCCATCTGCCCAACAGACGGTTGCCACCCACTTCAACCCTGCTTCACATTCCCATTCGGATATGTCCATACATGGCCTCCTCTACTGCCATGATGAGGCCAAACTCAGGTTGGAGGAGCAACATCTCATATACCGTCTGGGTAGTCTCCAGCCCCTTGGTATGAACATCAAATTCTCCAACTTCTGGTAATTCCCTCCCTCTCTCTCCACCATCCCACTTTCACTCTGCCTCCTCTTCTAGCTGCCTATCACCTCTCTCATGATTCTGCCTTCTTCTACTACCCATAGTGCTTTCCCCTTACATTCCTTCTTCACCTCTCCTGTCTATCCCCTCCCTCACCCCTTGATCTTTCCTCTGATTGGTTTTTCACCTGGCACCTTCCACCTTCCTTCTTTATAGGGCCCCTGCCCCCTCCTTCTTCGGTCCTGACTAAGGGTGTTGGCCCAAAACATTGACTGCTCATTTCAATGGATGCTGCCCGACCTGCTGAGTTCATCCAGCTTGTTTGTACGTGTTGCTTTGACCACAACATCTGCAGTGCACTTTGTGTTTATAATACTGCAGATGCTGGAATGGTGAGGTGCAAAGCACAGGGAAATACAATACTGCAGATGCTGGAATGGTGAGGTACAAAGCACAGGGAAATACAATACTGCAGATGCTGGAATGGTGAGGTACAAAGCACAGGGACAATACAATACTGCAGATGCTGGAATGGTGAGGTGCAAAGCACAGGGAAATACAATACTGCAGATGCTGGAATGGTGAGGTACAAAGCACAGGGACAATACAATACTGCAGATGCTGGAACGGTGAGGTGCAAAGCACAGGGAAATACAATACTGCAGATGCTGGAACGGTGAGGTGCAAAGCACAGGGAAATACAATACTGCAGATGCTGGAACGGTGAGGTGCAAAGCACAGGGAAATACAATACTGCAGATGCTGGAACGGAGAGGTGCAAAGCACAGGGAAATACAATACTGCAGATGCTGGAACGGTGAGGTGCAAAGCACAGGGAAATACAATACTGCAGATGCTGGAACGGTGAGGTGCAAAGCACAGGGAAATACAATACTGCAGATGCTGGAACGGTGAGGTGCAAAGCACAGGGAAATACAATACTGCAGATGCTGGAATGGTGAGGTACAAAGCACAGGGAAATACAATACTGCAGATGCTGGAATGGTGAGGTACAAAGCACAGGGACAATACAATACTGCAGATGCTGGAATGGTGAGGTGCAAAGCACAGGGAAATACAATACTGCAGATGCTGGAACGGTGAGGTGCAAAGCACAGGGAAATACAATACTGCAGATGCTGGAATGGTGAGGTACAAAGCACAGGGAAATACAATACTGCAGATGCTGGAATGGTGAGGTGCAAAGCACAAGGAAATACAATACTGCAGATGATGGAATGGTGAGGTGCAAAGCACAGGGAAATACAATACTGCAGATGCTGGAATGGTGAGGCGCAAAGCACAGGGAAATACAATACTGCAGATGCTGGAATGGTGAGGTGCAAAGCACAGGGAAATACAATGCTGCAGATTTAGAATGGTGAGGTACAAGACAGAGGAGAAATACGATCCTGCAGATACATCAGCTGAAATAGCTCAGCTGGGAGAGCGTTAGACTGAAGATCTAAAGGTCCCTGGTTCAATCCCGGGTTTCGGCACTGGGACTTATTTATTGGTCACCATAACTAGCACCATAACAATTCTGGTGCCATCTGTAAGGAGTAGTACATTCCTGTGAGTATTCTCTAAAATGCCCCATGATTAGGCTAGGATTAAATCAGGGGATTGCTGGGTGGCACGACTCAAAGGGCCAGAAGGGCCTGTTCCATGCTGTATCTCAATCAATACTGAAAGGCCTTGATAGAGAGGATGTTTCCTATAGTGGGAGAGTCTAAGACCAAGGACACTGCCTCAGAACAGAAGGGTGTCCTGTCAGATAGTGGCGAATCTGTGGAATTTGTTGCCACAAACAGGCGTGGAGGCCAAGTCATTGGGTATATTTAAAGTGAAGTTGACTGGTTCTTGATTAGTCAGAGTGTCAAAGGTTAAAGGGAGAAGGCAGAAGAACGTGGTTGAGAGGGATAATAAATCAACCACGGTGGAATAGTGGAGCAGACTTAATGGACTGAATGGCCTAATTCTCCTCCTATGAGTTATGGCCTTGGTTCAAAATGATACAATAAGATTGAATAAAAACACAAAATGCTGGCAGAACTCAGCAGGCCAGACAGCATCTATGGGAGGAGCACTATGGAAGGAGGTAGTGACGACGTTTCAGGTCGAAACCCTTCATCAGGAGTGAAGTAACATGGGATGGTCAAGGGGGCATAAGAAGTGGGGGGAGGGATGAAGTAGAGAGCTGGGAAGTGATAGGCTGGAGGGAAATGGGCTAGGGGGAAGGTGGAGAATTATGGGAAATAAAAGAGAAAGAAAGGTAGGGCTGGGGGGAGATTATAGTGAGGGGGGAAAAAAGAGAGAGAAAAGAACCAGACTAAAATTATAGATAGGGATGGGGTAAGGGGGGGGGGACAGGGGTATCAACGGAGGTCCGTGAGTTGGATGTTCATGCCGGCAGGTAGGAGGCTACCTAGGCGGGAGATAAGGTATTGCTCCATCGACCTGCTTGTGGCCTCATGACGGTAGAGGAGGCCATGGACAGACATGTCGGAGTGGGAGTGGTCTGTGGAATTGAAGTGTGTGGCCACCGGGAGATCCCACCACTACTGGAGGACCGGGCGCCGGTGTTCGGCGAAACGGTCTCCCAGTCTGCGGCGGGTCTCCCCAATGTATAAATGGCCACATCGGGAGCACCGGATACAGTATATCATCCCAGTTGACTCGCAGGTGAAGTGGTGCCTCACCTGAAAGGACTGTCTGGGGCCTAGGATGGTGGTGAGGGAAGAAGTGTGGGGGCAGGTGTAGCACTTCTTCCGTTTACAGGGATAAGTGCCTGGAGGGAGGTCAGTGGGGAGGGATGAGGGGGATGAATGGACAAGGGAGTTGCGTAGGGAGCGATCCCTGCGGAAAGCCGTGAGTGGGGGGAGGGGAAGATGTGTCTGGTGGTGGGATCCCGTAGGAGGTGGCGGAAGTTACAGAGGATTATACGTTGGATCTGTAGGCTGGTAGGGTGATAGGTGAGGAAATAAGATTGAAGTTAGCTGCCTTGCAAAACCAAGTTAATACTGGTAAATAAGCAGTGATATTTTTGTTCTTGCCTGGTATGTAAACACCAATGCCCTTGAAAGGAAAACCCTATAAAAAGTAGTGGATATGGCCTAGTTCATCATGGGTAAAGTCCTCCCCACCATTGAGTCATCTACATGGAGCACTGTTGCAGGAAAGCAGCCTCCATTATCAGATATGCTCACCACCCAGGGCATACCGTATTCTCATCACTGCCATCAGGAAGAAGGTCTAAGGGCCTCAGGGCTCACACCACCAGGTTCAGGAACAGTTATCACCTCTCAACTATCAGGAAGGAGGTACAGAAGCCTCAGGACTCACACCACCAGGTTCAGGAACAGTTATTACCCCTCAACCACCAGACTCTTGAAGCAGAGGGGATAACTTCACTCAACTTCATTTGCTCAATCATTGAAATTTTCCCACATGGACTCGCTTTCAAGGACTCTTTATCTCATACAGTATTTTGATATTTAGTGCTTATTTATTATTATTTCTTTCTTTTTACATCTGCATAGCTTGTTGTCCTTTGCCTATTGCTGGTGTGGTGTTTCATTGATTCTATTATAGTTATTAGATTTATTGAGTATGCCTGCAAGAAAATGAATCTCAGGGTTGTATATGATGACATCTATGTATTTTGATAATAAATTTACTTTGATGTTTGAATTTCAGGGACGCAGGAGACAGCAGATTCTAGAATACAAATACTTTGTTCAGTTTAGTATGCTCCATTTTAAAGATAAAAATGGAACTGTTTTAATTGCAGGCATAAAGGTCACTTTGCAAGAGACTGCCCACAACCCAGACAGGATTGAAATGGTCAGAATTTAACACCAGGTTCATAGTCGTTGGGAAGTCCACCATGTGAGCCACAATAATGTAATGTCCAACGTGGGTTACGTATGGTTGTCATAGTTGGGAATGGTAATGGGGACAAGCTCCCACTACCTATTAAATGCTCCCCATGGCATGTGCCTCAAATAGCCTCTGTCAGCCAAGTCCAGCTCCTGGCCTTCGTGTGTGACTTCGCTACTAAACCTGGTTGAACCGTTTCTACTGACAGGAGAAGGAGCAAAGGTGGGTTACTGGTGCCTTAAAACCAGTCACTTCAGGCAGATGGATTTCATCAGACGTGGTTGGCAGTTCATCTAGAAGGAGAACTCTGATCTCAAACCTCTGCAGTCTTACAGCTTTGGGAATAAACCCCAAGGGAAAAATCCAGGGCTGGGGTCCCTAAGGCAGTCCTGAATTGAGCTCAACGCAGACTGGCGACTCCTGTGATGCTGCTGGTGCCAAACTGTATTGGTCTCTGCCATTCCTTTGGATTCCCAGCTGCACTGAGAGGGGGAGCCTGCTACACGGACAACAGCTTGCTCTCCATATTGTACTGTCCAGACCTGCGTATCATGTGAACAGCTAGGACGCAAATTCCATAGTGGACCCGACCAAAAGAGGACTTTATTGTTGTGAATGTCCAATGTATAGAGGAGACAGCAAAACCACATCCGGAGTTAGAATCCAAATCAAAATCAGGTTTATTATCACTAACATATATTGTGAAATTTGTTGTTTTGTGGCAGCAGTACAATTCATGAAAATGAGCTATAAATTATAATAAAAACCATGCTGTTCGTTCGTTACATTCCACGTCATATGATGTAGTCAATCATGGTCCCTTATGAATTTGGCTAAAGAAGTTTGCCATCACCTTCTTCTGGGCAGTGTCTTTACAAGACGGGTGACCCCAGCCATTAACAATACTCTTCAGAGATTGTCTGCCTGGTGTCAGTGGTCACATAACCAGGACTTGTGATCTGCACCGGCTGCTCAAACGACCATCCACCACTGGCTCCCGTGGGTTCACATTACCCTGATCCAGGGGGTGGGCTCGGGTAGGGAAAGGGCTAAGCAGGTGCTACACCTTGTCCAAGGGTGACCTGCAAGCTAGAAGAGCTTAACTTCTTTGCTAGAGGTGCATCTCTACCCTGCCACCCTAGGAAATATATATACCGTCATGCAAGAGAGCAAAAATATTGAGATTTATGTGCACTGCTCTCTAAAGTAGGGCTGAAACCCAGAACGTCCAACTTAAGAGGTGAGTGGTGTGTGTGTGTGTGTGTGTGTGAGAATGTGTGTGCATCTGAGTGTGTTTGTGTGTGAGAGAGAGTGTGTGTGTTTGTGTGTCTGAATGTGTGTGTCTGTATGTATGAGTGTGTGTGTGTGTGTATGTGGTTCTGGCCCTGGGACAGGACACGGGACTCACTGGAGAGCCGTCAGGAACAGGAAGCTCAGATGCTGAGCATCCTCTGAAATGCTAAACGTACCGGTGACCAGCTTGAAACGAGCCCAGGTCTCCCCCAGCACAGAATCAGAATCAGGTTTAATGTCACTGGCATGGGTTGTGAAATCTGTTGTTGTTTTGCAGATGCAGTACATTGCAATACATAATAATAAAAGCTACAAATTACATTAAGCTCTGGCTACAGAAATTTTTCTTCATCTCTGTTCTAAAAGGGCATCCCTGTATTCTGAAGCTGTGTCCTCTGATCTTACCCACTCTCCACATCCATTCTAACAAGGCCTTTCACCATTCGAAAGGTTTCAATGAGGTAACCCCTCATTCTTCTGAATTCCAGTAAGCAGAGGCTCAGAGCCATTTAAATGGTCCTCATATGATAAGCCTTTCAATTCTGGAATCATTTTTGTGAACCTGCTTTGAACCCTACAGCGTCAGAACATTCTTTCTTAAATGAGGGGCCCAAAACCGCTCACTGGTGAGGCTACACCAGTGCTTTATAAAGCCTCACCATTACATCCTTGCTTTTATATTCTAGTCCGCTCAAAATGAATCCGAACATCACATTTGCCTTCCTCACCAATGACTCAACCTACAAATTAACCTTTAGAGAATCCTGCACGAGGAGACGCGAGTCCCTTTGCACCTCAGACTGTTGAATTTTCTCTCCAAACACATCCACAGTTAACACACACAAACTGCAGGAGGAACTCAGCAGGTCAGGCAGCATCTCTGGAGAGGAATAAAGAGTCAACGTTTCGGGCCAAGACCCTTCACCAGGACTGTTTTTTTTGGTCTCCTCAGTACTGTGGGAATCCAGAATTCTAAGCTAGTTTCTGCTCTGTTGTGGAGTCCAATTCCTTCTATTCCGCACAGGACTGTAAGCACTGAAGAAAACCCGCCACAATCTTGTTGTAAGTGCCGAGGCACACTCCATTGTTTGCTGCCAACACTTCAAAGTTCAAAATGCAAAGCAAATTTATTATCAAAGTAAGTATATGTCATCATTTGCTACACTGCCTTAGATTTGTTTTCTTGCAGGCACTTATAGGTAAATAAAGAGATACAACAGAATTTATGAAAATCTATAAATAACAAAGACTGGCAAGCAACTGATAAGCAAAAGACCAATCATACAAATAATACTAAATGATCCTGAAGGAAGAGGAACACCTTGTGCAGCCTCCAACCAGAAGCATGAACATCAACATTTCCTTTCGGTAAAAAAATTCCCTCCCCCTTCCCTCTTCTTCATTCTAGCCTCTTACCTCTCCTCCCCTGCCTATCTCATCCTCTCCTCCTTTCCTCTCTCCGATGGTCCACTCCCTCTCCTATCAGATTCTTTCCTCCCCAGCCCTTTACCTTTCCTACACCCCTGGCTTCACCCATCACCTTCCAGCTAGCCTCCTTCCCCCCCCCCCCCCCCCACCAACTTTTTATTCTGGTGCCTTCCCCCTTCCTTCCCAGTCCTGAAGAAGGGCCTCGGTCCAAAACATCAACTGTTTGTTCCTATCTATAGATGCTGCCTGATCTGCTGAGTTCCTCCAGAATTTTTGTGTGTTGCTTTAAATAATACTGAGTTGCTGAGTCCTTGAAAGTGAGTCTGTAGGTTGTGGAACCAGTTCAGAGTTGAGGTGAGTGAAGTTATCCACACTGGTTTAGGGGACTGATGGTTGTAGGGTAATAACTGTTCCTGAACCTGGTGGTGTGGGACCCTAGGCTCAGTTCGGAGTTGAGGTGAGTGAAGTTATCCACACCGGTTCAGGAGCCTGATGGTTGTAGGATAATAACTGTTCCTGAACCTGGTGGAGTGGGACCCTAGGCTCAGTTCAGAGTTGAGGTGAGTGAAGTTATCCACACTGGTTCAGGAGCCTGATGGTTGTAGGGTAATAACTGTTCCTGAACCTGGTGGTGTGGGACCCTAGGCTCAGTTCGGAGTTGAGGTGAGTGAAGTTATCCACACCGGTTCAGGAGCCTGATGGTTGTGGGGTAATAACTGTTCCTGAACCTGGTGGTGTGGGACCCCAGGCTCAGTTCAGAGTTGAGGTGAGTGAAGTTATCCACACTGGTTTAGGGGACTGATGGTTGTAGGGTAATAACTGTTCCTGAACCTGGTGGTGTGGGACCCTAGGTTCAGTTCAGAGTTGTGGTGAGTGAAGTTATCCACACTGGTTCAGGAGTCTGATGGTTGAGGGGTAATAACTGTTCCTGAAACCTGGTGGTGTGGGACCCTAGGCTCAGTTCAGAGTTGAGGTGAGTGAAGTTATCCACACTCGTTCAGGAGTCTGATGGTTGAGGGGTAATAACTGTTCCTGAAACCTGGTGGTGTGGGACCCTAGGCTCAGTTCAGAGTTGAGGTGAGTGAAGTTATCCACACTCGTTCAGGAGTCTGATGGTTGTAGGGTAATAACTGTTCCTGAAACCTGGTGGTGTGGGACCCTAGGCTCAGTTCAGAGTTGAGGTGAGTGAAGTTATCCACACTGGTTTAGGGGACTGATGGTTGTAGGGTAATAACTGTTCCTGAACCTGGTGGTGTGGGACCTGAGGCTCCTGTGCTTCTGGCCCGATGGTGGTAGTGAGAAGAGACCGAGGTTCCCTGAAGATGGATGCTGCTTTCCTGTGGCAATGCTCAGTGGTGGAAAGGACTTTCCTTGTGACAGACCGTACTGTAACCACCATTTTCTGTAGACTTTTCCATTCCTGGGCGTTGGTGTTTCCATACTGGGCCATTTTCTACAAATATTTATGCACTCACAAAAATACGTGCAATAATCAGGGCTTCTCAAAACCATCAGCGACTTCAAATTAAAATATGGTTATTTATTTATTGAGATACAGGGTGAAACAGGCCCTTCCAGCCCTTTGAACTGCACCAGCCAGTGACCCCTGATTTAACCTAGCCTAATTAACCTACCAATTGGTACATCTTTAGACAGTGGGAGGAAACCAGAGCACCCAGATGAAACTCACAGTCACAGGGAGAACATACAAACCCCTTACAGGCAGCGTCTGGAACTGGACCTGTGTCGCTGGTACTGTAAAAAGTAGTTCTAACCTCTACACTACTGTGCTGTTATCAACAACACATTCTAGCTCCACTTTTTCTGGAAGCCCCCCACTGTGCCCATAGAGACTGCATGCACCTTCTCCAAGGACACCCAGGCATAGATGTAATCCCGGAAGAGGGGCATGTAGTCAGCTTGGGAAGAGCCCTCCACTGCCACTGCCTGGACTCGCCCAGGAACAAGGCTACCAGGATGAGATTCACCTCTCCCCTCCGTACCAGCAGCGACCCACTCCTCCCCTCCGTACCAGGAGCGATCCACTCCTCCCCTCCGTACCAGGAGCGACCCACTGCTCCCCTCCGTACCAGGAGCGATCCACTGCTCCCCTCCGTACCAGGAGCGACCCACTGCTCCCCTCCGTACCAGGAACGATCCACTGCTCCCCCTCCGTACCAGGAGCGACCCACTGCTCCCCTCCGTACCAGGAGCGACCCACTGCTCCCCTCCGTACCAGGAGCGATCCACTGCTCCCCTCCGTACCAGGAGCGACCCACTCCTACCCTCCGTACCAGGAGCGACCCACTCCTACCCTCCGTACCAGGAGCGACCCACTGCTCCCCTCCGTACAAGGAGCGACCCACTCCTCCCCTCCGTACCAGGAGCGACACACTCCTCCCCTCCGTACCAGGAGCGATCCACTGCTCCCCTCCGTACCAGGAGCGACCCACTCCTACCCTCCGTACCAGGAGCGACCCACTGCTCCCCTCCGTACCAGGAGCGACCCACTGCTCCCCTCCGTACCAGGAGCGACCCTCTGCTCCCCTCCGTACCAGGAGCGACCCACTCCTAACCTCCGTACCAGGAGCGACCCACTCCTACCCTCCGTACCAGGAGCGACCCACTCCTCCCCTCCGTACCAGGAGCGACACACTCCTCCCCTCCGTACCAGGAGCGATCCACTGCTCCCCTCCGTACCAGGAGCGACCCACTCCTACCCTCCGTACCAGGAGCGACCCACTGCTCCCCTCCGTACCAGGAGCGACCCACTGCTCCCCTCCGTACCAGGAGCGACCCTCTGCTCCCCTCCGTACCAGGAGCGACCCACTCCTAACCTCCGTACCAGGAGCGACCCACTCCTACCCTCCGTACCAGGAGCGACCCACTCCTACCCTCCGTACCAGGAGCGACCCTCTGCTCCCCTCCGTACCAGGAGCGACCCACTGCTCCCCCTCCGTACCAGGAGCGACCCACTGCTCCCCTCCGTACCAGGAGCGACCCACTGCTCCCCTCCGTACCAGGAGCGATCCACTGCTCCCCTCCGTACCAGGAGCGACCCACTGCTCCCCTCCGTACCAGGAGCGACCCACTGCTCCCCCTCCGTACCAGGAGCGACCCACTGCTCCCCTCCGTACCAGGAGCGACCCACTGCTCCCCTCCGTACCAGGAGCGACCCACTGCTCCCCTCCGTACCAGGAGCGATCCACTGCTCCCCTCCGTACCAGGAGCGACCCACTGCTCCCCTCCGTACCAGGAGCGACCCACTGCTCCCCTCCGTACCAGGAGCGACCCACTGCTCCCCCTCCGTACCAGGAGCGACCCACTCCTCCCCTCCGTACCAGGAGCGACCCACTCCTCCCCTCCGTACAAGGAGCGACCCACTGCTCCCCTCCGTACCAGGAGCGACCCACTGCTCCCCTCCGTACCAGGAGCGACACACTCCTCCCCTCCGTACCAGGAGCGACCCACTCCTCCCCTCCTTACCAGGAGCGACCCACTCCTCCCCTCCGTACCAGGAGTGACCCACTGCTCCCCTCCGTACCAGCCCGTTATGCAATCAGTCAAGATTCGCTCCACTGTGTGTCAGTAGAATCTTGTCAAAGTTTTAGATGGCCTTATACAGACATTCCATTAATCACCTCATTCAGCTTCCAATATAGCCCCCCGTCAATCACCCAGACTCCCCTCGACTGCGTACCAGCTCCTCCGACAAGGCTGAATGCAGCAGCAAAGTCAGACACAACACACAGCCACTTTCTTGAGCACTCCTTTCCATCCACCAAAAGCAGAACTTCCCAGCTGCCAAACATTTTAATTCCCATTCTCCTTCCCACATGTGGGTCCATGGCCTCCTCATGTGCCAAGATGAGGCCAAGCTCAGGATAGAGGAGTAACACTTAAATTCCGTCTGGGTAGCCTCCAACCTGATGGCACGAATATCAATTTCTCATTCTGGTAAAAAAACACCCCCCTTCATCTTCTATTTCCCTCTCTGGCCATTTAACTCTCTCACCCTGGGTCCCCTCCTCCTTCCCTTTCTCCCATGGTCCACTCTCCTCTACTATCAGATTCCTTCCTCTCCAACCCTTTACCTTTCCCACCCACCTGTCACCTTCTAGCTGTCCTCCTCCTTTCCCCACTTTTTTATTCTGGAGTCTTTCCCTTCGCTTTCCAGTCCTGAAGAAGGGTCTCGGCCCAAAATTTACTTACTTACTGAGCATTATGCCGCTGGCGTTTAGGGCAGCAATAAAGATCCTCCATCTCTGGTGGTGTTCAGGGCTTCCTTCATCATGTCAGTAGCTCCCTCTTGGTTTTCACTACTGTCAGTCATGCAAGTCCCGGGCGGAGACTCAGGAATACCATCACACTCAGATGTAGAAGGATTCTTCATTGCTGTTTCCGCAACAATTTTGTTTTACCAGTCAGGGTTGTTAGCCCTGAGCTGAACCCCCAAACCTGGAGAACTGGTGGATCACTGTTATTCTGACCTCCTCCCCTTGACCTGTTTGGCAAGGGTGACCCTACCAAGAGCCAAAGCATAAAGCCCTGACTCCAGCCAGCGTAGCTCTCCGGGTCATTGAGGCAGGCAAGCCTCCAAACCCTACGGCAAAGTTGTGGTCCTCTTGGAGGTCAGCCAGAACAACATTACTTCCATAGATGCTACCTGACCTGCTGAGTTCCTCCAGTGTTTTGTGTGTACTGCTCTGGATTTCCAGCATCTGCAGAATCTCTGGTGACACAGAATGATTTACTTTCACTCCTCCTTTCATCCAAACAATGTATTACCCTGTGACGCTGGATTCTCTAAGAACGACCCGTAATCCACACTTCGGTATATTTGCAGCTATAACACTTAATTGGGCTATGTCAAAAGGAGTAATGCAGGATAATAAAGTTCAAAGTAAATTTATTATCGAAGTACATGTACTGTGCAAAGTCTTAGGCACATATAGCTAGGGTGCCCAGGACTTTTGCACAGTACTGTAGTGACTTTATGTGTTGCACTGTACTGCTGTCACAAAAAAACAAACAGCCCTGGTGTCTCAGGACTGGGTGAGTCTGCTCCGTGCCACCCCATCGTTCCTGGCACTCCTCCTCTGCCACCTGTCCCACACCCCTTCTGCAGCACTCCACCCTCATCATTCCCAATATCCCTTGTTCCTGTCCGATTTACAATCTCACTCTGCACTCCACATTGACAAATCCAGTACTGTGCAACCAGACAGAATGACAGGAAAGTGTTGTTCAGTTTAATAAATTGTTTCAAGCTACTAATGTCAGTCAGCCCAACTACAGACGTACAGTGATGTACAGGTATAATGAAATAGCTGCTTACATCGGAATTATACGCATATAGATTCAGACAACACTCAAAACATATTTTACACATCAATTCAAAACATTGTATAATACTAATTAATATTATTCACTTGAAACATATGTCTTACTTTCTGCTCATTATGTTGTTGGTGTTTAGGGCAGAGCAATGAAGGTCCTCCATCTCTGTCTGTATATAAAGATTCTTCCTTCCCGTTTCTCTAATAATTTTGTTTGGCCAGTCAGGGTTGTTTACCCTGAGCCAAACTCCTGAACCCGGGGAACCAGTGGATCACTCTTAGTCTGACCTCTACCCTTTGACCTGTTTGGCATGGCTGACCTTAGCAAGAGCCAAAGCATAAAGCCCCTACTCCAGGCAGCATAGCTCTCGGGTCAGTGAGCCACACAAGCCTCCAAACCCTACAACAAGGTGGTAGTCCTCTTGAAGGACTCAAAACATATATTGTACTTTAATTCATAATGCCGTATAATATTATACATTAATTCAAATTACATAGATTCAGACAATATACTGCATATCATACACTGAGTGAATGAGGACTGTGTTGGTCAGCGTCGACCATGAATGTTGTGTCCTAGTTGTTCACATGATACGCAAGCCTGGACAGTACAATATGCAGAGCAAGATGTGGCCCGTACAGCAAGCTCCCCCACGCCACACAGCTGATGAACCCAAAGCAACGGCAGAGAGCGATACAGTTTGGCACCATCAACATTGCTTACGCACAGGAGGGAGGGGAGCTGGGGGGACTTTGGGGTTCTAACTTTTAAACTGTCATCTATTCTTTGGGGGCACTCCTCTGTTTTTGTGGATGGTTGAGAAGAAGAAGCATTTCAGGATGTATAGTGTATACATTTCTCCGACATTAAATTGGAGCGTTGAACCTTTGAGTATTGAACTCAAGGTAGGACTGCCTTAATCCAGTTCCGGAGTTTTCCCTTATCAATTACTTCCGAGGCCTTCCCCATGAGTGGGTACAGCCACAAGGCAGCGGAGGTTTGAGATCAGAGTTTTCCTTCTCCTAGATGAGCTGCCAACCACAGCTGAAGGGTCCCATTTGCCCAGAGTGACTGGTTCTAAGGTGCCAGTAATCCGCCTTTGCCTCTTCTCCTGTCAGTAGAAATGGTTCTGCCAGACTTAGTAGCTAACCCTAACCCTACCCCTAATATCACATTAATCATACCTTAATTGGTGCCAAGCAACTTAACCCATGTAAACACTTCTTATACTTTCTTAAAATATTAAATCCTGGCTGCCTGTTTTACCTTGGTAACTTGAGTACTTGGATACATGAATGTTCACTCCAGGGAGAGTGATTGCATCACAGTCTGGTATGGAAATACCAATGCCTTTGAACAGAAAATCCTACAACGGGTAGTGGACTTGGCCCAGTCCGTCACGGATAAAGCCCTCTCAACCACTGAGCGCAGCTACAGGAAAGCAGCATCAATCATCAGGGATAACCACCACCCAGCCCATGCTCTCTTCTCACTGCTACCATCAGATAGAAGGTACAAGTGCCTCAGGATGACACCACAGTTACTGCCCCTCAACCATCAGGCTCTTGAACGTAAGGGGATAAACACACTTACTTGCCCATTAATTGAGATGTTCCCTCAACCAATGATCTCACTTTAAGGACTCTCTTTTTTTTTGTTATCTCATATTCTTGTTATGTATTATTATTTATTTATTATTTGCATTTGCACAGTCCCTAGTCACAAGACTCTTCCCTCTACAAATCCAAAATCAAAGTTCAAGTTGTGGTGCAGAGTATCTGTCAGCAAGGAAAAACTTAGCAGCAGCAGCAGCATCGCTGGCACATATCAAGTAGCATTCACAATAAAAATTAAGTGTTTATTATGGATAATTTTTACAAAGAATTGCCCATTTCAAGTGTCATTCCACCATAGCTGGATGCTCATGAATACAGCCAAACGAGACAGCCTTACTCCAGGGCCAAGGTGGAAAACACAGTACCAACATTCATACCTGGCACATCCACATATATCAGTAATATATACTCACACAAACAATATAGTCCAAGTCCCTGTGTGCATGAATGCTGCAGCAGTCTGCAGTCGAGCTCAATAGGGCCGGCCTTCCGCTGAGTGAACACTGCAAGGAAGCACTGACGCAGGCATGGACGCCGGGCCACACCCGGTTCCGATGTCTCTCTCCTGGGCAACTCTCCCAGACGCCTCTCTCCCGGGCACCTCTCTCCCAGACGCCTCTCTCCCGGGCACCTCTCTCCCAGACGCCTCTCTCCCGGGCACCTCTCTCCCAGACGCCTCTCTCCTGAGAACCTCTCTCCCAGTGTCTCTCTCCTGAGAACCTCTCTGCCAGATGTCTCTCTCCCAGGCACCTCTCTCCCGGGCAACTCTCCCAGGCACCTCTCTCCCGGGCACCTCTCTCCCAGACGCCCCTCTCCCGGGCACCTCTCTCCCAGACGCCACTCTCCTAGGCACCTCTCTCCCAGACGCCCCTCTCCCGGGCACCTCTCTCCCAGACACTACTCTCCTAGGCACCTCTCTCCCAGACGCCCCTCTCCCGGGCTCCTCTCTCCCAGACACTACTCTCCTAGGCACCTCTCTCCCAGACGCCCCTCTCCCGGGCTCCTCTCTCCCAGACACTACTCTCCTAGGCACCTCTCTCCCAGACGCCCCTCTCCCGGGCACCTCTCTCCCAGACGCCCCTCTCCCGGGCACCTCTCTCCCAGACGCCACTCTCCTAGGCACCTCTCTCCCAGACGCCCCTCTCCCGGGCACCTCTCTCCCAGACGCCTCTCTCCTGAGAACCTCTCTCCCAGTGTCTCTCTCCTGAGAACCTCTCTGCCAGATGTCTCTCTCCCAGGCACCTCTCTCCCAGGCAACTCTCCCAGGCACCTCTCTCCCGGGCACCTCTCTCCCAGACGCCCCTCTCCCGGGCACCTCTCTCCCAGACACCACTCTCCTAGGCACCTCTCTCCCAGACGCCCCTCTCCCGGGCACCTCTCTCCCAGACACTACTCTCCTAGGCACCTCTCTCCCAGACGCCCCTCTCCCGGGCACCTCTCTCCCAGACACTACTCTCCTAGGCACCTCTCTCCTAGGCACCTCTCTCCCAGACGCCCCTCTCCCGGGCACCTCTCTCCCAGACGCCCCTCTCCCGGGCACCTCTCTCCCAGACGCCCCTCTCCCGGGCACCTCTCTCCCAGACGCCACTCTCCTGGGCACCTCTCTCCCAGACGCCCCTCTCCTGGGCACCTCTCTCCCAGACGCCCCTCTCCCGGGCACCTCTCTCCCAGACGCCCCTCTCCCGGGCACCTCTCTCCCAGACGCCCCTCTCCCGGGCACCTCTCTCCCAGACGCCCCTCTCCCGGGCACCTCTCTCCCAGACACTACTCTCCTAGGCACCTCTCTCCCAGACGCCCCTCTCCCGGGCACCTCTCTCCCAGACACTACTCTCCTAGGCACCTCTCTCCCAGACACTACTCTCCCGGGCACCTCTCTCCCAGACACCCCTCTCCCAGGCACCTCTCCCGCACACCTCTCTCCCGGGCAGCTCTCCCAGACGCCCCTCTCCCGGGCACCTCTCTCCCAGACGCCCCTCTCCCGGGCACCTCTCTCCCAGACGCCCCTCTCCCGGGCACCTCTCTCCCAGACACTACTCTCCCGGGCACCTCTCTCCCAGACACCCCTCTCCCGGGCACCTCTCTCCCAGACGCCCCTCTCTCCCGGGCAGCTCTCCCAGACGCCCCTCTCCTGGGCACCTCTCTCCCAGACGCCCCTCTCCCGGGCACCTCTCTCCCAGACGCCCCTCTCCCGCACACCTCTCTCCCAGGCACCTCTCCCAGATGCCCCTCTCCCGGGTACCTCTCTCCTGGGCACCTCTCCCACACACCTCTCTCCCGGGCAACTCTCCCAGACACTACTCTCCTAGGCACCTCTCTCCCAGACACCATTCTCCCGGGCACCTCTCTCCCAGACGCCCCTCTCCCGGGCACCTCTCTCCCAGACGCCCCTCTCCTGGGCACCTCTCTCCCAGACGCCCCTCTCCTGGGCACCTCTCCCGCACACCTCTCTCCCGGGCAGCTCTCCCAGACGCCCCTCTCCTGGGCACCTCTCTCCCAGACGCCCCTCTCCCGGGCACCTCTCTCCCAGGCACCTCTCCCGGATGCCCCTCTCCCGGGTACCTCTCTCCTGGGCACCTCCCCCACACACCTCTCTCCCAGGCACCTCTCCCGGATGCCCCTCTCCCGGGTACCTCTCTCCTGGGCACCTCCCCCACACACCTCTCTCCCAGGCAGCTCTCCCAGACGCCCCTCTCCCGGGCAGCTGCATATGAGCGACACCGCGGCCTGAGGCCTAGTCCTTGCTATGACCACGTCCGTGCAATTCCCCTGCCATCTCTCTCGCTAATAAACCAGTGAGCTGGATGTGCAGCGTTGGTGACTCATGGTAGAATTTTTGCCTGCTATATGGAACGTCCACAAAAAGCACTGAGTTGTCAGCCTGCCGTGGAATCTTTACAATCTAGCTGTAACTGGAATTGGAATTGGCTTATTCAAAATTCAAGACTCAAGATTCATTCCCAGTACACAACTGTGAAGGAGAACGAAATAATTGTTACTCCAGATCCGATGCAGCACAAAAACACACAAGGCAATAAAGAACAGAATAATATTAAAAAATGATAAGTACAAAGCAACACACACACAAAATGCTGGAGGAACTCAGCAGGCCAGGCAGCATCTATGGAAAAGAGTAAATAGTCGAAGCTTCAGGACTGGAAAAAAAAGAAATTACGGAGACTTATATGCTGGGTGTGCAGTGGTATGTGAGATGAAGAATCCTATCCCTGGAGGAGTGCTGGGAGGATGGGATGAAGGCAGACGTGTGCAAAATGGAAGAGATGTAGATGAGGGAAGCGTTGATGTTGGGGGAAGGAAAGCCCCTTTCTTTGAAGAAGGAAGACATCTCATTAGCTCTGGAACAAAAAGCTTCATCCTGAGAGCAGATGCGGCGGAGACAGAGGAACTAAGAGGGGATGATAGTTTGTCAAATGACAGGGTGGGAAGAGGTATAATCCAGGTAGCTGTGAGAATCGATGGGTTTGTAAAAGATAGACTGTCTCCAGAGATAGAGATAAGGAGATCAAGAAAGGGGAGGGAGGTGTTGGAAATGGGCCGAGGAAATCTGAGGGCAGGGCGGAAGTTGGAGGTAACGTTGATGAAGTCAACAAGTTTAGCATGGGTGCAGGAAGCAGCAATGTAGAGTGGCAAGAGTTGGGGAGCAACACTGGTGTAGTCTTGGAAAATGGACTGTTCCACGTAGCTGACAAAAAGGCAGGCACAGCTGGGACCCACACGAGTGTCCGTGGCTACACCTCTGGTCTGAAGAGCTGTAGAAAAAATATTGAAAGTGAGGACCAGTTCTGCCAGACGGAGAGGAGTGGCGGTGGATGGGAACTGGCTGGGTCTGTTGTCCAGAAAGAAGCAGAAAACTTTAAGGCCCTCCTGATGGTGGATGGGGATGGAGATGTATAGGGACTGGACATGCATAGTGAAACTGAGTGATTGGGGCCAGGGAACTTGAAATCATTGAAAAGATCCAGAGCGTGTGAAGTGTCATGGATTTAGGCATGAAGGGACTGAACTGGGCGGATATAACAGAGCTTATATAAGGTTGGTGGGGCAGGAACATGCAGAAACAATGGGACTACCTGGACAGGCAAGTTTATGGATCTTGGGTGGGAGGTAGAAACAGGAGGTGCGGGGTAAGGAAACTATGGCATTGGATGGCATTGGATGGGAGATCCCCAGAGTTGATAAGGTGCAGTAGACAATGGTCTGATGTTCCATAGCGGGGTCCTGTTCAAGATAAATAAGAGGAGGTGTCTGAGAGTTATCGCCTGGTCTCAGCAAGATGGAAGTCAGACCACTACACCACTCTTTATCTTTTGACGATGAGGTTAGGGTTAGTGACGAGAGACCGGAAAGCAGCACGTTTGGAAGGAGTGAGGTTGGAATTCGAGAGAGGAGTTTTAAAGTTGAGATGGTTAATGTCTTGTCAGCAGTTAGTGGCAAAAAGATCCAGAGCAGGCAGAAGACCAGAGTTGGGTGACAGGAAGAGGATGAGGGTTGAAGACAGGAGAAGAGGTCATCAGCGCAGGCTGGAGAGTCCTTGCACGGAGGCATTGAGACGGAGGCGTCGGAAGAAGAACGCAGCGTACATGGCAGGCATGGAACTCACTGAGGTGCGGGTGCAAAGCTGAGGCCCTTACTGAGGACAGACCGTTCTGCCTCACGAGAGGAGAGGTGATGCCAGCTCATTCCACACTCTCACAACCCTCATGTTCCCCTTAAACTTTTCACCTTTCACCCTTAACCCATGACCTCCATCAAATCTCCTCTCTATCTTCTACATTCTAAGGAATATAGTTTTAACCTATTCAAAGTTCCCTTATTACTCAGGTCCTCCAGACCTAGCAATATCCTTGTAAATTTTCTCAGTACTCTTTCAACCTTATTTACATCTTGCCTGTAGTTGGGTGACCAAAACTACAAACACTACTCCAAATTTGGCTCAACAACATCTAACACAACTTCAACATAACATCCCACCTCCTGTACTCAACACTTTGATTTATGAAGGCCAATGTGCCAAAAGCTTTTTTTAAAACTCTATCTACATGTGTTGCCACTTTCCACGAATTATTCCCAGATGCCTTTGTTCTGCCACACTCCTCAGTGCCCTACTGTTCCCTGTGTAATACCTACCCTGGTTGGTCCTACTTAAGCACAAAAACCTCACATTTATCTGCATTAATTCCCATCTGCCATTGTAGTCCATTTTTCCAGCTGGTCCAGATACTGTTGCAAGCCATGATAGCCTTCCTCACTGTCCACTACACTCCCAGTCTTGGTGTCATCCCCAAATCTGCTGATCCAGTTAACCACGTTATCATCCAGATCATTGATATAGATGACAACACTGGACCCAGCACCGATCCCTACAGTACGTATAACTCTAGGAACAGGCCTCCAGTCAGAGAGGCAACCACCTACTACCATTGACTACCTCACCTTGAACGCCGAGCGTTCATGTAATAAATAAATGAATCTGAACCGAGATCTTATTCTGATCTGGATTTGAATAGGACTCCGATCGAATCTGAATCTGGCCTGGGGCTGAATCTGACACGTGACCAGCGGCAGGCCATCCGCAGATTCGTCATCTCGTTTCCTCGGATAAGGAAGCAAGAGCGAGATGAGGGGGCGAAAAACAAACAAACTAAAATAAAACGTGTAACAGCCACCGTGGTCCGGCGAGGTGGTGTGGGTTACTTAGTGTTGGCAGGACCGTGTGGAAAGTGCGTCGCTGGAGACGGCTGGAAGGGAGCAGCGCCATTTTGCGGCCCGGCGGCGGGAGGAGGAGGAGGAGGAGCGGCAGCGGCGGACGATGGCCCAGGCCCAGGCCCAGGCTCAGGCCCAGGCACGGGCACACGCCTTCCCGAGCCACCGCAAGCGCAAACAGGAGGAAGGCGCGGCGGGCACGGGCACAGGGGCCGGGACGGGTACGGGGAGCGGGGCCGAGTTGCTGGTCTTCGGCTACGCCTGCAAGCTGTTCCGGGAGGACGACCGGGCCCGCTTTCTGGATCAGGGCCGCCACCTCATCCCGTGGATGGGAGACTCGGGGCTGCTGATCGACAGGTCGGTGATCCCCGCCGCTGAGAGCCCGCAATGACACCCAACCCCTTCCTCCCCCCTCCCCCCCAAATCTACCTTCACCCACCTTTCCCCGAGTACAGCCGTCAGCCGCACTCCAGGCAGTCACAGGGTCCAGGCCGGCGCTATGCTGTTGTATTGAGGGAGCGCCGCACGGCTGGGAGGGGTTTGATATTGAGGGAACGCCACATGGCCGGGGGAAGAGAGTGAGGGAGCGTCACACAGGGAGGGGGTGCCAGCAGCTGGGGCCAAGGTGGTATTGAGGGGCAACGAGATTGGCACAGAGGGTGTACTTAGCTGGTGGCTTGGGAAGAGCTGGTGCTGAAGGAGCATAACACAGCCGACGAGGGGCTGCAGGGCGGCAGCATCGCAGTGTCAGTATTTTGGATTAGGTGTTAGGGCCAGACTCCTGTCCGATCAGGCAGGCGGACATATATACAGAAAGGTGCTGGAAAAGGGTCAATAACATCAGGATGAATCCTACCCACCCTGCTCATGGACCATTTGTCCCACTCCCATCAAGGAGCAGACTATATAGAATCCACGCCAGGACCACCAGACTCAAAAACAGTTACCTTCCCCAAGCAGTAAGGCTGATCAACACCTCCACACCCCTAACCACCACTACTTTATCATTTCCTGTCTGTCACCTTATGTACAGGCACTCCTATACCTGGTGTCACTTTATGGACATACAATCAATCTATATGCATATAAGCTATGTTTATGTTTAGTGTTTATTATTGTTATTGTGTTCATTATTTTGTGCTGCATCGGATCTGGGTAACAATTATGTTGTTTCCCTTTACCCTGGTGTACAGGAAATGATATTAAACAATTTTGAATCTCTGGGAGAGCTATAAGAACTTAGGGCCCTGAGTACTTGGAAGTCCCGAACTTCTGACTGCTCCTTGCTGCCCTCACACACAGTGACACTGGGCTTCTAGTCCAGCTAGCTGGAGTTTTTCCAGGGGTACATCAGAAAACCTTGGGACTGAACCTACTCCAGATCAGTCTGGTTATAGGTTCAGGGACTCCTTCCGTTTCAGTAGCGAGGAACAGCTGGAACAATGTGTATAAATTCCAGGTGTTACCTTCCTTTATCTGGATTGAGCTATGTTTAAAATGTTTAACCATAGGTTTGATTAGTTTGATTTAAAAGAAAGCATCAGAGGATGTTTCCTTCAGTGGGTGAGTCTAGCACCAGGGGACACGGCCTCAGAACAGAGGAATTTCTTTAGCCAGAGGGTAGTGAATATGGAATTTGTTGCTTCAGACAGCTATGGAGGCCAAGTCATTGAATATATTTAAGGCAGAGGTTGATAGGTTCTTGATTGGTCAGGGCATCAAAGACTGCGGGGAGAAGGCAGAAGAATGGCTGTGGTCGAGAGGATAATATATCAGCCCTGATGGAATGGTGGAGCAAATTCGATGGTTGAATGGCCTAATTCTGCTCTGTTCTATATAGTCTTATGGTCTAACATTCAATTTTCTTAGTAATTCTTAAATTTATTTACAAATAATAAATATATATTGGAAGTTCACAGACTTTCATGGCCACTTTGACAGTTTTGACGTAGGTACATCAGGGCACATGACTTAACTGACAAGGCCTTGGAAATTGGATTAAGGAGGTGTAAGAAAGCCCAATATCAGGAGCTGGTAGAGCAGTGCTAGAGCTGGGTGGAGGGCACGATGTGAACCTATAGAGGTGGGTGTAGAGGTCTTGCTTGTAATTACGGGGGTTGCAAAGAAAAGAGCCCTCAGGATTGATAAAGAAGCTGCTGAATTGAGTCTCCAGATGGCTGTGGTTCAAGGGGTGTGACCTATGGACCAGTTCTGCTGGGACACAAGCCAGGGCCTGATCAACCCTTGGCTGGGTCACCTGGGCAAGAGTATCTGATGTTGTAAGACCCAAAACACTCGACAACCCCAGATTACATCACTGACAATGTGTCCCAGCATATCTTGGAATGTATTTCAGCATCACCTTGCTGTCTAACCATTTATAGATAGATAGATAGATACTTTATTCCCATGGGGAAATTCAACTTTTTTCCAATGTCCCATACACTTGTTGTAGCAAAACTAATTACATACAATACTTAACTCAGTAAAAAAATATGATATGCATCTAAATCACTATCTCAAAAAGCATTAATAATAGCTTTTAAAAAGTTCTTAAGTCCTGGCGGTAGAATTGTAAAGCCTAATGGCATTGGGGAGTATTGACCTCTTCATCCTGTCTGAGGAGCATTGCATCGATAGTAACCTGTCGCTGAAACTGCTTCTCTGTCTCTGGATGGTGCTATGTAGAGGATGTTCAGAGTTATCCATAATTGACCGTAGCCTACTCAGCGCCCTTCGCTCAGCTACTGATGTTAAACTCTCCAGTACTTTGCCCACGACAGAGCCCGCCTTCCTTACCAGCTTATTAAGACGTGAGGCGTCCCTCTTCTTAATGCTTCCTCCCCAACACGCCACCACAAAGAAGAGGGCGCTCTCCACAACTGACCTATAGAACATCTTCAGCATCTCACTACAGACATTGAATGACGCCAACCTTCTTAGGAAGTACAGTCGACTTTGTGCCTTCCTGCACAAGGCATAGGAGCAGCGTTTGAGTTTTCAGACTTCAGCTGTGTGGGCCAGAGAGTCAGTAAACTAGGGTGTCCTGCTGCTCACAGTCAGTGTGGAACTGACCCAAGGGTTATGTGTTGTGCACCACATGTTAGCAGAGCAGCCTTGATGGGCTGAATGGCTAATTTTGCTCCAGGGTCGTACAGTTGTAAACATCCCCTAACACTGAAGAAGAGCAAGGAAATTTGACCTAGTGCACTGTCCTATATTTATCTCTTAAGCAAAACGAGTGGTTAGATTCCATTTGTTTATCCTATTTATTTAGATACAGTGCAGAACTGGCCCTTCCTGCCCACCAACTGTGCCGCCCAGCAACCTAACTATTTTTACACTAGCCTAATCACAGATCAATTACCAATTAACCTACTAACAGGTCCATCTTTGGACTGTGGGAGGAAACTGGAGCACCCGGAGGAAACCTACGCAGTCATGGAACGTAAAACTCCTTAAAGGTGCACAGGGGAAGGAAAGTAGAAACTTGCTTACCAAGATCGCCGGATTTGAGCTCAAGACCCAACGGTCCGAGCTAACTGATACTCTATCATGGTGCTCCATGTTTGGAGAAATAGTGCAGAACAGGCCGTTTCGCCCCAATGAGCTTCATTGCCCGGGTATAAACCAACTTTGATGTATGTGATGTCCCCACCACTATTCTCAGATGTCTTTCACTTTAGAACATTTTAACAGCACTTTTCATGACTGCATGGCAGCGTAGCAGTAGGCACGATGCTGTTATAGGTCTCAGCATCGGAGCTCGGCATTCAATTCCAGCGTCATCTGTAAAGAGACTACACATCCTCCTGTGCAATGGGTGGGTTTTCTCCGGGTGTTCCGGTTTCCTCCCACAGTCCAAAGATGTACCGGTTAGTAGGTCATTGTGAATTGTCCTGTGATTAGGCCAGGATTGGTGGATTTCTGGGTAGCATGGCTCACTGGGCCTATTCTACACTGTATTTCCATAAAGAAATAAAATCAAAAATGGAACTTTGTATGTTCTTCAGCCAGTGGAGTATTTTTCAAGTGTAAATGTAATGTCGGAAATGTGGCAGTGATTAGGCACACAGTAAGTTCCCACATATGTGATGATCACCAAGTGTTTTATATATTGCGAGGAATAAATAGTAACTAGGTCACCATGGAGAAATCTGGTTTTTGAAAGAGTTCCAAAGGGTTGTGTCAGCTCCCAGAGAGTGCGAACAGGACATTGGTTTAACAGCAGTTCAGTAGTGGAGTGTAGCACACTCTCAATACTTCACAGGAATGCTGGCCTGAATTTTGTGCACAAATCCTTGGAGTGTGGCACGGCCTCTCAATCTTCTGAAATTAAAACAGAAGCGACATTTCAGGTCAGCGATCTTTCATCAGAACTGGGCTTACCATCCCTTTCTTTCCATCATAAAACTTGTTATATCTCCAACTTTTTCCAGTTCTGTTGAAAAATCCCAACTCTGACATGTTAACTATCCTGTGCAACTACTGTCTGACCTGTGGTTTTCCAGCATCTTCTGTTTTTATTTCAGATGTTTTGCAATATTTTGCTTTTTTTAAAAAAAAGCATTTATTAAACTGTTGTGAATTGGGGTAATTTTCCTGTAAGCATGCATGCTCTGTCTTTATTTGCCCTCATCAATGTTTAAAATATATGTGTATGTTTCTCTCTGTGACATAATCCAGAGCTTCTTCCCCAGTGAATTTAACAGGTAATAAAATGGCTAGGATAAAAACAGCCCTAGTCCTGATTTTGCCTCCAAAGGACAGACTGCCTTCTGATGAAGAGCTCTCCCTATCCTCCTCCTCCTCCTCCTCATCCTCCAGGAAAGCGCAGAGCATTGTGAAGCGAGGACATTTTCGGCCCATTTGGTTCTTGCTGATAGGTATTTATGTCCTCAGGTTTGTGCGTCTGTTAAAACTGCTTTTTGCAGATGAAATATTGTCCAGCAAGCGTGTCTTTGACAGCTAGCAGAGCGATGTGATTGACTGAAACGTGCACGGTAAGATTCATTTCTTTTTAAGTGTCGGCACTTGGCAAACCGGGCGTCTGTTTACAGTTAACCATGCAGTATTATGGTGAAGAACAGGGTTAACTTTTCTCAAAGTATTTGCTATTGTTTTATATGGACAGAAAGATGTTTAAATTTAAATATCTAATATAGTAAGTTATTGTATTTTTGTAATTTTATCTACAATGTGCTTTTGCTTCCATAAATGTTGCTTTCAGGTTGCCTAGTGTGGTAAGTATGTGCATTTTTTTATTGGTCATTGGTTCATTTCTATTTGTGTTGACCAGTGTGTTCACCTTGCAGGTACGACTGCCGGGGTCACTTACACGACCTCTCAGAATGCGACGCTGAGTACACTTGGAACAGAGATTATCAGTTGTCAGAGGAAGAGGCGAGGATTGAGGCCCTTTGCGATGAGGAGAGGTATTTAGCCTTGCATACGGACTTGCTTGAGGAGGAGGCAAGGCAAGGTACTTCTTTGTGAAACAACTTTATCTTTTCACCAAATTCATTGTGAATTTCTGCAAATTTTACAACTGTTCTGTAATTTGACCATGCCACTCATTCTTTTTGATATTCCTTATTTGACAGTACCCTGGGGAATTGGAAAAGGAATCCCTCCTTGTCAAAAAAAGGATCTCAGCAGTAGTTAAATTAGCCGCAAAAGAAAATTGTACGCAACTAGTAGGGCAGAATGGAAACTAAGAATTATTGTGTCTTTCTCTTCAATAGGAAAGTTGATTTATCTGTGGATATATTTTGAGGCTTTTTTCCTAGTTCACATTAAATTTTATTAAAGATATGTTATAAATCTTTTCAGTAATTTAGTCCATGATCAGGTATTAAGTATTAGAATTTAATGAGTAGCTTTATGTTCAGGTCAGATCAGATTTGGTGCCATTTAAGTCTAATGCATTTCTTTCCTCTCCACAACCATCTGCCTTTGAAGAGGAGGAATACAGGCGTCTGAGTGAGGCCTTAGCAGAGGATGGCATCTATAATGCGGTTGGATTTGCTTATAACAGTGATTACTATGATCCATCACAGCCGACAGAAGAGGAGGAACTTGCTAAAACAGATGGCAAGTATTGAATTGATTATTTTGCTTAATTCTGTTTGAATACTAAGTTTTTGATGGGCATCTTCTTAGGGCGTTACGATAGTATAGTGGTTAGCACTAAGCTTGACAGTACCATTGACCTGGGTTTCCTCTGGGTGTTCCAGTTTCCTTCCACTGTCCCACCGGTTGGTAGGTTAACTGGTTATTGTAAGTTGTCTGCTGATTAGGCTAGAGTTACATCGGGGGATTGCAGGGCGGCATGGCTCGGTGGGCCAGAAGGGCCTGTTCCGTACAGTATCGCGATCAATTCAATCTTCTTCATTATTCTGTACAATTGCAGTTATTGGCCCCCAAAGTACACCTCATGCTCAAATAATACTGCAAATAAAGATCCACTGTTAACATTTTTCTTCTTAAGCTGATCGCCTCTAATGGGTCATAAGCTACCGACAGCAGCCAGCCAGAGGCCTTAATCCTGGGCTAGTCGTCCAAGTTTTCCCATCTTCTTAGTGTATCTTTCCTCTCCCAAGGTATGAGGTCTTTTGGAGCTTCTGTTGCTATTTCTGTAGTTCTGAGTTTTTTAACGGGCTGGGTTTGCTTGCCCCATGCCCAACCCTCCTCCTTACCAAGAACTAATCATAGTCGTGAGACCATGATCGTCCACATTATATGACATGGCAGGTGATGATGATGGCCCTGAGGGAAAGGACTGTGACCATCCATCCTATCTCTGTTTCTCCTTATTTTATACACGTGTGTAAGGGTACTCCTCAGCCTCCTAAGCTACAAGGGAAAAAGATCGGCCTACTAGTCTCCTTCATAAATCAAGGGAACTCAGTAACGTCCTTGTAGATCCTTACTGCACTCTTTCTAGTCTAATCATATCTTTCCTATAACTTGGCAACCAGACTGCAATGCTGTAATCCAAGTGTGATCTCAGTACAGTCTTGTACAGTTGTAACATGATACCTCTTGCACGTCCATATGTCTACCTAAATTCTATCACTTCCTTTGGTAGCTTGTTCCAGCCACCTACCACTCTTCCCTCTCGCCTTAAATCTTTGCCCTTGCCCTGCAGTATTTGAAATTTCCACACTTAATCATATGCCTCTGTAACATTACATATGTACCATGCAAAAGACTTAGACACATTTATAGCTAGGGTGCCTAAGACTTTTGTACTGTATTTGTCAATGTGGAGTGGAGAACGAGTTTGTAAGCCTGTTGGGAGTAAAGGATGTTGGGAATAATGAAGGTGGAGCGCCGAAGGAGGGGTGTGGGATAGGTGGCAGAGAAGGAGTGCCTAGGTGGTACAGACATACCCAACCCTGAAACACCAGGCAAGGTCATTTAATACCAAATAGTTGGTTTATTGATTGTTACAGAATGTCTCTCTGGTGCTTCCCACTCTCTCTCCTCTCCCTTTCCCTTTTCCTGACCATGATTCCCCTCTCCCTGCCCCCTTCCCACTCTCAGTCCACAGTAGAGACCCGGATCAGAATCAGATTTATAATCACTCACATATGTAATGAAATTTGTTTTTTTTGTGGACATAAAGTTGCAACAGTACTGTGCAAAGGTCTAAGGCACCCAAACATATATGTGCCAAAGACTTTTGCACAGGACTGTACTTCAGCCTCCAATGCTAGTGAAAGCAAAACGAGTTTGTCCAGCCTCTCCTTACACTGCTTGCAGTTTCAAACTCCTGGGAGTGCATATCTCACACAATGGGTCATGGACCCAGAATGCATTCTGCACAGTCAAGAAAGCTCACAAATGTCTCTACTTTCTGAGGTGGCTGAAGAGAGCTGGACCTTGCACATCCATGTTCACATCATTCCACAAGTCTGCATTAAAGAGCATCCTTATATGCTGCATCACTGCTTGGTATGGAAACTGTACTATGGTGGACATGAAGGCTCTACCATGGGTAGCCAAAACTGCCCAATGCATCACCAGCACTGATCAACCCACCATCAATGACGTGCATACAGAAAGGTGCTGGAAAAGGGCCAGTAACATCATGAAGGATCGCACCCACCCTGCTCATGGACTGTTTGTCCCACTCCCATCAGGGAGGAGGTTGCATAGCACTCATGCTAGGACCACCAGACTCAAAAACACTTACTTTCTCCAAGCAGTGAGGCTGATCAACACCTCCACCCACTAACCCACCCCTCCACGCCCCCCAACCACCACTACTTTATCATTTCCTGTCAGAGTCATCTTATGTACAGACACTCCTGTGCCGAGCGTCATTATGGACTTACAATCAATCTATGTATATAAGCTATCTTATGCATTTACAGTATATCGTTTTTTTTTAAATTATTATTGTGCTCTTTATCTTTTATTGTGCTGCCTCTGACCTGGAGTAACAATTATTTTGTTCTCCTTTATACTTGTTTACTGGAAATGCCATTAAACAATCTTGAATCTCATACCAGTTCAATGTACATCATTTGGGAAAATGCTTCAAATCAATTTATTGCTCATTTAGTGAACTGCAATAACCCAAGAGTAGATAAAATTAGTGTGAATAATCCAATATAGTGGCATCGTCTACTATTTCTACTTTTAAGTCGAGGAGGTTAAAGTTGAAGTGCACTTTAATTTATGCTTTCCATGTTAATCTATTGGCCACTTAGCCTTTGCCAGTGATTTGAGAATTCCAGGTCATGATTGCAGTACTAAAGCCTGGAATTAATTTATTTCTGTAGCGGTAATAAGTATAAATACTGTTTTAAGTCCAAAAGACATAGGAGCAGGATTAGACCATCTGGCCCATCGAGTCTGCTGCACTATTTGATCGTGCCTGACTTATTTTCCTTCTTAACCTTTGACGCCCTGACTAATTAAGAACCTATCAACCACTGTTTTAAATATACCCAATGACATTGCCTCCACAGCCATCAGTAGCAAAGCATTCCACAGATTCATCACCCTCTGGCTAAAAATTTCCTCCTTATCTCTGTTCTAAAGGTTTCATCCTTGTGTTCTGAGGCTGTGCCTTCTAGTCCTAGACTCTCCCACTATTGGAAACATCCTCTCCTCATCCACTCAATCTAGGCTTTTCACTGTTTGGTAGATTCAATGAGCCATTCCCTTATTTTTCTAAATTCCATTCAGTACAGGCCCAGAGCGATTAAATGCTCCTCATACATTAACTATTTCATTCTGAGGAGGTAATTATCATAAACCTCTGGACCTCTCCAATGCCAGCATATCCTTTATTAGATAAGGGGCTCAGTATTACAAAATGTGGTCTGACAGATGCCTTCTAAAACCTCAGCATTGTATCCCAGATTTTATATTCTAGTCTTCTCGAAATGAATGTTAACATTGCATTTCCCTTCCTCACCACCAATTCAACCTGCGAGTTAAAGTTTAGAGAATCCTACAAAAGGACTTCCAAGTCCCTGCGAACCTCTAATTTCAGAATTCACTCCCCATTTTTAAAACAGTCTATGCCTTTATAAAGTGCATGACCGTACACTTCACGATACTGTATTCCATCTGCCACCTCTTTGCCCATTTCCCCAGTCTATCTTAAGTCCTTCTGCAGATGCCCTGCTTCCTCATAGCTATTTGTCCCTCTATCTTTCCACTGAGGTTGGTTGTGACAGCAACTGTAGGTCATGGGTTAAGGGTGAAAGTTGAAAAATTTAAGGGGAACATGAGGGGAAACTTCTTCACTCAGAGGGTGGTGAGAGTGTGGAACGAGCTGCCAGTGCAAGTGGTGCATGCAAGTTTCATTTCAACGTTTAAGAGAAGTTTTGATAGGTATATGGATGGTAGGGCTATGGAGGGCTGTGGTCTTGGTGCAGGTTGATAGGAATAGGCAGTTTAAATGGTTCAGCATGGACGAGATGGGTTGAACTGTCTGTTTCTGTGTTGTAATTTTCTATGACTGTCTGCCTACCTGGCCACAAAGCCATCAATTCTGTCATCCTGTTCATTAACATATAATATAAAAAGTACAGAACCCAACGCTGACCCCTTTGGAACACCTCTAGTTGCTAGCAGCTGTCCAGAGCAGGCCCCCTTTATTCCCACTCTACTCCCACTGTTTTGGGAAAAGATAGGTTGAGGGACATAGTGGGAGCATTAACTTAGAGAAGCAGGCTAGATGGACTGCAGACTGCATTTCAGATCCAAAAAGCAATACTTATGCCAGTCCAACAAGTAATATTTAAGCCAGTCCCTTTTAATGTCCTTGGAATGTGCAAAAGTAATTTTTACTTGAGACGTTTCCTTAAAAGGTTGCTCTGTCTTTGCGGAAATGAGTATGCATTCTCATTAATTGTACTACACCTGGTTTGAAGCTAGGATTTTATGGCTAAGTTGGTGCTGGAAGAGGGATATTTCCATGTGAATGCATGAATTGAATTGAGTTGGCCCGTAACTCTCAGTGGAGCATAGGTCATCGACCTTCCGACTCCATCGTCCTCTGAACTCAACGGTATGGTTAGAGTTCAATGCTTCTGCATTCCTTGCATCTACTGTACAGGGGATTGGCTATACAGCTTCACTAGAGCCCTATTGGCCGGCCTTGCCTAATTCCACCTCTCACAATGGGGATGTAGGGTTTGACTTTGAGAGGCATATGAACACATTACCTATTGCCTGTTACACCACTGGTGTTTAGGGCAGCAGTGAAGATCCTCCATCTCTGGTGGTGTCCAGGGTTTCCTCTGGGTTTTCACTACCGTTCATCATGCAAGTCCTGAGCGGAGACACAGGACTACCGTCGCACTCTATAGAAAGATTCTTTATTGCTGTTTCCGTAACAGTTTTGTTTTACCAGTTAGGGCTATTAGACCAGAACTGAACACCCGGACCTGGAGGAGCGGAGGCCCACTCGTCGTCTGGCCTCTACCCTTTGACCTGTTTGGCATGGGTGACCCTATCAAGAACCAAAGCATAAAACCCTGACTCCAGCCAAAACTGCTCTCTGGGTCACTGAGGCACACAAACCCCCAAAGCACAGCAAGGTTGTGGTTGAGCTAAATTCCGTTTGTGAGAATGTATTAATTTAATAGTGAGGTGTACATGGAATCTAGGTTGGGATTTCCTGTGACCATTCCCTCGGTCTCCAAAGATTTGACAGTCCAGCCTTGAATACTGTGGACCTCCAGCATAAAGGGTCATTGCTCCAGATCAGGGTATTCCAACCTTTTTTATGCCATGGACTGCTGGCTTAGAGGCAATTTTTACTTTGCAAAAAAAAAGCTATGTTTAATGTACATTTACATTTTATGTGTACGTATATTTGTGTTTGTCATATTTGTGTTTGTCACTAATAGCATATTCCTTTGATCTGTGTGGCAGCTGTGAATGATAATACAGAAGAGAACGAGGAGCCGTACACAGCTCCTGCTGGGCTGCTTGTCCCTTCTGATGTAGAAGTTGTAAGTATTGTAAAATTTCTTGCAATTATTGCATGCAGTGTATAAATGTGTTTCACAGTGTTACGTACCCCGTAACTGGGTGTCTTACCAGCAAAAATAGAAGTTTTCTTTGGAGTCTGGTGATACTATTTTCAACAATATTTATTAGCAAAAATATACAAAATAATATCAATGCGAATATACGGAGAATATACGTTAGCAATACTAAACCTAAAAGTGCGGGTATAATAATAATCACTAATGAAACGAGCTCTATCGTTGTCTAGGGGATAATGAATTGACAGATGGAAAGATAAAGTTCAGTTCATGCAGGCTGTGGTAGTTGTTTGTCGGTGTGTTGTAATTGTTGGAGAGAGAGAGAGAGAAAACGTGTGAACAGTAACAGCTATTATCTTGCCAACCTTCCTTTACGATTTTGATCCATCGATGCGTTGTTGTGGCCAATCAAGTGTGACCCCTCCGTCCTTTAGCTAGACCGTTCTTCCGTGGTGGACTCATCACCCAGGCAAGGGTGGACACACACACACAAGCCCCCACCGGTCTCGCTATAAACACTGAGTTAAAATTTACCGACCCTTCGTTCGGTCTCCGATGTCCCACACTGTCTCGTGGGTTTCTGATGCTCACTAGTGTTTCTCCTGGTGCGTCTGAGGGGTGTTACCCCAGACCTCACTTTTATCCCCACTCACGGGGTCTCAGGTGTCAATCAGGTTAGGATGATGTAACCCATCAAACCAGCCCACTCTGGTTGCCCCCTGAGGGGTTTTAATGAATAGAACAGTACCAAGTAAACAATTCTTCTCCAAAAGACAATAGCAGTAATCAATGGTTCCGTTCCCCTTTTGTTAGTAGGAGCCATTCCACCATGGGGTACCTTTTAGCTGTGTCTCTCTCTCATTAACTTACAGGAGCTGTTATCAATAACAACTGCCCTGGCAGCTTTCCTTTGTCTCTCTTACTTCCTTGATAACAGCATTGAAATAGTAGCGATTTGCGATTCTCCAAAAGTGGGGGCATGGGTGACTCTGCACCCTTCTGCCCATCAGAGTTGTTCATCCTTCGTAACAACAGGAAGAGGTGATCTGGAGTTAGATCCATCAATTGTAAAAGGAAACGCAAAATCCATTCACACTCAGGATCTCCTTAAATATTTCACCTTTTACTTTGAGTAAGCTAAAACCGGATTTGGCCGTGGCTGACTCCTACCTCATTTTAGACTGAGAACTTGACCCAATGCAAGTCCCGTGGGGCTTGGGTTGGAGAGTCAGGCCTCTGCACAAATAGTTTTGGTTCCTTATCGAAGACAATAGAGGGTCGAGAACAGTAGTTCCTAACCTTTTTTATGCTATGGACCAATCTCATTAAGCAAGGGGTCAGGAATCCCTGGTCTAGAGGAGGTTCACGAGAATGATTCTAGGAATGAAAGGGTTGATGGCTCTGGACCTGTAGTTGCTGGAGTTTAGAAGAATGAGGGCGAATCCCATTAAAACCTATTGACTGTTGAAAGGCTTAGATAGAGTGGATTTGGGGAGGATGTTTCCTGTGGTGGGAGAGTGTAGGACCAGAGGACACAGCCTCAGAATGGAGGGGCATTCATTTAGAACAGAGATGAGGAGGAATATCTTTAGCCAGAGAGTGGTGAATCTGTGGAATTCATTGCCATAGATGACTGTGGTGGCAGTCATTGGGTATTTTTACAGCAGAGGTTGATGGGTTCCTCGTTAGTCAGGATGTCAAAGGTTACGGAAAGAATTCAGCAGAATGGGGTTGAGAGGAACAATAAATCAGCCAGGATGAAATAGAGCAGACTTGATGGGCTGAATGGCCTAATTTGTTCCTGTGTGTTATGGTCTATGATTATTCATGAAGGTGTAATCTTTAAAGAAAAAAACACATCTTCCAAGTTATACCAATTTGTGGTTGTGAAGTATCATAGAGTCATAGAAAAAAACAGCATAGAAACAGGCCCTTTGACCCATTTGTGACTTGCACTGGGACCATATCTGTCCATAACACTACCCATGAACCTATCCAAGTTTATCTTAAACATTGAATTGGAGCTTGTATGCACCACTTGCGCTGACAGCTCATTCCACACTTTTGGCCCTCTAAGTAAAGACGTTTCTCCTTTTTTTTTTAAAATAATCCTGAAATTAATTAGTCTTTTTTCTCATATCATATTTCTTGCTTTCCTTCAATGTACAGAAGTCACTTTTATGCTTGTGTGGATTATTCAGGTTTAGTTATGTTGGGATGCTACCACACTAAGTTGTGTTTTAAGGACACAAGATTGTACAGATGCTGGAATTCCAGAGCAACACACAAAAAATGCTGGAGGAACTCAGCAGGTCAGTCAGCATCCATGGAAGAGAACAGTCAACATTTCATCCTGTGACCCTTCATTGTGGCTGGAAAGGAAAGGGGGCAGAAGCAAGAGTACAAGAATGGGAGAGGTGAAGAACTCTGCCACGGACGGTTCCAAATAGGCCCAGTAGGGGTGATGGACTTCAGAAGAAGGGAGGGAGGGGGAGGAGTACAAGCTGACAGGTGATAGGTGAGACCAGGTGAGGGGGATGGTGCATGGTTGGGTGGGGGTGAGGAGGTTTTAAAGGTATTGCAGAACAAGTTACATACTGGCTAAGTGTAAAATAATAACAAATGTACTGTACCCACAACAGAAAAATACTTGAGAAAGGATGTTTCAAAGTTCAAAGTAAATTTGTTATCAAAGTACATGTATGCCACCATATACAGCCCTGCAATTCATTCTCTTCTGGGCACACTCAATAAACCCAAAATAAAATAATAACCAAATAATCAATGAAGTAGTGCACCAACTTGGGCTGGTGTGCAACAGACAACTGTGCAAATAGAAAAAGAAAAATAATAAATATCGAAAACATGAGATGAAGAATCCATAGGTTGTAGGAACAGTTCAAGAGTCTGATGGTTGAGGGGTAATAACTATTCCTGAAGTTGGTGGTGTGAGTCCTGAGACTCCTGTACCTCCCTCCGGATGACACCAGTGAGAAGAGAACATGTCCTATGTGGTGAAGGATGCTGCATTCCTACGACAATGCTCCATGTAGATGTGCTCGATGGTGTGGAGGGCTTTACCCGAGATAGTTTGAAATACAAGCTGATTCATATAATTAATAAATTGTGGTCTTGGCAAATACGCTAGTTATAAATTTACCAGCTGCAAATCGACAGATATTTTGTGTCCTCATCAGCTAATTGGTCAGTATTTTCAGTTCCCAGTGTATTGATTGTAATGTGCTGGATTGATGAACTAGATTCGTACAGCAATATACAGTAGCTGATATTCTATCCTGGTGTGGGTGGAGTATTTAATTCAACCCAGTGTATTGTAATGATGGTTCTACACTTGTCAGATGTGCCAGTAGTGTTACACTGTTCCCTTTTAACTTATGTTGTAAATGCACCTTATTATGAGTTAATTTATTTGTGGTAATATTACATTTTGTGTTAATGTGTATGTTTTAAGTATGTTTTGCACCATAGGACATAGGAACAGAATTAGCACACAGAAAATGGTGGAGGAACTCAGCAGACCACACAGCATCTGTGGAAAGGAGTAAATGGTTGATATTTCAGGCCGAGACCTTTCATCATGAGTCCTGATGAAGGGTCTTGGCTCAAAAAGGTGCTGCCTGGCCTACTGAGTTCCTCTAGCATTTCCTGTATTTTGCTTGAATTTCCAGCATCTGCAGATTTTCTTGTCTCTAAAAACAGAATTAGGCCTCTTGATTTAGGCTGCCATTCTATCTTGGCTGATTTCTTATCCCTCTCAACCCCATTCTGCCCACTCCTCAAAACCTTTAATCCCCAGAGAAATCAAGAACCTATCGACCTCTGCTTTAACTATACCCAATGATGTTCCTCCATGGCTGCCTGTGGCAATGAATTCCACAGACCACCACTCTCTGGCTCAAGAAATTCTTCCTCATCTCCGTTCTAAATGGATGCCCCTCTATTCTGAGGTTGTTCCCTCTGATCTTAGACTCCCCTACTTCCACATCCAATCTATCCAGACCTTTCAATATTCGATGGGTTTAAATGAAGTCCTCCCTCATTTTTCTAATCCAGTGAGTACTGACCTAGAACCATCAAATGCTCCTCATATATTAACCCTTTCTTTCTCAAAATCATTCTCACTAACCTCTGTGGACCTCCTTTTTGTACAGTTGAATGACAATAGCTTGAACTTGATAACTTTTTTTTTACTTTCTCCCCAGCCTGGAACGTCAAAAATGCATGCCATCATGGAACGCACAGCAAAGTTTGTATGTAAGCAGGGAACACCGTTTGAGATCATGCTGAAAGCTAAGCAAGCCCGGAATTCTCAGTTTGACTTTCTACGCTTCGATCACTACCTGAATCCGTACTATAAGTACATCCTCAAGACCATGAAGGAAGGGAAATATGTTGCACAGACAGAAAAAAAAGTGGAGGAAAAACGGAGTAAGCTAAGATATTTCAGATCCTTTGAAGTTTCCTTTACATATTCTGTCTTGATCGTGTCATTTGACCAGTGCTGTATTTTGTGAAGCTGCAAAATATTCTTCAGCTCCTTCACTCCTCATGGGGGCCTAGGCTGCCAACAGCAACTCGCCAGAGTCCTGTCTCCTGGGATAGTCTTTCAAATTGTCCCCAGGCATAGCTCATCTTGCTGAAGATCCTTCCACTCTCAGCTATGAGGTCTTTGGAGCTTCAGCTGGAGTTTCTGCAATTCTGGGTTTTTTCACAGAATAGAGTTGCCAGTCCTGTGCCCAACCCTCCTTTTGCAGCCTATGGCTTGGGTCCGGAGTTGGTAAAATGCTGCCATTGTTTATCATCAGTAACAAGGTTGAAGGGGGAAGTGATATTCCATTTCTGTTTGTGAATTAGTGAGACAGAAAACTAATTCACCAAACTGAAGCTGTCTGAAATGGCATTCAGAATCAGAACCACTTTGTCGCTAGAAGTGATTGTGGTTTGGTTCCAACTATAAAACGCAGGACAATGTTTGCCGAGCCTGGAGGTCAGGTCACAAATGTTTCATCACCAGTTGAGGTGACCTCGACTGATGACAAAATGTTTGTGACCTAACCTTCAAGGTCAGTGAACAATCCTACAAATAAGCTGCCAATGCAAGCTACCAGCCTTCTATTTCATTACGCACAGAATGATACCGTGACAGACAACACAATAGCAACCAACCATTCACAAGACAATAGTGCAAACAGCCATGAGCGATCAACAATTAGCACAAATGTCAATAATCAAAAAAAAATGTGAACATAGACACAATAATTATCAACAGAGCAAGGAGAGTTTAGGAAAAACCATTTAGCGGATGTTGTGCAGGGTATTACACCGTGAGTTTTGTTGAGAAGCTGAAGAGCTACAGGAAAGAAGTTTTGGAGGTGGTGATGGACTTGTGGCATTTTGGTAAATAGGTGACTGCTAGGGTGGGTGGCATCTGCTGTTATTTTTCATTCTGGTGATAAACAGATCTTTTTTGCAACAGGGATTGTATCAATTAATATGAATATTATGTTTTTATATTTTGCTGAAAATGAAGATTATAAACAGGTGAATTATACTTTTGCTGATGGGAAGCCGTGAGGCAATATCTTTAATTAGAGGATAGTTTTAGTGTATATTTAGAAAGATGTGGCATAATCAGGATTTCTGAAGGACTTCGAGGATGTTATCTGGCCTAAGAAGTAATAAAATGGAATGGCAATGTTTCGCCTTTTTAAAAAAAAAATAATAAAAAAATAAATTGTCTCATGAAGTCCTACGTAACAGGGCAACATACTTTATTAAAAATAATGTGAAAGTAATGATTTCTCAATGGATTCTGGCCTCCCCAGCATCCAGGATATCTTGAAACGATTTGGCCTCCACAGCCGCCCATTATGTATATTTAAGGCAGAGGTTGATAGATTCATGATTAGCCAGGGCATGAAGGGTTAGGGGGAAAAGGCAAGGAGACTGGGGCTGAGAGGGAGAATGGATCAGCCATGATGAGATTCCGGAGCAGACTTGATGGACCAAATGGCCTAATTCTGCCCCTATATCTTTGGGTCTTATGGTCTAAGGTGCGATGCCTCAGAAAGATGGCATCCCGTCATTAAGGACCCTATCACCCAGGACATCCCCTCTTCTTATTGCTACCATCAAGGAGGAAGTACAGAAGCCTGAAGGCACATACTCAACTATTCAGGAACTGCTTCTTCCCCTCTGCCATCTGATTTCTGAATGGACATTTAACCCATGAACACTACCTAACTACTTGTTTTTTCTCTTTTTGCACTACTTATTTAATTTAACTTTTAAAAATATATATAAACCTTACTGTAATTCACAGTTGTTACAGCATTGTACTGCTACCACAAAACAAGTTTCATGATATATGCCAGTAATATTAAACCGGATTCTGTTGAAAGAGGGAGAGTAGAAAGTAAGGTAAAAATTAATTCTTAGACTATCAGGGTGTAACCAGTGTGCGAAAGCCGTCTCTGAGTGTCCCTTGTTCTTTTCATCTCTGTGTATTTAGTTTTTGATAATATTTTGTGACTGTTGCAAAGGGCAAGACATGGAAGGGCTCAGAGGAAGTTTAAAAAGTGATGTAAAGTCATCGGAGTTAGAAGCAAGAGTAGACCATTTGTCCCCTTGTGCTGTGCTACGTACATGCAACCCTGTAAAAGTGTCCGCAGCAATAGGACACACCTGGAGTCTGGTTTTGCTGTTAACAAATCACGATTTTATTAGTAACTACCAAATATAGAAACTAGCAGTGTTATGCATTTACAGATGTAAAAATAAAGTTCCCAAACTCATTCAAGCTCAGGTGGCAAGAGTTACAGTGTTACAATGGTATGTAAGAAAGTTCAGTTCAATCCACGAAATTGTTACTGTTGGCATGAGAGAGATATTTGTAATCCAAATAAACAGGTGTCGTCAATCTGCCTTTTGTCCTCTGAATCCTTCAAGTTAGCCAAAATGTGACTTATCTAAGGGTACCGTCTTCAAGTGGTAAAACTACTAACCCAGGCAAGGGTTAAACACACCAGTAGTTCCCACAGGGTCACCCTTACACACACTGATAGCCACTGATCCAGTTCCACGACATACGAAGTAACTCCAACAGTGGTTTGCCACTGGGGTGCCTTCAGTGAATTACCACACCCAGACAAGGGTAAACACACGTGAGATTCACAGAAGTTTCCCCCTCACCAGAGAATCATGTGACAATCACACTTTTGTATTTGAATGGAATCAAACTCACCCTTACGGGCTACTTGGAGAGAGGCCAAACAGTGATCACTTTGCCACTAGGTTCCTTCTGTTTCAAACCTTCCTCTCCTCTCCTCTCTGTAAACTTCTAGTTGCAGCACTTGTGAGAGTCATTTATCAATACTCTGGATCGATCTCAACTCACCCCTTTGGGCTACTGAAAGTTTAAACCAGCGACCCCACTCACTGGTGTCTTCCATTGACTGAAACCACCTCGACTCTGACTGCGTCCTTGTATATTCAAAACAAGCCGCAGAAAAAATGTAAACATTCATTGTCCATCAAATAACTCCACCTATCTCACCGTAGTAACCAAGCAATTTTGTAGTCAGTCGAAATCCAACAATGTCCAAAAGTCAGTCTCATTCTCTCGGTGTTTTAAAGTGACAGTTCACAGAAAAATATGAACCCTAGGGGTATATAACAACTGGTTCTGGCATTTAATAATATTGTGGCTGATCTTTCTATACACATTCGAGTCACTTTCAGCTCTCCCATCAGTAACCTTCCATCATTAGGCTAGAAGTGCGGATGTTATTGATTGCATTGTGCAGCGAGAACAGTTCAACACTGGGGTGTGGACTGATATAGAACATAGAACAGTACAGCACAGGAAAAGGCCCTTCAGCCCACAGTGTTGTGCCGAACCAATCAAATAGCAGTTTGGCATCTTCCCCTTGCCTTTCCAGTCCTGAAGAAGGGTCAGTCCAAAACGTTGACTATTTATTCATTTCCATGGTTGCTCTCTGACCTGCTGGGTTCTTCCGGCATTATTTCCAGTATCTGCAGACTTTCTCATGTAAATTAGTAACCTAATGGCTAACTAATCTCTTCTGCATATGCAATATCCATATCCTTCCATTTTTCTCACATTCATGTGCCTATCTAAACACCTCTTAAAAGTTACTCGTGTCTCTACCTCAACCCCAGGCAACACATTTCAGATGCCTGTCACTCTGTCTTGCCCCTCTCCTTTAAACCGACCCCCCTCCCACCTTAAATGCATGCCCTCTGATATTAGACATTTTGCACCCTGGGGGGAAAATGATGCTGTCTGTCTACTCTACCTGTGCTCTTCATAATTCTTATAAACCTTTATCAGATCTCCCCTCAGCCTCTGCAGCTCCAGAGAAAACAACCAAAGTTTATCCAACCTCTCGTGATAGCACACGCCCTCTAATCCAGGCAACATCCTGGTAAACCTCATCTGCACACTTTCCAAAGCCTCAGCTTCCTTCCCATATGTCAAACAATTTGGCAACTGTCTGTCTTGAGTAAGACAACTGTCTGTCTTGAGTAAGAGAGTCTAAGCACTTTAATGTACTGTGATGGGACAATTGCCAAGTACCCCACCGTTAAAGTCCTGGGCTTGGAGTTGACCAGAAATTTGATTGGACAGCCACCAGTGGTTACAAGAGCAGGTTGGTCGTTGGTATTCTGCAATGAGTGATACTGATACTAGAAAATATTTCTGCTATCTATGCGGCAAAAATAAGGAGTGTGAAGGAATGCACTTGATGTGTCCCTGTGAAACAAAATTATGAGGGGTATAGATAGGCTTTTTAGGCAAGCAGGCTTTTTCCACTAAGGTTGGGAGGGACTGCAACTAGAGGTCATGGGTTAAGGGTGAAAGGTGAAAAATTTAAGGGGTACATGAAGGGAAGCGTCTTCACTCAAAGGGTGGTGGGTGGTGAAAGTGTGGAAAGAGCTGCCAACACAAGTGGTGCATGTGAACTCCATTTCAACGTTGAAGAGAAATTTGGACAGCTACGTGGATGGCAGAGGTATGGAGGACTGTAGTCCCTGTGCAGATTGATGGGAGTTGGCAGCTATAATGGCTTGGCATGCACTAGATGGGCCAATGGGCCCGCTTCTGTGCTGTACTTTTCTATGTTCTAAAGTGTCTGCCAAGGGGCACAGGTTGTTAACTGATAAACTAAAAATGGGAGTGTGGATTTAGCATGAGGAAAATGAGGTTTAGAAAATATGTTATACTGCTGTATAGAGGCAACTGTGTGCCCTTGTATATAAAATTGCATACAGGTAAGCATTAGAAAGGAATATAAAATGCTGACCAGTTCAAGACCAATGGAATATAAATGGAACTGAAAAGCTGTATTGGATGATGGTGAGACTGCACTGGAAATAAATCGTCCGTTATGTGACAATTGGTATGATGTTGGTGATCATGTTCTTTCTGTGACCATAATTGTTCTTGGCAAATTTTCTTTCTTACAGAAACAGTTTGACTTTGCCTTCTTCTGGGCAGTGTCTTTACAAGGCAGGTGACCCTGGCCATTATCAATACTCTTCAGAAATTGTTTTTCTGTGTCAATGGTTGCATAACCAGAGCTTGTGATATGCACCAGCTGCTTGTACGATCATCTGCCTCCTGCTCCCATGGCTTCATGCTGCCCTGATTGGTGCTGGGGGGCAGATGGTGCTACACCTTGCCCAAGGGGGACCTGTAGGCTAGCGGAGGGAAGGATTGCCTTGCATCTCTTTTTGTAGAGACGTATCTCCACCCTGCCACCCCAACCTGAAATAATGAATGCAATTTTAGTTCTTTACTTAACAAGAAATATTCTTCCACTGAAGATGGTGCAGAGAAAGTTGCTGGAATAAAAGGATTGAGCCATTTAGACTTGTACTGGAGCTTAGAGGAATAAGAAGTGATCTTTTTAGATGATAAGATTTGAGGTGACTCCACAGTACAACTGCTGAGAGATAATTTCCCTCCATGGGGGTTTCAGATAAATTGCCACCTATTTAAGCAGTAAGGAGGACCTACTTCACGCTGTCCTAACTCAATTGGTGATGCAAAAGGCAAACTGCAGATGTCACATTCTAGTGCAAAAAAGCACTGAAATAGAATCGGGTATATTATTACCGAAGTGTCGTGAAATTTGTTATTTATTGGCAATACAGTACTCTGCAAAAGAATTAGGCACATGTATAGAGTTGCAAGTAAAAGTTTGTGAACCCTTTATAACTACCTGGTTTTCTATATTGAGTACTCATAACAGTATTGAATTTCCTCCATTTGTAGGCAATTTCTCTTACTGTGGACTGATGAACACTTGGGTCTTTAGAAATGCTTTTGTAGCTTTTTCCAGCTTCATGCATCTTTACAATTCTTCTAAGGTTCTCTGAAAGTTGTTTTGATCAAGGAATGGTGCACATAAACAGATCTTTCTTGAGAAGAGCAGGCTCTCTCAGTAACCTGACTTTGTCTTTTTTATAGGGCATGGCACCTCTACAACCCACACCTTCAATCTCATCTCATTGATTGGAACACCTGGCTTCAAATAACTTCTGTAGAAGGCATTACCCCAGAGGGTCACATACTTCTTAGAACCTAGACTGTGATTGTTAAAATTGTGTACTTGGTAATGAGGAGAAGTATAATTATTTGCGAGTTATTAGTTTAGGCAGATTGTTTGTGTTTGTCTATTATTGTGACCTAGCTGAAGATCAGAGTGCATTTTATGAGTAATTAATACAGGAAATCAGGTAATTGCAAAGGGTTCACAAACTTATTCTTGCAACTGTATAGCTAGACAGAGTACTGTATTTGTCAATGTGGAGTGGAGAGTGAGGTTGTAAATCTGGCAGGAGAAAAAATGTTGGGAATGGTGCGGGTGGGGTGCCATGTGGTGGGGGTGGGACAGGTGGCAGAGAAGGAGTGCCAGGGGCGGGGGGGGAGGGAGAATAGTGTGGATACCAACGCATCCAGTTCTGAGACACCAGGCAGGATCATTTGATTCCATGCAATTGGTTTATTAATCATTACAGAATGTCTCTCTGGTGCTTCCCGCACTCTCCCCTCTTCATTCCCAATTTTCCAGCCATGATTCCTCTCTCCCTGCCCCCTTCTCACTCTCACTGTGCAACAGGGACCCAGATCAGAATCAGGTTTATCATCCCTCACATTTGACATGAAATTTGGCTTTTTGTGGCAGCAGTACAGTGCAATACATAAAATTACTACAGTGCTGTGCAAAAGTCTTAGGCACCCCAGCTGTATATATGTGCTTAAGACTTTTGCACAATATTGAATGTAAAGAATATTGTTATATAAAAAAACATTAAAAATAAGTATTGCAAACAGAGCAAAATAATGTGGTAGTGTTCATTGACTTGAGAAATCTGATGGCAGAGGGCAAGAAGTTGTTTCTAAAATGTTAAGTGTGTGTCTTCAAGCTCTTGTATCTCCTTCCTGATGGTAGTAATGGGGGTTCTTTATGATGGATGCTGGCTTTTTGAGGCATCGCTTTTTGAAGATGTTCTCGATGCCTGGGAGGCAGGTTTCCATGATGGAGCTGGCTGAGCTGAGTTTACCTCCCTCTGCAGCTTTTCCAGATCCTGTGCACCTCCATAGCAGACAGTCATGTAACCAGTCAGAATGCTGTCCATGGGACTCAGTAAGTGCAGCAGCATCTGTTCACCACAGGGGTAGATGTTTCAGACTGAGATCGTGCATTAGCACAAATCTGCCGAGCTCCATCAACAATATAATTTGTTTTTACTCTTAACTCGATCTGAGTCATTCAAGGCTGACAGGAAAAAAATGATATTTGAACTGAAAGTTGAGTGTGATGGGAAATACACAAGATAGTTGAGATGCATGCCAAAATCAGATAAACATGACGTTACTTTAATAACAGAGCAGGCAGAAAGCATTATATGGAATACTTCTGCAATCACACTCTAAGGATCTGTACTGGAGATTCAATTAATCAGTACATTTTATCAGAATGTTGATCAGTTTGTTATGAGATTATGTAGTCTTACTTTTCTTCAAAGATGCAATATCAAGGAGTAACTTAGGAGATCAAGAAGGGAGTTTTCCCCTGGTAAAGTGCATTGGGCAAGAAAAAAAGACAGGAGGCCCTCTGTTGTGATCCACTATGGATGTTGTGTCCTAGCTATCTATGTTCAGTACACAAGCCAGGGCAATACAATATGGAGAGCAAGTTGTTGGCCATGTAACAAGCTCCCCCCTCCACGCAGCTGATGAACCCAAAGGAACACCAGAGACTGATACAGTTTGGTACCAGTGGTGTCACAGGAGTTGCCAGTCAGTGTTGAACTCAATGTAGGACTGCTTTAGGGACTCCAACTCTGGGCTTTTTTTTCACAAGACCATCAGATATACAGTGGTGCTAGAAAATTTGTGAACCCTGTAGAAGTTTTTCTATTACTGCATAAATCTGACCTAAAATATGATCAGATCTTCACACAAGTCCTAAAACTAGAGAGCCCAATTAAATAAATAACACAAAAGACATTATACTTGTCCATTTATTTATTAAGAAAAATGATCTAATATAACATATATTTGTTGGAAAGAGTATGTGAATCTTTCCTTTTAGTAACTGGTGTGACCCCCTTGTATAGCAATAACTTCAAGCAAACATTTCCAGTAACTGTTGACCAGTCTTACACATCAGTTTGGAGGAGTTTTCCACAGAGAAGACTGCTGCAAAATACTTCACTCGAGGCTTATTCCCGTAGCCTTCCCCACAAGGCAGCGGAGGTTTGAGATCAGAGTTTTCCTTCTAGATGAACTGCCAAGCATAGCTGACAAGTTCCATTTGCCCGAAGCAACAGGTTTTAGAGCACCAGTTCCCTACCTTTGCTCCTTCTCCTGTCAGTAGAAGCATTTCTCTGGGTTTAGTAGCTGAGGCACTTGCCATTTGGAGCATTTAATAGTAGTGGGAACTTATCTCCACTACCTCCCCTGGTTATAACAAGAACATACAGATTATTCAGGAAAAAACACAAGATCGGCAACTGTATACACTGGGTAGTGGAAAGTGGAACTCTTTCTTCTCCGAGAAATGGGTACTAGCTAACTCAGTTAATAACTTTGGGTTTAGTATTGTTGAACTAAGGGATATTGTAGCCAAACTGGTTCTTTGGAGCCGAGATGCAGATAATCCCAAGACATCAATGAATAAAAGAAGGGGCTAAAGGGGTTCTCAACCTGGGGTCCACAGACCCCTTGGTTAATGGTAGAGTCCATGGCATAAAAGCAGTTTGGGAATCCCTGGGCTCGAGGGTTGACTAGTTTATTCTTTGTACAGTCAGTGGCCACTTTATTATGTATAAGGGTGGAACCTGTTGTGGTTGTCTTCTATTGCACTTCAAGGTTCGACATTTTGTGCATTCAGACATGCTCTTCTGCACTCCACTGTTGGAGCGCATGGTTATTTAAGTTACTGTCGCCTTCCTGTCAGCTTGAACCAGCCTGGCCGTTCTCCTCTGACTTCTCATTAACAAGACTCTTTCACCCACAGAACTGCTGCTCACTTTTTTTTTTGTTTGTCACACCATTGACTATTAACTCTGGACACTGTTGTGTGTGAAAATCCCAGGAGATCAGCAGTTTCTGAGATACTCAAACTACCCTGTCTGGCACCAACTATCAATCGTTCCATGGTCAAAGTAACTTGGATCACATTTCTTCCCCATTTTGAATCTCTTGACCATGTCTACATGCTTTTATGTATTGAGTTGCTGTCACATGATTGGCTGATTGGATATTTTAATTAATAAGCAGGTGTACCTAATAAATTGGCTACTGGCTGTATGTTCCAGAATGTGGATTTGTGTATTGCTACCTTTGTTTCAGAAAGGCACGTGGATGACAGAAAAATGGAGGTCTATGTGGGAGGGCCGAGTTAGATTTATCTTGGACTAGGTTAAAAGGCCGGCACAACTGTTGGCTGAAAGGCCTGTTGGATTCAATTGTTTAATTATCTGCGTGTATTTGAAATAGCCTTTATATAGATAAACAGTTTATTATGCCTCTAGTGGCCTTCCAAAGTATAATTCTGGAAGCTTCGTAGCTGCTTTGTTCTGAAGGAGTATTTTCTCATCGGCTGATTTTATTGCAGTATTTGGGCTTTGGTTTCCTACTACTGTCCAAAGATGTACTGGTTGGTAGGATAACTGATTGCGTGATTAGGGTCGGGTTAAATCAGTGGGTTGCCTGGAGGTGCGACTTGAATGGCCTACACTGTGCTATATCCCTTTAAATAAATAAATAAAATTTCTAAGTATTTTCTAATTGGATTATTCTTGCCTAGGGAATTTTACTTACCTCTATGGTATAAAGGTAACTGCATTGTGCCAGCCATCATTTTTTTTCTTTAGCTTTTCTTCAAAGTAATAAGACCCCTATTACTGTCCTGTTTCTGTTTTCTTTGTTGTATTCATTCTTGATAAAGAGTCTTTAAGTGACAAGTTTCATGCCTTGTCTTTGACTTCTGAGATTCGGAATACTCTAGAATCCTAGGTCTGTCTATCCTGTGCTGTACAGTTCTATGTTTCAAGCAAATAAATCAGTGGACCTGACGTATGATGTCATAGTGTTTTGCAGTTTAGAGCAGGCCTTTTGACCCAGTGTTACTAATTACATGAGAAGCTGCAGTGTTTACTGATATGGATCGTAATGACTGATTACTTACTTACTGCCTGTTTACCACTGGCGTAAAAGTCCTCCATCTCTGGCGGTGTTCAGGGTTCCTTCATCGTGTCAATAGCTTCCTCTTGGTTTTCTCTACTGTCACCCACGCAAGTCCCGGGTAGGGAATATGGTCACACTCAAATGTCGAAGGATCGTTCATTGCTGTTCCTATAACAGTTCTGTTTTACCAGTCAGTATTGTTATTCCTGAGCTGAACCCTCAAACCTGGTGGATCACTCTTAGTCTGGCCTCTACCCTTTGACCTGTTTGGCATGGGTGACCCTACCAAGAGCCAAAGCATAAAGCCCTGACTCCAGCCAACATAGCTCTCCGTCATTAAAGCCTGTGAGCCTCCAAACCCAAAGACAAGGTTGTAGTTCTCTTGGAAGACTACTTGTATGAGAAGCTGCAATATTTACTGATGTGGATCATTAATCCTGCTGCAGAATATATACTGGATGCCTTGTGTGGGTTCCCAACCTGGGCTCCACATACCCCTTGTTTAATATATTGGTCCATGGCATAAAGAAGGTTGGAACACCTGCAGTTTAAAGGTTGTTTACACGACACGACAGTGAGTGTTTGCTGTACATTACTGTTTACTGAAACATGTTCTAATTGTGACAGAATCTGTAACGGAATCTGGTGAAGAAGATGATGATGACAACGATGGCTCTTACCTCCATCCAAGTCTTTTTGCTTCCAAAAGTAACTCCAGACTGGAAGAGTTAACGAAGGTGAGTCACTGCGATCTTATCTGATGGATCAACACAACTAAAATATAGTTGACTTTGACTCCGTCTCTGTCTAATTGTTGTTAAGAATAATGCTAATGAATATCATACCTAGGGATTGGACTTGAGTTTGTTTTGCAAAATAGTCAATATCTCCATGAAAGTGAGTCATAGATTGTGTTCACTGGTCAGTTCATGGGATAGAAGACAAAAAATGAGAACTGCATTTGTTTTTCTAGCAGGGAAATAGAACCAGAGGAAGATTAAGTTTGCTCTTGCAGGAAGTAAAGCATACAGTACTGTGCAAAAGCCTTAGTCACATATATAGCTAGATTGCCTAAGACTTTTGCACAGCACTGTATTTGCCAACGTGGAATGGAGAGCGAGTTTGTAATCAGGTGGGAGTGAAGGATGTTGGGAATCGAGAGAGTAGAGCAGTACTGTGGGGTTTGTGACAGGTGGGAGAGAAGGAGTGCCAAGCACAGTAGGCGGAGGGGAGCAGGGTGTAGACACACCCAGCCCTGAGAAACCAGGTCATTTGATTCTAAACAATTGGTTTATTGATCGTTACAGAATGTCTCTCTGGTGCTTTCCACTCCCTTCCCCTTTTCCCAACCATGATTTCCCTCTCCCTGCCCCCTTCCCACTCTCAGTCCACAATAGAGACCCAGATCAGAATCAGGTTTATCATCAGTCACACATGTCATGAAATTTGTGTATTTTTTGTGGCAGCAGTACAGTGCAATACATAAAATTACTACAGTACTGTACAAAAGTCTTGAGCACCCTAGCTGTGTTATATGTGCTTAAAACTTTTGCATAGTACTGTAGCTTTAGCACCCAATGACTGGCCAGAGAACCAGGCCTAATGAAAGATCGAATTCTGTTTTAGCCTCTGAAGGTCATGGATCCGGACCATCCGCTTGCAGCTTTGGTTCGGAAGGTGCAAGCAGATGCCAAAAATGAGCAGAAGCAGCTGGAATCTAACCGCTCTGAGACAGTAGCGACTGTAGAAGGCACTTCAGATTGTAAGTATACAGATAAGCACTCGTAACTCAATACGTGCAAACAAAATCCGATGCCAGATTGAAAGCACGTAATGCATTAGCTCAATGTCTGCTGATGTTTTTCATTCTTGGAGGTATAGTTGATGCTGGTTGTCCTTTAAGAAGCAGGAGATATATATACTTTCTTTGTGAGGAGCATGCAGTGAAGGTACCTCCATATTAACCATAAGACCATGAGATGAGGGAGCAGAATTAGGTCATTTGGTCCATCGAGTCTGCTCCCCAATTTCATCATGCCTCATCCATTTTAGCCCCCTCAGCCCAACCTCCTGCCTTCTCGCCATCACCCTTCATGCCCTGACTAATCAAGAATCTATCAACCTCTGCTTTAAGTATGCCCAATGACCTGGCCTCTGTAGCCATCTGTGGCAATGAATTCCACAGGTTCATTACTCTCCTGCTAAAGGAATTCCTCCCCATATCTGTTCTAAATGGATGCTCTTCTTTTCTGATGCTGTACCCTCTGGTCCTTGACTTCCCCCACCATAGGAAACATCCTCTTCGCATCCACTCTATCTAGGCCTTTCAATATTTAGTAGGTTTCAATAAGATTCCCCTTCATTCTTCTGAATTCCAGTCGTATAGGCTCAGAGGCTCCTCACAAAGAAAGGTTGCAGATGCTGGAAATCCAGAGCAACACGCACAAAATGCTGGAGGAACTCAGCAGGTCATGCAGCACCTTTGGAAATGAATACACATTTGATGTTTTGGGCCAAGATACTTCTTCAAGACTGAGAAGGAAGGGGGTAGATGCCAGAATATCATCATCTTAAAGGACACCGAACATTTAGTCCCCCAGCAGCAACATACCTCCGAGAATGAAAAACATCAGTTGACGTGATACAGGGATTGAGCTAATATATGCCTATTGAACTGTAGGAACAGGGGGCTATTATGCTTGTTGCTTTGATAAAGGAGATCACAGCTAATCTGTGACCATACATCTGTCTTTTTGTCTGTATCCCTTAATACATTTCATCAAATATGTTTTGGTGACAGAAGTTTAAAGGGATTAGCATTATTTGTCACAGGTACATCGAAACATACAGTGAAATACATTTGCGTCAGATACCAACGGAGAATGTGCTGGCAGCGGCCCACAAGTGTTCAAAGTTCAAAGTAAATTTTATTATCAAAGTACATACATGGCACAATATACAACCCTGTGGGCATACTCTGCAAATCTATAGAGTAGTAATTATAATGGGATCAGTGAAAGATCAACCAGAGTGCAGAAGACAACAAACCGTGCAAATGAAAATATAAATAAATTGCAATAAATAATGTGAGATCATGAGATAAAGAGTTCTTTAAAGTGAGATCATTGATTGTGGGAACATCTCAATGGATGGGTAAGTGAGTGAATTATCTCCTTTTGATCAAGAGCCTGATGGTTGAGGGGTAGTAACTGTTTTTGAACCTGGTGGTGTGAGTTCTGAGGCTCCTGATGGCAGCAGTGAGTAAAGAACATTGAGTGGAGGGAATTTCTGATGATGGATGTTGCTTTCCTACGGCATTGTTTCATGTAGGTGCACGGAATGATTGGGAGGGCTTTACCTGTGATGGTCTGGGCCGTATCCACTACTTTTTGTGAGATTTTCCATTCAAAGGCATTGGTATCACTATGCTTCTGAGGCCAGCATAGCATGCACACAACTTACTAACCCTACCCATTACTGTACGTCTTTGGAATGTGGGAGGAAACCAGAGCACCTGGAGGAACCTCATGAGGAGAACGTACAGACAGACAACAGAAGGAATTGAACCCCAATTAGTGATTGGTGGCATTGTGAAGTGTTACACTAACCTCTACACTATATGCCACCCCTGCCATGTTGGATGGTCTATGATGGATAGCGACTAAGATTTTTACCCAAAAGAATGAAAGGATATCTGTAGCAGCCACTTCTAATAAATCAATTGCCATTGCTCCGATCCCCACAGATTGTTATCCTTGTATGATGTGCCTTCCGATCACTCCAATGATAATGTTTCAAAAGTTGAAGAACTGTATTCGATCTTTTATCAGCAACAGGCAAGACATAGCCTTGAAGCAATGAAACTTTAAGCATAATTAAGCGTACTTAAGTGGTCAACAAAAGATATGACATCCGTCGATCCCCAGCTCCAAACTCTCTAGGACAAAGCACGAATATGCGACTTACTCCCGTCGCTTTTACTACCCCTCCCACTCATGTGACTAGTTACCATAATGCACAAAATAAACACGCAACACAGATAGAAAAGAGATGCATGGCTCTGAAAGATATCTGTTCAAGTTAGTATGGCCTGGAAGGGAAATTGAGGTGATGCTTTCACACAGCAACTGTGTCTGCCCTTTTTGGCTGTGAGACACCATGGATTTGGGGAACTGCAACATCGTCAGAAACTTTTGCAAAGTAATGTGTCATAGTGTGTAGTCTGTGGTATGTTAATGGTGATAGTAATGGACATTTATTTGAATAGAGTGGATAGAGATGCTTTAATTTGTCTTGGCAGTTGTTGTCAGTCAGATAAGGAGTGAAGAGGTTACTCAGGTGAAACCCCCTAAGCAGGACAGTAGCGTGGTTAGCGCAATGTTTTACAGTACCAGAGACCTGGGTTCAATTCCCACCGCTGTCTGTAGTGAGTTTGTGTGTTCTCCCTACGACCACATGGGTTTCCTCCCACAGTCCAAAGGTTGTGGTCATTGTACAAAGATCATTGTATATTGTCCTGTGGTTAGGCCAAGGTTAAATTGGGGGTTGCTGGGCAGCGTGGCTCGAAGGGCCAGAATTGCCTAGTCTGTGCTGTATTTCAGTGAGTAAGTAAATATTCAGCTGTTGTAATGCCACAATAAATGTATGTCCAATCCATTTGATTGAAGGCCTGATATCTGCGAGTCCTCAAGGTTAGAGCAATGTCTGTGTGTGAGCGTGGCTGGGTTGGAGGAACAGGATGTGTTGTATCTGGTGGTGTTTTGTTGTACTCGGTGCTCACGATGTGGCCTCCTCTGCAATAGTGAGAACTGATGTAAATTTGGGCATTGCTTCGTCAAGCACCTCTGTGCTATCTGTCAAAAGCAGAACTTCTGAGTGGCCAACCATTTTAATTCCTATCCCATTCCTGTTCCAACAGTCGGTTTGTGGCCTTTTTTTTGCGCCAAGATGAAGCACCTTTAGGGTGGAGGAGCAACACCTTATATTCTATCTGGGTAGCCTCCAAACTGATGGCATGAACATTGATTTCTCCCCTTCTGGGAGCTTTGTTTCCCCTCTTTTTCTACTCCCCCCTCTGGCCTCTAACCTCTTTTCAGCTGTCTGTCTCGTCCCATGGGTTCCCTCCTTCCCTTTCTCCAATGGTCAACTCTCTTCTCCTAGCAGATTCTTTCCTCTCCAGTCCTTCCTTTTCCACCCACCTGCCTTCAGTTATCACTTCCTAGCTTGCCCTCCTTCCCCTCCCCCACCTTTTTATTCTAGCATCTTCTCCCTTCCTTTCCAGTTCTGAAAAATGGTCTCGGCTCGAAACGCCAACTGTTCATTCATTTCCATAGATGCTGCCTGACCTGCTGAATATCTCCAGCATTTTGTGTATGTTGTATTTCACTGTTGTTCTGAATACTGTGAACATTGGTGCTGGCATGTGTGGTGGTACTTGGCAGGCTGTCCCCAGCACATCCTTAAGTTGTCTTGGTTGTTAAAACGCAAACGGTGCACATTTAAATGTACCCTTGTTGAATAAACTCGAACCTGAATTTGAGTCTCTATCCATTGGGAAACACAGGTCAGTGAAAGATTCTGCAGTGCTTTGATTATACGAATGTGCTTATTGCCTTGCACTTGGTGACATGATTGTTATGTGATGCTTAAAAGGTTCAGCCCTGTTGATCACGTCTTGCTCAGTCAAGTACACGTTACTACTTGGGAGAAAAGCTATTGATCAAACTGAAGGTTGTTGGCTTTATATAATAGATGCTGAAAGCTCGACATTCACGTAGACAACTTATTCGTGGTTTCTTTGTGACCTCTTTGGGGAGTGACACATGTAGACCCACTCAATATATTCCTTGCTCTTTGTATGGAAAGAAATTTTTAGCAGGAGTACATTATGCTAGTTATATATGCCAAACACAAAAGATTCTGCAGATGTTGGAAATTCAAAATAACACTCACAAAATGCTGGCAGAACTCAGCAGGTCAGGCAGCGTCTATAGAACTGAACAAACAGTTGTTGTTTTGGGCCAAGACCCTTCTTCAAGTCTGCAAAGGTAGGGGCAAGATGCCAGAGTAAAAAGGTGGGTGGAGGGTGAAGGAGGACAAGTTAGAAGGTGATAGGTGAAGTGAGGTGGAAGGGCTGGAGAAAGACGAATCTGGCAGAAGAGGAGAGTGATCCTTGGTAGAAAGTGAAGGAAGTGGGCACCAGGGGGAGGTGATAGGCAGTTAAGATGCCAGTGTGGGGGAATAAAAGAAGAGGGGAAGGAGAGGGAATTTTTTTTTTACCATAAGAAGAAATCGACATTTTGGGCTGAGACCTTTCATCAGTTCAGCATTGTGTGTGTAGTTGACTATAGCTTAGATATAAATTTCTGTTCTACTAATACTGTATATTTCAATAATATTTTGCAATGTTACCCTCCACTTAAGTTCTAGCAATCTTTTCTCAAAAACTTTGCCTTGTGGCTTCTAACTGCATTTGGTTCAGGGATGTAAGGTCATAAAGTTTGTGAATAGGCCAGTCAGTTTCTTGAGCTATTTCAGCCATTTTGGCAGGCCTGACATTCTGTATGTGTTAGTGGGGTGGAGATGCGTTTCTCCCAGAGGAGGTATGAGACACTCCTTCACTATACTAACCTGGAGGTCACCCTTGAGCAAGGTTTCACAACTGCCTAGTCCCCCCCCCCCCCCACCACAAACAGGGTGATGTGAAGCCATAGGAGCAGGTGGTAGATGGTCGTATGATCAGCTGGTGCATATCACAGTTCCTGTGATAGAACAAACGATATTCATTGTTTACATCCTGTCTTTCCCCTTGATTCTCCTGCTTTCCAGATGCTAATATGACATTGACAGCCTGCACTTCTCCACTTCCCTCACCCACTCCAACCATAGTCCCTCCCTCAACTTACTTCAGTGCAATCCTGACTTTGTCTTCAAATTCACAGACAAGGGCAGTGCCATTGAGGTCTTACACACTACCTTGCATAGGTCAAATAATAGCTCTGACCTACATCCTTATACCCACCATACCAAGACCTCACAAACAAATACCAGGCCACTATCTTCCAGGCAATCACATTAAGAGGCCTCCCATCCACCTTCTCTGACCTGATAGTGCCTATACAGCCCGATTCGTGATCCACAAACAGGGCTGCCCTTCAATTCTGCCTGCACCTAACTCACCGAGCATTTCATCATATCTTGGCTCTATCCTGTCTTTAACACAAGAGAATCTGCAGATGCAGGAAATCCAGAGCAACACACAAAATGTTGTAAGAACTCAGCAGGTCAGGCAACATCAATGCAAATGAATTTGCCCCATCGTTGAAATGTTCCCACAAACAATGGACTCTCTTTCAAATGCACCTCATCTCACGTTCTTGATATTTATTCACTTACTATTTCTTTCTTTTTCTATTTGTAGTTTGTTGTCCTTAGCACTCTGGTTGAATGCCAAAGTTAGGCAGTTTTTCCATTGATTCTGTTATGTTCATTATTCTATAGATATATTGAGTATGCCCACAAGAAAATGAATCTCAGGATTGTTTTAATATAGATAATAAATTTACTTTGAACTTTGAATTTCAAACAGTTGATGTTTTGTGCTGAGACCCTTCATCAGAATTGAAAATGAAGAGGAAAGATGACAGAATAAAAAGGTGGGGAAGGGGAGCTGGCAAGCTGAATAGGTGAAGCTGGATGAGTGGGAAAGGTCGAGGGCCAGAGAAGAAGGAATCTGATAGGAGAGGAGAGTGGACCATAGGATAAGGGGAAGAAGGAGGGGACCCAAGAGGATCTGATAAGCAGGTGAGGAGAAGAGGTCAGAGGCCAGAGTGGGGAATAGAAGAAGGGGGAAAATACTAGAAGGAAAATCCTGCCTCACCCCGTCCCTTCCGGGCTCGCCTCTCGCCCCCTGCCCCATCCTTTCCGGGCTCGCCCCATACCTTCCGGCCTTCATCTGGGATACCTCTCTAGACCGCCATGATTTTGACAGGTTCATCTCCCTGGTCTTAGCTGCCTTATTTGTATCATTGGTGTTCAGTCCTTGTATATCCCATTTATTATCATGAAGATATGGACTCAAGGCCCAGCCAGTTCCCCTTCCAGCTCTTTGGCAGAACTTGGTCTTGTGCAGAACAACTTCCATTTTGATTTGTCACACTTACTACCATCAAAGACATAATCATGTAACATTTGCTTGGGCCTGAGTCACAACTACCTTTTTGTTGGAAGAGTCTTTGTTCCAAATCTACCCTGGCACCTCATTCCACATCTGACTGATCGAACAGACAAGTGAAAGTGCACGTGGTCAATTTGTTTGATCTGTGATTTGTAATATAGATGATTATTTATAAAGCACTTGGGTCAGTATTTAATCTGTGAAATACAGTCAGCCCTCCTTATCCACGAGTTCCGCATGCGCGAATTCCACCAACCGCGAATCGAGAAAACCCAGAAGTGCTCTTCCAGCACTTGTTGCTGGAGCATTATTCACCTTGCATCTCATTCGTACGCTACTTTGTTCCTGTGAAAAAATGGCTCCGAAAAAGCAACTATGTGGTCAAAGCAATTCCTCAAAGGCTAAGAGGGAACGTAAAGTGCTATCTCTCACTGAGAAAGTAGAAATCTTAGATCTTTTGAAAAGTGGCATGTTGCTTTCCGAAGTGGGCCATAAAGTCAGTAAGAACGTATCGAGCATTCGCACAATAAAGCAGAAAGAAGCTGAAATTCGTGGAAGTGTTAGTGCTGCCCCTACAACGGCAAAAGTGGTCTCTCTGGTTCGTGATAAAGTGCTTGCGAAGACTGATAAAGCATTAAGTGTGTGGCTAAAGGACATGTCACAGAAGCAAATCCCTGTCGATGGCCAAATTATATGTGAAAAAGCACTACTGTGATGGGGTTGATGGTTGATGAGAGCGAGAGAAAAGAGTTTAAGGCTAGTAAGGAATGACTGGCTGGCTATGTAAAGCGCTACAGCCTCAAGAACGTAAAGATCACGGTCGTTCGCTGCTCGTGTTGTGAGTGAGGGGAACATGTACAGTTTTTTTTTTTCTTGTCAATATTCCCTAAACATTACAGTATAACAGCTATTTACATAGCATTTACATTGTATTAGGTATTATAAGTAATCTAGAGATGATTTAAAGTATACGGGAGGATGTGCATGGGTTATATGCAAATACTATGCCATTTTATATAAGGGACTTGAGCATCCGTGTATCTTGGTATCTGCGGGAGGTCCCAGAACCAATCCCTCGTGGATAAGGAGGGCTGACTTTATAGTTAATTAACTGTGTTAATGTCATGTGAAGGTAAACTTGAAGGCAGTGGTTGCATGGAGTTTGGACTCTGCATGCACTCTTCTCATTGCCACCATCATTGAGGAGATACAGGAACCTGCACACACACACTCAACATTTTAGGACCAGCTTCTTCCCCTCCACCTTCAGATTTCTGAATTTTCGTTGGGGAAAAAGCTGTAGAAAGTTGTGAACATAGCCAGCTCCATCATGGGCACGATCCTCTCCAGCACTAAGGATGCCATCAAAAGGTGATGCCTCAAAAAGGCGGCATCCATCATTATGGACCCCCATCACCCAGGACATGCCCTCTTATTGTTACCCTCAGGGAGGAGGTGGAGGAGCCTGAAGACACACACTCAATGTTTTAGGATATATATAATATTTCTTATTTTAACTTGTAATTTTTGATACATACTGCTGCCGCAAAACTACATATTTCATGATGTATGCCAGTGATAGCTAAACCTGATTCTGATTCCCTATTGGGTGTGAAGGGAGTCTTAAAAATCAAAGAAAACTGCTGATCTAAAATAAAAACAGAAAGTGCTAGAAAAACTCAGTCAGGGGGCACTTGTGGGAAGAGAGACAGAACCAAGGTTCAAGTCAAAGATTATTTGTCACACTTGTTTGTCTTGTTAGCTTGTGATCGAGAGTGCATGAAAAACACTAGAACTGCGGTGAAAATGAGGCAGCTGCACATAGGGGAGAATAAATTAGTTCCATGATGACTTGCATGATTATCAGGTCCACAAATCACCATTGAAACCTGGCAATTGTAGTACTGTTCCAAAGTCTTAGCTACACATATCTGTAGCTGGGTGCCGAAGACTTTTCAACAGTACTGTATTTGTTAACGTGGAGCAGAGAGAGTTTGTAAGTCTCACAGGAGTGAAGGATGTTGGGAATGATGAGGGTGGAGTGCCATGGGAGGGGAGAGGAGTGCTGGGGTAGGGAGGGTTGGCATGAATGCAGACACACCCAGGCCTAAGACAACAGGCAAGGTTATTTGACTCCAAACAGTTGGTTTATTGATCAATACCTGCACCCTCCCCTCTCCCTTCCTCTTTTCCCATCCATGATTCCCCTCTCCCTGCTCCCTTCCCAGTCTCAGTCCACAATAGGGACCCATATCAGAATCAAGTTTATCATCACACACACACACAAATGAATTATTTTTGTAGCAGCAGCATAGTGCAATACATAAAATTACCACAGTACTGTGCAAAAGTCTTCACCTTAGCTATATATATGTGCCCAAGACTTTTGCACGAACTGTACGATTAGGGGGTGGAATGGTGTTGAGACTCAAAGAACCTTATTATTAAAACTGTGTGTCCAGGCCTGTACTGTTGAGACTCAAAGAACCAGTTATTTTCCATCACATTTGGCGCTGCAGAGCAGGGTCTCATAGGTTTTGGTTGGACACAAGCACAGGGGATAATGTTCTGGAACAAGGGGAAGAAAGCCAGTGCAGGCACCCAGGATAAGATCCCCGGGTGGGCTGATGAAAGGGAGGGATTTGAGAGTCTGGCCAGCATGCTGGCAGACCACGGAAAACCAGTGGACTGGTCTGAGCAGTTAGAGTCCCATGGAGAGAAGCTGGGCCATCATGTGGTCTCCCTCCTGAAGGAATCAGGGTTCCCCAAAGCCAAGGGGAGTCAAAGGGGTGCCTTCTGGTTGTTTGCGTCCCTGCTGAGTTAGAATTACTGATCACCTGCAGCACTTGTGTGGTCAGAAGGACAGGGAAATTGAAGACCTCAGTCAGCGTTGTTGCACGCTGAAGGAAGCAGCACAGGCTGCCCAGGCCCGAGCCAATGACCTTGGAAGTTAGGGGAACTGAACTTGCCTGTCGCCTCATAAAACTTCAGCAGGCCAGGGCAGCCCGTCGGTCTGGCTGGCAGCCGGACCCATTAAAGATTCGAGCCTTAGTCCAGTGTGGCGACAAGCTGGACACATGGCTGGGGGATGGGGACATCTGGCTGGATAGTGACGATGAGGGGGTGCCCGAGGAACCAAGGTCCCACAACCACCCTTCCCCCTTCTCACCCGAGCTCCAACATGCCCGACCCGTCACCACGCGGTCCCAGGTTCACCGCAGGGAGGAAGGGAACGAGGGGGAGACGGCCGGACCTTCCCCTAGTCACTCCGAGACCACGGAGACCCGGGACTTCTCCCCCAAAGAGCTGACCCAGTTGGCGGATCACTACCGCCAACGACCAGGCGAGCACCTCGCCGCCTGGCTGCTCCGGCTGTAGGACAAGGAGGGGGCCCCAACCTCAGCCTCTCCCATCAGGAGGCAAGTGCCCTGGGAAGCCTCTCTGACCAGCAGAGCATAAACAATGCGTTGCGGGCGCCACAAGCAGAAATCTGTGACGGCACAACCCTGTGGGATCGGGTAGTGACCATGGTATGAGCTCGCTATCCCACACTTCTGGAGTGGGATCTACACGGGTGCCCACAATGGGGTACGGTCAGTGAGGGCACCCGGGTTATCAGGGAATGGGCACTGGTCAACAGCATCTATCAAGGTGCCTGTGACCGTAACTTCCTTGAAAACACACGAGTGACTGGTGCCCTAGCGGGATACTTGGTCACTACCGCGCGCCCCGATCTGAAGTCAGTAATCCTGCCCCTCATGGCACCAGCCAGCGGTAGGACCGTACGGGATGCCATCACCCTCCTGGAGGGATTAGAATATATGCAGAGGGGGGCACCTACGCAGGTCCGCAAGACCGAGACAAGGGCCCTAGACACTATCCCTCTCAGATATACACGCAGGCAGCTGTACACGGACCTGCTGCGTGCAGGGGTGGATCGTAACCAGATAGATGGCATCCCCACCCCCAACCTATATGCCCTGTGGAAGGAGCATTGCAGGGGGAAGACTACTTACAAAAAGACCACCCACACCGAGCCACCCTCCGCGCCTCCCCTGCCTGAAACTGTCTCGAAGGCCCTCGAAGCAGAACTCAGACAGCTCGTCAGGCAGGAAATGTCCCACCTCCACCAGCAAAGTGCCTCACCCCCGGCGTGGCAGCCCTCTTCCCCCCTCCCATAGGATGAAGGCCAGGGCCCCCGGCGCATTTGCTCTCTTGCCCTTTCCCGCCTGGGGGACCTGAGGCCACATATACCCATCACAGTACATTGGGGAAAGGGAAACACACAGAGGTGGATGGCGCTTGTCGACACAGGCGCCCAGCACACGATTATCCCAGGCAATCCTGCCTTATGGAGGGGTACAGACATGCAGATAGAGGGATTGGGGGGCTCCCTTTTCCCAGCTAGGGAGGTCACCCTTCGCCTAACCATAGGCAACCATTCCCCCAGATGTGTACAAGTCCTTATTGCCTCCTCCCCGGAATGTATCCTCGGGATCAATGTTTTAAAGGGACAATCACTTGAAACAAACGGGCAAGTTCACCTTCGGCATCGCGTGAGCCACTATTGTCATCGGGGCGGCTAAGTGGGAGCCAATTGTTATTCCCCCTCCTTCCAAGATCATCTGTAACAGTCAGTACAGAGTGCCGGGGGGGGGGGCGCCAAGAAATCACAGACTCCATTCAAGCCCTGTTACAGGAGGGAATTATTAGAACCGCTGCCTCGCCTTTCAATAGCCCCATTTGGCCCGTCCGTAAGAGGAACGGCTCCTGGCGGATGACCGTTGATTATAGGCAATTGAACAAGGCTGCACCCCCCCCCTCGTCGCCACTGTACCTGACATTGTCACCCTTATTGAAGACATCGCAGGCCGTCCCCGTAAACCCTGCTCGCAGCGCCAAATGTTCTTTGAGTCTCAACAGTAGAGGCCTGGACACACACAGTTTTAATAATAAGGAATTTATTTACAAGGGGAAGTCGGGTCAACACAAGCAACTACAATACACAGGAAGCGGTGTGGGGACAGGGTACGGTTACACATATAAAGAACAAGGGAAAAGCACTACAACAGCTATCCCCCTTGACCTTGGATAGCTGCGGCTCCCTTACCAGGACAAATGATAGACCTTCCCAAACATAAATCAATGCACTTACCTCCAATGTGGTGGTCTGTAAGAGAGGGCTAGCCAAGGGCAAGTCTCACCTTTTAAAGCATGGGGCTGGGTGAGATAATCCAATTAAGGTGACCAATAATTTAGGTGTGCATTGATTAGTTGGGAGGGTCCAAATGTTGATTGGCATGTGGTATGTCCTCCGACCAGCCAGGTGGCAGTGCATTTGTCACGTGGCCGGTATCTCTGGATACAAATGGCTAACCTTGTCTATATTTAAGGATAGTGGCTAAGTGAGCTATTGTCACCAGAATTCACATTACAGAATTCTGTCTTTGTTATTTGAAATTGAGAGACATTTTCTGTAAGTAAAACATCAGAATCAGGTTTAATACCACAGGCATATGTTGTGAAATTTTTGTTTTGTGGTGGCAGCAGTACATTGCAATACAAAATAATAAAAACTATAAGTTGCAATAAAATATATATAAAAATTAAATTAAGAAAGTAGTGCAAAAAGAGAGGAAAAAATATTGAAGTCTTGTTTATAGGTTCATGAACCATTCAGAAATCTGTTCATGGAGGAGAAGAGGCTGTCATCCTGAAACGTTGAGTGTGTGTCTTCAGTTTTGTGTACCTCCTCCTCAAGGTTATGTCCTCAGTCATGAGGGTCCTTAATGATGGATGCCACCTTCCTGAAGCATAACCAAATAAATGAGATAGTGTCACAAATCCATTATAATCGTCAACTACAGAGCTGCAGAAAATTGTAAACTCAGCCAGCTCCATCATGGGCACAGACCTCTCCAGCATTGAGGATACCTTCAAAAGGTGATGCCTCAAGGCAGCATTCATCATTAAAGACCCTCACTGTCCAGGGTATACCCTTTTCCCATTGCTGCTATCATGGAGGAGATACAGAAGCTTGAAGATTTTAGGAACAGCCTTCCCCTCTTCCATCAGATTTCTGAATGGTCCTTGAATCCATAAACAATACCTCACTTTTTACACTATTTTTGTATTCCTATTATAATTTAAAAGTAATTTTTTATGTATTGCACTATACTACTGCCACAAACCAACAAATTTCATGACATAGTGTATAATGTCAGTGATAATAAGCCTGATTCTGATTCTAAAACTTGGCATTTCAAGTTTTGAGGCCTGCTTGATTTTAGTTGATGGTATTTATGGAATGATAAAATCGATATGGCACAGAAGGAAACCATTCAGCCATTTCTATTGTTATGTGCCATTAGATATCCATGCATGACCTTCCATGCGTCCATCTCTCTCATTCTCAGTTCCCAAGTCCTGCTCTAAGGCTATTGTTAATAATTAAACTATCAAGTTTTATTTAGAGTCCTACTGGCATGTTGGATTGGTATTGAACTGTATAATTACCAACCACTGTATTTTACAGTGAACTGTATTTGTTCACTTGCCTTTTCAACCATTAGACATTGGAGCAGATTTAGGCCATTTGACCCATCAAGTCTGCTCTGCTATTTCATCATGGCTGATTTGTTATCCCTCTCAACCCCATTTTCCTGTCTTCTCAGTGTAGCTGTTGACACCCATATCAATCAAGAACCTGTCAATGTCCGTTTTAAATATACCCAACAGCTTGGTCTTCACACCTGCAGTAATAAATTCCATAGATTCATCACCCTCTGGATAAAGAAATTCCACCTCATCTTTGTTTAAAGCAAGGGTTCCCAACTTGGGATCCACAGACCACTTGGTTAGTGTTATTGGTCCATTACATAAAGGTTGGGAACCCCTGTTCTAAAGGGATGTCCTTCTATTTTGAGCCTGTCCCTCTGGTCTTAGACTCCCCCCATAATAAGAAATATCCTCTCCACATCCACTGTATTTAGGCCTTTTAATATTCAGTGGGTTTCAATGAAGTAATTCCGTCCCCACCCAATTCTTCTAAACTCTAGCAACTACAGGACCAGCGCCATCAAATGATGCTCCTCATACATTAACCATTTCATTCTTGGGATCACTCTCCTGACTCTTGCCAATACAAGCACATCCTTTCTTAGAAAAGTGTACCAAAACTGTTCACAATACTCTTAAATGTGATCTGACAAATGCCTTATGAAGCCTCAGCATTACATCCTTCCTTTTTATATTTTAGTTCTCTCGATACGAATGCTAACATTGCATTTCCCTTCCTCACTATCATTTATTAATTATCATCAAGGTCACCGAGATCTCTCTTTACTTCGGAGCCCTACAATTCTCATTAGATAATTTAATGGATAATTTCACACTTGCCTACATTATTCTCAGTTTGGCACATCTTTGCCTCCTCACTTAGCACATCCAAATTCCTTTGTGGCATTTTTTTGTGTCCTTGCAATTCAATTTTCTACTATTCTTTGTGTCATCAGCAAACTTAGCAAGCATTTCTTAAATGCTTTTATCTCAGTGATTTATAATAACTTGTAAAGAGTTGGGGCTCCCATTTCGAGCCTGTGGTGCATTTATTACAGCTCGCCAACCAGAAAAAAAAAAGACTTATCCCTATTGCCTGTTTAGATCTCTGTCTCCACCGGTACATTATCTTCCCCACCATTACTTTTATTTTGTGATCTCTGATACCTTCTCTAAATCTAGGTGTTGTACATCCATTGTTTCCTCATTAAATAGAGGACTGGAAAATAAAAGCAATAGTGAAATGTTGAGATTCAGAATCAGGTTTAATATCACAGGTATGAGTCATGAAATTTGTTAACTTTGCAGCAGCAGTACAATGCATCCATGATAATATAGAAAAAACTATGAATTACAGTTTGTGTGTGTGTGTATGTAAGTATGTAAATTATTCCAGAATTGAAAGGCTTGTCATGCGAGGAGCGTTTGATGGCTCTGGGCCTCTACTCACTGGAATTCAGAAGAATAAGAGGTGGCCTCATTGAAATCTTTTGAATGGTGAAAGTGTGATGGAGTGGATGTGGAGAGGATGATGGTGGATGAGTCTAAGACCAGAGACACAGCACAGAGGGGTGTTCATTTAGATCAGAGATGAGGAATTTCTTTAGCCAGAAAGTGGTGTATCTGTGGAATTTGTTGCCACAAGTATATTTAAGGCAGAGGTTGATAGATTCTTGATTAGTTAGGGCATGAAGGGATACGAGGAGAAGGCTGGAGATTAGAGTTGAGAGGGAAATGCATCAGCCATGATGAAATGGTGGAGCAGACTTGATGGGCCAAATGGTTTAATTCTGCTCCTATATCTTATGGTCTTCACTGCCAGCACGTATACTGCTTTGTCACTACACTTCCATCATTGGACTTCCCATTGTTATGCAGTCAACATTTTCATTTAAGTAGATATTCTTGAGGCGCCACTTTAGCAGCATGGGCAGTCAGAATTTGGAGTTCACTTCTGGCCAAGTCTGTAAGGAGTTTATATTGTCTCTCTGTGACCACTTGGGTTTCCTCCGGGTGCTCCGGTTTCCTCACAAGATCCAAAGATGGTGTGATCTGACATTTTCACGGACAGTAGCCACTAGTGTTTTTAATGGTGCAGAAAACAAAAACTGTCCAGTGAGTGGCAGTTCTGTGGGTAAAAATGTGGGAGAATGACAGAAGTCAGAGGAGAATGGCCAGACTGGTTCAAGGTGACGGTAACAAATAATCACGTATTACAACAGTGGTGTGCAGAGGAGCAACTCTGAATACACAACACGTTGATTCTTGAATTGGATAGGCTACAACAGCAGAAGATCACAGCAGGTTCGACTTCTGTACCTAATAAAGCGGCCACTGAATAGATTCTCCTTTTCTGTGACTGAGGAGACAGCAGACAGTGGATTGGATTCATTGCCTTGATTGAGTTAATATTGTTCAATTGGTGAGGATGGATATGTTGCAAGCTAAAATTAATGGGGGCATTCTACTGGAGGAATTGGAGAAAGGTCATCAAGTTGAGTTAGGAGTGAAATGTCCTCATCACATCCAGATGATAAAGTTAACAAATCCCGGTATAATTAATAGTTACTTAAGAATGGAGGTGGCAGGGTGGAGATACGTCTCTCCCAAAGGAGGTGTAATGCACACCTTCCTCTGCTAGCCTGCAGGTCACTCTTGGACAAGTTGTAGCACCTGCTTAACCCCCGGATCATGGTCATGTGAAGCCGTGGGAGCAGGTCAAAAGGGCAGCTGGTGCTTATTACAAGTCCTGGATATGTAACCACCGACACCAAGCAGAAAATCTCTGAAGAGTTTTGATAATGGCTGGTGGGGGTGGGGGAGGGTCACCTGCCTTGTAAAGACACTGCCCAGAAGAAGGCAATGACAAACCACTTCTGTAGAAAACTTTGCCAAGAACAATCATGGTCATGGAAAGAACATGATTAACAACATCATATGACACAGCATGTAACAAACAGACACACTTAAAAATGGAAGTGAGAGAAATCCATCAACAAGTAGTTTGGCCAACAATAGAGTCTGCAGTGCTGCAATTCATTTAAACCCAAGAACTTGAGTGAAACTACAATCAAGCATAATTATTATTAGCGTGGAACAATACTAGCACTTTGGTGTTGGTGCTTTGTTGAGTTTGGCAATGAAGCTTGAGTTTGTGTAGCTGCTCTAGTCTGTGTGTGTGTGGGGTGGCTGCAGACTCTCAGTGGGGACAGGGGAGTTGTCTTGTTTCTGTCGGCACGGCAGCTGTTGCTTTCCACTTGTGTTGAGTGGTCTCCAGGTACACATGATGCTGATCTTCTAAGTTGCTGTGAGCAAGTTTGGTAGTTGGCACTTTAGTAGTTAATCAGTATTGATGAAGTCGTGTAATTTAGTATCAATTATTTCAAAGCTGCATTGAATACTGATAAATGCAGATGTGGTTTGTCAAGTGTGATTTGCTTAATTAAGTTTTCGGGTATTTTTGATAGAATCCAGTTAAACTCTATTTTGACAGCAATTACTTTTCTATCTGTTCTAATAGGAATTGCAACCGTTTAGCATTGCAATGTGATAAACATGAACGTGATTTCATACAACACTGGTTGCATTTTTGAAGAAGTACTCGTCAGCTGTTCTAGTAAAAGGGCTGCTATGAACATAAGTGAAACTTGTTGTCGGTCTGTGTCCTTTTCTGCCATGATGAGGCCACTCTCAGATTGGAGAAGCATATTCCATCTAGGTGGCCTCCAACCTGATGGCTTGAACAATGATTTTTCCAATTTCCAGTAATTTCTCCTCCCCTTCCCCCTCTCTTATTCCCCACTCTGGCCTCTTACCTCTTCCACTCATCGGCATGTCACCTCCCCTTGTGCCCCTCCCTCTTCCCTTTGTCCCATTGTCCACTCTACTCTCCTACCGGATTTCTTTTTCTCCAGCCCTTTGCCTTTCCACCTATCACCTTCCAGCTTCTTACTTCATTTTCCCTCTCCCACCCACCTATCACCTTGTCCTCCTTCCCCTCCCTCCTCCTTATTCTGGCATCTTTCCCCTTTCTAGTTCTGATGAAGTGTTTTGGCCCGAAACACCAACTATTTATTAATTTCTATAGGTGCTGCTTAACCTGTTCAGTTTCTCCAACATTTTGTGTGTGCTACTCCAGATTTCCAACTTCTGCGGAATCTCTTGTGTTTATAAGTGAAAACTGACAATTTCATAATAGCTTTTTTGAAAGATGGTAAAAGTAATTGGACAACAGTCTTCATTATATGATTTTTCTCTTACAGCGTCAGTGACAACCATGTATTATGGATATTACATGATGCCTGATGGTACATATTGCCTCACACCACCACCACCCGGAATAGATGCTGCTGCTTATTATAGCAGCTTACCTTCAGAGATGGCTACACCAACTACGACAGGGGCATCGGCAACTTCAGCATCTGCAACCACACCACCACCACCTCCGGAAGGGGACAGCAATAATATTCAGGGCATCTCTACCGCAACCACAATCAGGTGAGATATTTTAACTTCAACATTTAGCTCCCCTGGTTTTAAAACTGTGTGTAGAAAGGGGTGGCACAGTAGCGTAGTGGTTAGCAGAAACGTTTTACAGTACCAGCGACCCAGGTTCAATCCTGGCCACTGCCTATAAGGAGTTTGTACATTCTCCCTGTAACCACATAGGTTTCCTCCCACAGTTCAGCGACGTACGGTTTAGTAAGTTAATTGATTGTTGTAAATCGACCCTTGGTTAGGCCGGGCTTAAATTGGGAATTGTTGGGTGACGTGTCTTGAAGGGCCTGTTCCCTGCTGTATCTCAATAAATAACTAATTTACCAGTGGCTTCTTTTGCAGTTCTGGGCAGATTGGGCAATGTAATTGTAGTACCATTGCAGAGTAGTGGTTAGTGCGACGCTATTGTAGCTCAGAGCGTTGGAGTTCGGAGTTCAGTTCCTTTATGTTCTCCCTGTGAGTGCTTGGGTTGCTTCTGGGTGCTCAGGTTTCCTCCCACAGTCTAAAGATGTACCAGTTAATTGGTCATTGTAAATTTTCTTGTGATTAGGCTAGGGGTTAAACAGGCAAGTTGCTGGGTGGCACGGCTTGATAGGCGGAATAGCCTGTTCTGCACTGTAACTATAAATAAAATAAAATTAAATTGAATAAAAGTGCAATAAACCCATCTTGGTCCGGCTCTCCTTTTCCTCAGTTCACTGATGTATTATTCAGAAAGTATAGCCATCACTGGCAGGGCCAGCATCTATTGTCCATCTCTAATTTGACCAGGTCTGGGTAGGTATAGAGTCAGCCTCCTTAGTGGGTTACATGAAAGAGAAACTAGGTAAGGGTGACCTTACCTGCAGGACTTTAGGGAACCAGAATTTTAAAGGTGGCTGAGCAAGGATGGAGGAGGCTAAGGTGGGATCTAATACAAACATACAAATTGTGAAGGATGTAGCTGAGTAGATAGTAAGAATTTTTTTTCCCCAGTTATAGAGCTCTTAAGAAGGGAAGAGTAGGTTAAGAATAATCACAAGAGATGCAAGTGCTGGAAGTCCAGAGCAACATGCACAAAATGCTGGAGGAACTCAGTAGGTCAGGCAACATCTATGGAGTTGAATAAATATTTGACTTTTTGGGCCGAGACCCTTCAACGAGTATAGAAAGAATGGGGAGGAAGCCAGAATTTTTTAAAAAATGGTTCCCTTGGCTATGACCCTCCAGTTTGTATCCCTTCCCTTCCCCTCACCTTCTCGCCCCAAGAATATTTGGAATCTGGAACAGAGGAGTTGATGGAGGCAGGTGCTCTCGCGACATTTAAGCCATTGCCAAGTGAGCACTTAAATCATCAAGAAATGAAAGCTGGTAAATAGGGCTAGTACAGATAAATACTTGATGGTTAGCCTGGATGCAATGGGCCAAAAGTCCCAGTGCCTACCTTTTCTCCTCGCCCTCCTATCACCATCCACTGTGTCCCTCCTCCTTCCCTCTCTCCCTTGATCCACTTTCTTCTCCTATCAGATTGCTCCCTTGCCAGCCCATTACCTTTCCCACCTACCTGGCTTCATCTATCACCTTCTAACTTGTCCTGCTTCCCCTCCCTCCACTTCGTTATTTTGTTTTCTTCCCCTTTCCTTTCCAGTCCCAATGAAGGGACTCAGCCTGAAGCATTGACTCTTCATTCCTCTCCGTAGATGCTGCCTGAACTGCTGAGTTTCTCCACATTTGTTGTGGCCTGTTACTCTGGATTTCAATCATCTGCATAATCTCTTGTGTGTATTACACCATGCTGTTATGTTGTCACAGTTTTTATTTGCTTATTTGTACAATTTAATACAATTCTTCTATTTTCAGTGCTGCAACTGTGGTTCCAGTTATTATCCCTCCTCCCCCTGACATCCAACCAGTTATCGACAAACTGGCAGAGTACGTCGCCAGGAATGGAACAAAGTTCGAATCTAGCGTCAGAGACAAGAATGATACAAGGCAAGTGGAAATAATTTAGTGATTTTATTATGGAATCCTGTATGTTAATTCATTCCATTAAAATTTCAGAAAACTGATCTGCAAAATACGTAGTGCTCCATTGATTTATTCTTCTGTGACACATGGACATGATCATGTGGTGGTGTGGTAGAAAAAAAGGGAGCTGAGAATACAGGTCTATAATTCATTGAAATTGGCATCACAGGTCATAAAGAAAGCTTTTGGCATATTGGCCTTCATAAATCAAAGTATTGAATAGAGCAAAATGGGATGTTATGTTGAAGTTGTTTAAGACATTGGTAAGGCCTAATTTAGAGTAATGTGTGCAGCTTTGGTCACCACTCTACAGGGAAGGTGCAATTAAAGTTGAAAGTGTGCAGAGACAAATTACAAGGTTGCCAGGTCTGGAGGACCTGAGTTGCAAGGAAAGATTGAATAGGTTAGTAGATGGTGTACTTGCAGAAGAGAACCTGCTCTTATAACTGCTGACTGTTGGTGGTCCAATAAAGCTTCTGGTCAGTGGTGCCCCTCAGGATGTTGATGGTGGATGGAGGGGAGTTGAAATATGAACTGTTATTTGTGAGCTTATGATTTGTCTAACTGGTTAACTGCTCATTAACTGACTTGTTGACCATTTAACTCTAACTGGGGATTAACCATGACATTTTGGAATCGATCATTGTCTATGTGGCAGCAGTTCCCAACCTGGGGTCTGTGGATCCCTTGGTAGGTAGAGTCATTGAAAAATACAGCACAGAAACAGACATATTGGCCTATTTAGTCCATGTTGAACCTTTTAACCTAACATGGTAGGGGTCCATGGCATAAAAAGGATTGGGAACCCCTGGAAGGTGGAAAAGGATTTTTAAAAAAATATGGATTTTGAATGTTCATTGAATTGTTAACAATTTCAGTAATACTGGACTCAATCCTCGGACATTTTGATTTCATATCCTTTTGCTTAGTCTGGAGGCTTCATGTGAAGTGCTGGATGCCTTTATCCACATGTTCTTGATAATGGATAAACTGATTCTGTGACTTGCACCTCTGAATTGTGGGGCAGGTCACTGGAGGAAAGAGTATTAAAAAGCTGAAGTATTTAAATGGTAATGGGAATATTTTCTAATGTTGAATGGGATAGGGGCAAAGTGTTGAAAGTAGGTTTTCAAATTGAAGTGTGAAATGAACCGGTGGATTCAGATCTAGGTAGCCACGGGAGGCTGGAGAATACTTGACTTGGATCTGAAGTTGTCCTAATTCACTGGGTTTTGAGAATGATTATGTAGGACGAAATTAGATTGGAAGACAAGAGGATAAATTCAGTCCCACATCATTAAACTACTTAAGGAGCAAATTTGATCTGGATTCCTTGGGTGTGTTTTTTTTTTGATCGAGCTTGATTGTACTTTTGTCAGGTGTTGTAATGTGAACAAAGTCACTGGAGAGAAGTTAGTGAATAGTTTATTCAACAAAAATGAGCAGCAGACATCATATTGAGATCCTTTGGGAGGAAGAGGCCTGTTGACCCAATATTATGTGACTTTTTTATATGCTAAATATCACAGAACAATTCTACATTTACCATGTATCTATAATGCTTCCTTTGAATTACATGTAACTTAAACACATCTCCTCCTTCGCACCCACACTCCATACACCCAAAATGAATGTTTTTCTAATTAACTACTGTTCACAGCTCTAGGAACCTCTTGTGCAGAGCTTTTTTTAAAATATAATCTACATTCCACATTTAGGTCTAAAGATTGGTTGTTGAAGCTAATATTTTACTATGCACCCTAAGTCTAGAATATGCCTGCATTGTGCCTCCTTTATCATAGACACTTGTTATCCTGGTTTGAGTGTCGTATGTCAAATGAGATGTTCCCAAGCAACAGCAGCAATTGAAACACTCAACTTAATACCCTTGGGATAGAGAGAAGAGAAACGAGTTTGATTATTTCACAGCCCTCCCACTTGATTACTGGCCAGTGTTTGCTAGCCGTAGTTTGTGATCTAATGTCTATAAGGTTAAGGTGGAATGAGAAACGGTACAAAAATAAATTTTTAGAAGGACCACTGAAGTGCTTCAGGTCATATCTGATCTCTGTAAGTAACCATGCACTCAGGCTGAGCAGGAAGGTGGGGTATAATCTTAAGTGCAATCAATATGCAATGCAGCTAGGCAGTTATTTATATGATGAGATTCTGCAGTATATTATGTATAAGTGAGATCTATATCAATTATCTGAGTATTTGTATTCTAAGTTTCAGTTACTTGAAATGTGCCAGAGAGGATTTTTTTTTAAAGAAGCGAAGTTCACCTAGCACATACACACAAACCCCCCCAGCAAGGTCATGCTGCCTTCTTGTTGCTGCCATCAAGAAGGTAGTACAGAAGCCTCAGCACTCTCACCACCAGGTTCAGGAACAATTACTACCCCTCAACCATCAGGCTCTTGAATCAAAGGGGATAACTTCAGCTTGGACAATTGCCAGTCTCCTATACAACCCTGCCCAGGCCTACGCCCTGGAAACCTTCCAAGGCGCAAATCCACGGTCTCACGAGACTAACGGATGCCTATTATTAACTTCACTTTTAAGGACTCCATCTCATGTTCTCGATATTTATTATTATTTCTTTCTTTTTTGTATTTTCACATTTAACCAAAGCTGCACACAGTACTCCAAGTTAGGTCTCACCAACGTCTTACACAAAATCAACATAACATCCCATCTGCTGTATTTAATACTTTGATTTATGAAGGCCAATGTGCCAAAAGCTTTCCTTCCAATCCTATTAACCTGGGATGCCACTTTCAATGAATTATGGACCTATAGTTCTGTACTGTTCACTGTGTAAGACTTATCCTGGTTGGTCCTATCAAAGTGCAACATCTCGCACTTGTCTGCATTAAATTCCATCTGCCCATTTTTTCAGCTGGTCCCCATCCTGCTGCAAGCTGTGATAATCTTCCTGTTGTCCGCTACGCCTCCAATCTTGGTGCCATGTTCTACTTAAGTTCATAATGGAGATTAATCTATTGATAGATTTAATTCAATATCTTCCACAAACTATTCATTGGGTAGAATTTTGGAAGCAAGATGACTAAATAAGGAACGTAACTAAATGGCAACTTAAACCTTGGGTGTTCTCAAGTAGAACTTTTCCATTGGCTTAGATTCTTGGCATTATGTGAGCGGCCTTCCTGACCTTCCAGTGTAAGGAGGGAGACATAGGAGCAGATTCAGGCCATTCAGTCCACCTAGTCTGCTCTGTCATTTATGCTGGACGTGAGAAAGGAAAGAGATGATTGTGGGGGAGACTAGAGTCCAAAAAGATCTTATGCATAGTAGATAATGATGTTGGCTTCTACATCTTCATGATTGAACATAAGACCAGAAGATATAGGAGCAGAAGTAGCCCATTTAACCCATCGAGTCTGCTCTGCCAATCCATCATGGCTGATCCATTTTCCCTCTCAGCCCCAATCTCAAGAAGCTGTCAACCTCTGCCTTGAATATACCCAACAACTTGACCTCCACAACTGTCTGTGGCAACAAATTCCACAGATTCACCACTCTCTGACTAAAATTTCTCCTTATTTCTGTTCTAAATAAATGCTCCTCTCTTCTGAAGCTGTATCCTCTGGTCTTAGACTCCCCCACAATAGGTAATCTCCTCTCTCCATCAACTCTGTCTAGGTCTTTAGATATATGATAGATTTCAGTGAGATTTCTATTCTCCCCCCCCCACCCCCCGGTTCTCCTAAACTCCAGTGAGTACAGGCCCAGAGACATCAAAACCTTCTCTGGACCCTCCAATGCCCAGAAATAAGGCGACAAAAACCAATGCCTTTTAAAGCCTCAGCATTATATCCTTGCTCTTATATTCTTGTCCCCTTGAAATATATGCTAGCATTGCATTTGCTGAGTAGAGATGTTAATAACCAACGATTGGGTGAGATCCTTCAGACTTAAAAGTAATGGCAGAGGAGTAGGAATTCTGAATTTCTTTTCATACTGTACTAGAATTCTGGACTTCACTTGTAATTGTGGTGATGCAGAAAACGTAATCAAATTTTAAGAAATACAATCAGTAGCCACTTTGTTAGGTACCACTTGTACCTAGTAAAACTGCCACTGAGTGTATTTTCACAGTCTTCTGCCCATCCACTGCTGTAACACATGATTATTTGAGTTACTGTCACCTTCCCCTCAGCTTGAACTAATCTGGCCATTCTCTTCTGACTTCTCCCACAAGGCATTTTCATGCACAGAACTGCCACTCACTGGATTTTTTTTTCACTTTTTGCACCATTCTCTGCAAACTCTAGAGACTGTTGTGTGTGAAAGTCAGTAGTTTCTGAGATACTCAAACTACCTTTCTTGGCACCACGGTCAAAGTCATTTAGATCACGTTTCTTCCGCATTCTGACGTTTGAATCAGAATGACTGAACCTCTTGATCATTTATGCATTGAGTTGCTGCCGCATGATTGGATAATTAGATGTTTGCATTAATGTACAGGTGTACCAAATAAATTGCCCATGGAGTATAAAATACTGTATGCTGTCTGATGTAGAAAGAAAGTGGTATCTTAGAGAATAGCTCTTCCTTGGCTTGGCAGGGAGACAATGGACCGTATCGTATTTGTCAGAGTTCTGTTATTTGTTATACCGCAAGTATAAAAAAGCTCCAGCATTGTAGAAATATGACTTGTCAATTGAATCACTTACGTCGGCAATATATTGAATTTTCCCTAATATACTGCCTATAAAATTTATAATAGACTGCATTAAGAAGGAGAACACTGGAATTAACCAGAATTTTTCTTCCTAACTCTTTCCCCTTTCCATTCCTAGATGGAATTCTTTTTTGTCAGATGTGATTTATCTCTCCAGTTTTGAAGAAAAACAAGCAATGAATCCTGTGGTTCTAATAAAATATTAAAACTAGATGTGTATGGGGGGGGGGTTAAAAGGCCTTGTGTTTACATTTGAGTTTAAAATATGAAATGTTTATTAAAATAGATAGCTCTTCCAGAGATACCAGGAATGTGACTTGTGAAATGCCCGTTATGCTGCTGGCGTTTATGCAGCAATGAAGGTCCTCCATTCTCTGGTGGTGGTTAGGACTTCCTTCATCATGCCCAATCTCCCTCTCTGTTTCAGTACTGTCAGTCATGCAAGTCTCAGGTGGAGCTTCAGGAACATAGTCACACGCAGATGTAGAAAGATTCTTCAGTGGTGTTTCAGTAACAATTCTGTTTGACCGGTCAGGGTTGAGCTGAATCTCTGAACCTAGAGAACTGGTGGACCACTCTTAGTCTGGCCTCTACCCTTTGACCTGTTTGGCACGGATGACCCTAGCAAGGGCTAAAGCACAAAGCCCTGATTCCAGCTGACATAGCTCCCCGGGTCATTGAGGCATGCAAGCCTCCAAACCTTGACAAGGTTGTGTTCCTCTTGGAGGCAGGAATGTGAGATATAATTTTAATTGTTTTGCTGGATTAGTAGCCGTCAGTTTTTTTCAACCTGAAACAATAATAGTATTTTTCCCCAATATTTCCTAATATTTTCTTCATTTCTTTTTTTTTGTCAAATTTTCACCGTCTTTATTTTAATAATTTAGAGATATGAATTAACATCTCAGATAACTTTTATCAAGGTCTCAGACCTTAATTAGCTTCAACAGATTTGAGCTCTCAGATAACTTTTACCAATGTCTCAGACCTTAAATAGTTTGTTAGGGCTATGGCTCGTTCACAGTCATCGTTAGGAAAGGCTAAGTGATGCAAATTTCAAAGCTTTATAAATACCCTGACTCTTCAAACCTTGTCCCAATAATCAGCAGCCATGGGCTCCTTCTCAGCAGCTGCCTAGCACTCTGAAAATTAAAATAAATGATGCCCACAAAGCAGAAGAAGGCTATAAGAAGATAGCAAAGTGTTTTCAGGTAGCCATTTCCTCACTTCGTAATGTAATTAAGAAATGGCAGTTAACAGGAACGGTGGCGGTCAAGTTGAGGTCTGGAAGACCAAGAAAACTTTCTGAGTGAACTGCTCATAGGATTGCTAGAAAGGCAAATCAAGACTCCCGTTTGACTGCAAAAGACCTTCAGGAAGATTTAGCAGACTCTGGAGTGGTGGTGCACTGTTCTACTGTGCAGTGACACCTGCACAAATATGACCTTCATGGAAGAGTCATCAGAAGAAAACCTTTCCTGCGTCCTCACCATGAAATTCAGCGTCAGAAGTTTGCGAAGGAACATCTAAACAAGCCTGATGCATTTTGGAAACAAGTCCTGTGGACTGATGAAGTTAAAATAGAACTTTTTGGCCGTAATGAGCAAAGGTATGAAGGTATGTTTGGAGAAAAAAGGGTGCAGAATTTCATGAAAAAAACACCTCTCCAACTGTTAAGCACGGGGGTGGATCAATCATCTTTGGGCTTGTGTTGCATCCAGTGGCACGGGGAACATTTCGCTGATAGAGGGAAGAATGAATGCAATTAAATACCAGCAAATTCTGGAAGCAAACGTCACACAGTCTGTGTAAAAAAAAAAAGAAGCTGAAGTTGCACAGCAGGATAATGATCCTAAGCACACCTCAAAATCCACAATGGACTACCTTAAGAGGCGCAAGCTGAAGGTTTTGCTGTGGCCCTCACAGTCTCCCGACCTAAACATCATCGAAAATCTGTGGATAGACCTCAAAAGAGCAGTGCATGCAAGACAGCCCAAGAATCTCACAGAACTAGAACCCTTTTGCAAGGAAGAATGGGCGGAAGTCCCTCAAACTAGGATTGAAAGACTCTTAGCTGGCTACAGAAAGCGTTTACAAGCTGTGATACTTGCCAGAGGGGGTGTTACTAAGTACTGACCATGCAGGGTGCCCAAACTTTTGCTTAGGGCCCTTTTCCTTTTTTGTTATTTTGAAACTGTAAAAGATGGAAATAAAACAGTAATCTTGCTTAAAATATTAAAGAAATGTGTTATCTTTAACTTTATACCTTTTGGAAATCAGGTAATCTTTTACTCCCTTAGCTATTCACAGTAACAGAAATTTTGACCGGGGTGCCCAAACTTTTGCATGCCACTGCATTTATGTGTCTCAGAATTTTATGCAATGCCATCTATCACCCTAATAATTAATCCTTTTATTACTGATGAGCAATAAGTGTCAGCCTTGCTAGCAGTCTAAAATTTCACGTTTAGTTCGTAGTTTACACTATTCCAATTTTGCTTGTATTTGAGTTTCTCTCCTTTTAAAATTGCCTGAATTAAAATTTTAACCCATTAAAATTAAATGCTTTGGAGCAAACTTTTTGCACTGATATATTAGTTTGAATTTGGATTGCACTGTGTGGCAGACTGTTGAGATCTTTACTCGAATCTTTTGGTCACCTTTTCATAAGCAAGTGTATAATCATTAGCAAACTGCAGAGGTATCTCCTTGCAGTTTGATTTGATATATTTTTTAGCACTTTATAAGGAGTTATTTTGTGCATAAATGTAGTTTGAAAAGAGTTTTTGTACATTGCCCTCTGTTCTGAGTTTGAACTTGGTCTGTCTTTCAGGTTTGAGTTTCTGCAGCCCTGGCATCAGTACAATGCTTACTATGAGTTCAAAAAGCAATACTTCTCTCAAAAAGAAGGCTACAGTATCCAGCAGGTATGGAGAAAGTGGTTAAAGCACTTGTTTGTTATGTGAAGCTGAAAATAACTTCTATTTGAGTGTTAATAAGAGAGAGGCTTGGGGTGCAGACGATGTTCAGTGAAGTGTTAGTGACATCGTGAAGGATCCCACCCTGCTCAAGTACAGTTTGTCCCACTCCCATCAGGGAGGAGACTACGTAGCATCCATGCCAAGACCACCAGACTCAAAAGCAGTCACTTTCCCCAAGCAGTGAGGCTGATCAACACCTCCACCCACTAACCCACCCCTCCACACCCCCAACCACCACTACTTTATCATTTCCTGTCAGTCACCTTATGTGCCTAGTGTCACTTTATGGACATACAATCAATCAATAGATACAAGGTATCTTATGGATTTATATTTATTGTTTTTTTAAAATTATTATTGTGTTTGTTTGCTTTGTGATGCGTTGAATTCAGAGTAACAATCATTTTATTCTCCTTACACTATTATACGGGAAATGAGATTCAAACAATCTGGAGTCTCAAATTTTGGTCCCAGCTTAGCTGAGGAATTTTCAGTCATGTAATTAAATAAATCTGGGGGAAAAAAGTACGTTTCTGAAAGGGTGACCATCTAACAACTAAATTATCATGAAAAGCCACTTGATTCACTGATGCCTTTCAGGAAAGTAATTGACAGACCCACACTCAGTAGCCACTTTATTACTTTAATACAACTGCTTGTAAATTCAGCATTGTTGCCAATAATATGCCCTATTATTTGAACACTTATTGCAGTGTTTTCTGTAAATTCATATTGTAGTAATTCTGTGGCAACAACTCAATGCATAAAAGCGTGCAGACATGGTCAAGAGGTTCAGTTGTTGTTCAGACCAAACATCAGAATGGGGAAGAAATGTGATCTAAGTGACTTTTGATTGTGGAATGATTGTTGGTGGCAGGCGAAGTGTTTGAGTATCTCAGAAATTTCTGATCTCCTCGTAACAGTCTCTAGATTAGGGGTTCCTAGCCGCCTTTAAGTCATGGACCCTTACCATTAACCAAGGAGTCTGGCACCCTGGTTGAGAACTCCTGCTCTAGAGTTTACAGAAAAGGCAGCACGGTAGTGTAGTGGTTATCACAACATTTTACAGTACCAGTGACCCAGGTTCAATTGCCACCACGGCCCGTAAGGAGTTTGTACATTGGCCCTGTGACTGCAGGGGTTTCCACTAGGTGCTCCAGTTTCTTTCCACAGTCCAAAAATGTACCAGTTGGCAGATTAATTGTTCATTGTAAATTGTCCAGCAGCTAGGCTAGGGTCAGAACAGGGATTTGTTGAGTGGCGCAGCTCAATGTATCTCAATAAATAAATTAATTTAAAAAAACTAAAAACGGACAGTAGTTCAGTGGGTGAAATCATCTTGTTAATGAAAGAGGTCAGAGGAGAATGCCCAGACTGGTTCAAGCTGACAGGAAGGCAACAGAACTCAAAGTAACCACGTGTTACAACAGTGGTGTGCGGAAGAGTATCTCTGAATGCACATCACGTCAAACCTTGAAGTGGACGGACCACAGCGGCAATAGACCATGAACATACGCTCAATGGCTACTTTATTAGGTACAGAAGCTGTCTAACAAAATGTCATTGAGTGTATTTGCTGGTTGACCATGGTGTGGTTAACTTTCAACAACCCTCTGGAATAGCTTAGTGAGCCACACTGTCCGGCATCAGTTTGGATCATCAGAGAATGTTGACTTTGTGGATAAATAATAATATGTAGCATCTTTCAGTATCATTTAGTAACTAGTTTGTTTCAACTTTGTGAATTTACTCAAGATGGTCAGCTATTTATTGGCATACCTTGTGAAATAATTTTGGGTTTTAAAATTCTGAAATCATCTCAAAAGAAGCAGTGTTACTTTGGGTAAACTGAATGCAGAATGCAGATCATTTGCCAGTGCAGAAGTCCAAAACAAATTTCAGAATAGAGTCAAGTTTCAAAGTTCAAAGGAAAATTTATTATCGGAGTGCATGCAACTCTGAGATTCTTTTACCTGTGGGCATACTCAGCAAATCTACAGAACAACAGTAAACAGGATCAATGAAAGAGCAAGAGCAGAGAAGACAACAAACTGTTGGAATGTAAACTATAAATAAATAGCAATAAATAATGAGAGCATTAATAACAAGGGGAAGAATCCTTAAAGTGAGATAATTGGTTGTGGGAACATCTCACTAAATGAGTGCAATTATCTTCTTTTGTTTAAGAGCCTGTTGGTTGAGGGTGGTAGCTGTTCTTGAACATGGTGGTACAAGTCCTGAGGTTCTTGTACCTTTTGCCTGATGGCAGCAGCAAGCAGGGCCTGGGTGGTGGGGATCTCTGATGATGGATTGCTTTCCGACAGCAACATTTCATGTAGATGTGCTCAATGGTTGGGAGGGCTTCACTGGGCCGAATCCACTACCTTTTGTAGGACACTCCATTCAAAGGCGTTGATGTTCCCATACCAGGCCGTAATGCAAACAGTCAGTTCACTCTGCACTACATATTTTTTCAAGGCTTTTGATGACATGCTGAGTCTCCTTAGCCTTCTAAGAAGTAGAGGCACTGTTGTGCATTTTTTTTTTGTCAATTACATTTATAGGAGGATACAGGACAGGTCCTCTTGAGGTAGTGACACTCAGGAACTTAAGTTACTAACACGCACTGTTTCTCCCCCCTCCAATCCTGCAATGAGGCTCATGGACTCCTGCTTTTCCTCTCCTAAAGTTTGCAGTCACTTCCGTGGTCTTGCTGATATTGAGGGAGGGGAGGTTGTTATGATGCCACTCAGCCAAATTTTCAGTCTCCCTCCTGTATGCTTATTTATTGGCATTTATCGTGAATTGTTATCTTTGTTCAGCAGTACAATGCAATATATAAGAGGAATAAACACAAGAATTACAGTGAATATATATTAACTAGTTAAATTACCTAAGTACTGCAAAAATAGAAATAAAAAAAGTGGCAAGGTAATATTCATGGATTCGATGTCCATTCAGAAATCAGATGGCAGAGGGGAAGAAGCTGTTCCTGAATTGTTGAGTATGTGCTTTCAGGCTTCTGAACCTCCTCCCTGATGGTAGCAATGGGAAGGGGACTTGTCCTGTGTGGTGGAGGTCTTTTAGAGGGACGCCGCCTTTTTGAGGCACTGCTCCCTGAAGGTATCCTGGATACTACGGAGGCTGGTGTCCGTGATGGAACTGACTAAGTTGCCAACTCTCTGCAGCTTACTTTGATCCTGTGCAGTAACCTCCCCAACCACCCCCCCCCCCCACCACCAGATAAGTGATGCAGCCATTTAGAATGCTGTCCAGAGTACATCTGTAGAAGCTTGCGAGTGTCTTTGGTGACAAGCTGAATCTCCTCAGACTCCGAATGAAGTATAGCCACTGTTACGCTTTCTTCGTAGCTGCATTGATATGTTGGATCCAGGATAGGTCCTCAGAGATATTGACACCCAGGAACCTGAAGATGCTCACTTTTTCTACTTTTCATCCCTCTGTGAGGACTGGTGTCTTTTACCTCAGCTTACCCTTTCTGAAGTCCACAATCAGTTTTTTGGTCTCATTGATGCTGAGTGCAAGGTTGTTGCTGCAACAAACAGTGTGTTTATAGATTTTCACCTTCCTGCTTGGATTTGAGTTGTGCTTGACTGCTCTTTATTGAAATTTATTGCTTTTTATTTATTGGACGCTTTTTTGGTGGCGGAGTGGATTGAATCCAGAAATTTCTGTTATGTTCCATTATACATGAATCTAAGTTCGGCTAGTAACTGTTTATGAATAAAAGGTAATGTAATTGAAAAAGTTGTGTTATCAGCCAAAGTGAGATTTAGCAATTAAAAAGGACAGCGAGACCTGTTTGGTTCTAAATAGTGAGCTGAATATTTCTGAAGATGGAACAGAGCTTGTGCTGGGACGCACTAAATAGCTTTAGCTGCATGGCTGATTAGACGCACTGGCTCTAATTTGTTTTCATTGTAACACACAAGAGTGTAATAACTATTAGCACTTGAAATCAGATATGCGTAAGGAATATAGATATGGCATTGTGCAGGTCTTTCATTTCACTGGAACTTCTTAAATATTTTGTTACCATAGTGTGAATACTGTTTACCTTCATATCAAGATGTGTCATCACAAATAGAATAGTTTTGTATTGAAAGAGTGGATATAATATCATTGCTTGAAAGATCATACCTCTAATTTCATGCTTGTTCACTGTGAAACCTCGTTGACACTTGTTATGACTGCTCTCATGTCGCAGATCAGTGTGAATTCTAAGTTTGTAAATTACACCAACAGGAATATTTACAGCCATGAAATAATTTCACGTTCATGGCAATAGTAAATGTCGAACCCTTACTAGATGGGTATAGTGCAGCCAGGGTGGTTGCAATTCATGCAGATGCTTCACATTGTGATACGTTTCTCAATGTTTCTTCGAGAGGAGACTGTATCCTCATCTCCACACTGAAAATGTACTCCTGCACCATGGTCAAAAACAGTCATAGTATTTACTTTATGCCACAGTATCTCTTCCCATTAAACAGAGTCACACAACCTTTTTTCATGTTCCATGTACTACTGAAATGTGATGATAGATTTTGTCTCTCCCACTCTTTACGGGACTGAGTTCCAGAATCCTTTTGCCATTTGGAAGAAAAATGTTTTGCCTCATCTGCCTTTCTACTGATCACTTTAAATCTGTGCCACTTGGTCTTGCTCATCTGCTAAGGAAAACAGTTCCTTCTTATTTACGCTGTTCAGCTTCCTTTGTAATTTTCTGAACCACACTCCTCCACCTCTTCTTTCCAAAGAAGACAACATGTCATATCCAATTTTCTGCTGTAGCTGCAATATTTCAGTTCCAGTTCTTTGCGCCCTTTCTAACCGCATTCCAATTACTATTGTACACAGTTCTAGCATAACCTACCTGGAGGAAGCAGCAATGGCCGGGCCTCTGGCACAGAGTCTGGCCCTTTGGCTCAGAAGAGTAGGTAAAGGAAGACGTGGCAGCAGTGATAGGGGACTCTATAGTTGGGGGTCAGACAGGTGATTCTGTGGATGCAGGAAAGAAACACAGATAGGAGTTTGCTTCCCAAGTGCCAGGGTCCGGGATGTTTCTGATCGTGTCCACAATATCCTGAAGTGGGAAGGGGAACAGCCTGAGGTTGTGGTACATATTGGTACCAAAAACCTAGATAGGAAAATGGACAAAAATTAGGAAGGAAGTTGAGAAGCAGGACCTCAAAGATAGTAATCTCAGGATTGCTGCCTATCTCATGTGACAGTGAGTATAAGAATAGAATGAGATGGAGGATAAATGCATGGCTGAGGGATTGGAGCAGGGGGCAGGGATTCAGATTTCTGTATCATCAGAACCTCTTCTGGGGCAGGTGTGGCCTGTACAAAAAGGACGGGTTGCACTTGAGTCCGAGGGGGACCAATATCCTGGCGGGGAGGTTTGCTAAGGCTACTGGGGAGAGTTGTTGGGGGTGGGAACCATACTGAAGAGATGGAGGAAGGGGCAGTTGGCTCACAAATAGAGAAAGTTTGTAGGCAGTGTGAGAGGGAGGATAGGCAGGTGATAGAGAAGGGATGCGCTCATAATGATGGTTTGAGATGTGTATTTTAATGGAAGAAGCATCATGAACAAAGCAGGTGAGCTTAGAGCGTGGATCAGTACTTGGAGCTATGATGTTGTGGCCATTGCAGTGACATGGATGACTCAAGGGCAGGAATGGTTACTTAGAGTACCAGGCTTTATATGTTTCAGAAAGGACAGGGAGGGAGGCAAAAGAGGTGGAGGTGTGGCACTGCTGATCAGAGATAATGTCACAACTGCAGAAAAGGAGGAAGTCATGGAGGGATTGTCTACTGAGTCTCTGTGGGTGGAAGTTAGGAACAGGAAGGGGTCAAAAACTCTACTGGGTGTTTTTTTATAGACCACCCAATAGTAACAGGGGCATTGAGAAGCAGATAGGGAGATAGATTCTGGAAAGGTATAATAGGGTTGTTGTGGTGAAAAGGTGAAAAATTGAAAAGGTTGTGTTATCAGCCAAAGTGAGATTTAGCAATTAAATTAGAGCAAGGGGTTTAGATGGGGTGGGAATTAATGAAATTGATGCCTCATAAAAAGCAAGGGGTTTAGATGGGGTGGAGTTTGTTAGGTGTGTTCAGGAAGGTTTCATGATACAATATGTAGATAAGCCTACAAGAGGAGAGGCTGTACTTGATCTGGTTCTGGGAAATAAACCTGGTCAGGTGTCACTGGGAGATCATTTTGGAGATAATGATCATAAATCTAACTCTTTTACCATAGCATTGGAGAGTGATAGGAACAGACAAGTTAGGAAAGTGTTTAATTGGAGTAAGGGGAAATACGAAACTATCAGGCAGGAACTTGGAAGCATAAATTGGGAACAGATGTTCTCAGGGAAATGTACAGCAGAAATGTGGCAAATGTTCAGTGGATATTTGATGTTCTGCATAGGTACGTTCCCATGAGACAGGGAAAGGATGGAAGGGTACAGGAACTGTGGTGGTACAAAGGCTGTTGACAATTTAGTCAAGAAGAAAAGAAAAGCTTACAAAAGCTTCAAAAACTAGGTAATGATAAAGATTTAGAAGATTATAAGGTTAGCAGGAAGGAGCTTAAAAATGAAATTCAGAGAGCCAGAAGGAGCCATGAGAAGACCTTGGCGAGCAGAATTAAGGGAAACCCCAAGGCATTCTACAAGTGTATGAAGAGCAATAGGATAAGATGTGAAAGAATAGGACCTATCAAGTGTGACAGTGGAAAAGTGTGTATGCAATTAGAGGAGATAATGAAGATACTTAATGATTACTCTGCTTCAATATTCACTATGGAAAAGGACCTTGGTGATTGTAGGAATGACTTAACAGCAGACTGAAAAGCTTGAGCATTATAAACATTAAGAAAGAGGAAGTGCTGGAGCTTTTAGAAAGCATCAAGTTGAATAAGTCACCAGGACCGGACGAGATATACCCCAGGCTACTGTGTAAAGCGAGGGAGGAGATTGCTGATCCTCTGGCAATGATTCTTGCATCATCAATGGGGACTGGAGAGGTTCTGGAGGATTGGAGGGTTGCAGATGTTATTCCCTTATTCAAGAAAGGGAGTAGAGATAGCCCAGGAAATTACAGACCAGTGAGTCTCACTATAGGGGTTGGTAAGTTGATGGAGAAGATCCTGAGAGGCAGGATTTATGAACATTTGGAGAGGCATAATATGATTAGATAGATAGATAGATAGATAGATACTTTATTCATCCCCATGGGGAAATTCAACTTTTTTTCCAATGTCCCATACACTTGTTGTAGCAAAACTAATTACATACAATACTTAACTCAGTAAAAAATATGATATGCATCTAAATCACTATCTCAAAAAGCATTAATAATAGCTTTTAAAAAGTTCTTAAGTCCTGGCGGTAGAATTGTAAAGCCTAATGGCATTGGGGAGTATTGCCTGTCTGAGGAGCATTGCATCGATAGTAACCTGTCGCTGAAACTGCTTCTCTGTCTCTGGATGGTGCTATGTAGAGGATGTTCAGAGTTATCCATAATTGACCGTAGCCTACTCAGCGCCCTTCGCTCAGCTACCGATGTTAAACTCTCCAGTACTTTGCCCACGACAGAGCCCGCCTTCCTTACCAGCTTATTAAGACGTGAGGCGTCCCTCTTCTTAATGCTTCCTCCCCAACACGCCACCACAAAGAAGAGGGCGCTCTCCACAACTGACCTACAGAACATCTTCAGCATCTCACTACAGACATTGAATGACGCCAACCTTCTTAGGAAGTACATTCGACTCTGTGCCTTCCTGCACAAGGCATCTGTGTTGGCAGTCCAGTCAAGCTTCTCGTCTAACTGTACTCCCGGATACTTGTAGGTCTTAACCTGCTCCACACATTCTCCATTAATGATCACTGGCTCCATATGAGGCCTAGATCTCCTAAAGTCCACCACCATCTCCTTGGTCTTGGTGATATTGAGACGCAGGTAGTTTGAGTTGCACCATATCACAAAGTCCTGTATCAGTTTCCTATACTCCTCCTCCTGTCCATTCCTGACACACCCCACTATGGCCGTGTCATCAGCGAACTTCTGCACATGGCAGGACTCCGAGTTATATTGGAAGTCTGATGTGTACAGGGTGAACAGGACCGGAGAGAGTACGGTTCCCTGCGGCGCCCCTGTGCTGCTGACCACCGTGTCAGACCTACAGTCTCCCAACCGCACATACTGAGGTCTATCTGTCAAGTAGTCCACTATCCAATCCACCGTTGCTGATTAGGAATATTTCAGCATTGCTTTGTCAAAGGCGGATTGTGCCTTACGAGCCTGATTAAATTTTTTGTGGATGTGACTAAACACATTGATGAAGGTAGAGCGTGTGGATAGTCAGAGGCTTTTTCCCAGGGCTGAAATGGCAAACACGAAAGGGCACGATATTAAGGTGCTTGGAAGTAAGTACAGAGATGTCAGGGGTAAGTTTTTTACACAGAGTGGTGAGTGCATGGAATGGGCTGCCAGAGACAGTGGTGGAGGTGGATGCGATCTGGATAGGTACATGGAGCTTAGACAAATCAAGGGCTATGGGTAACGCTAGGTAATTTCTAAAGTAAGTTCATGTTCAGTGCAGCATTGTGGGCCGAAGTGCTGTAAGGTTTTTGTTTCAACCTGTGTTTCAGTTTGTAAAGAAAAACATCCCGTATGCCTTTTTTCTTTTTTAACCACTTTCCCAATCTGCTGATTTTAAGCATCTGTGGATATATATTTCACATTTCTGTACTGCACCAAACCACTTAGTATCCTCCCATTATTTTACATGCCCTTTTGCACTCTGGATTCCTACTTCTACATCTCTGGATTAAAGCCCATTTGCAATCTTTCTGCTCAGTCAACCGGAGCATCCTTCCGTCTTCCCACCATCTGGAGATTTCCGATTTGTTTTTGATTAAGCGGGCAGTTATTTGGTTGAAGATCAAGATTCAAAGATTTAAAGTACATTTATTATCAAACTATGTATGCAGTATACAACCCTGATATTTGTCCTTCCACAGACAGCCATGATACAAAGAAAATCATGAAACCCGTTCAAAGAAAAACAGCAAACCCCCAACAAGCAAAACAAAAGAACAAATCACGCTAGCAGCAAAAAAAAAGAGCGATAACCACCGGAATATAAAACATCAAAGCACCAAGTCGTCAAAACAGTCCAGGAATGCTCAGCTTTAGCTGAGTTCACTGTGACTGTGGGCCACAGAGCCATATCAAAGTCTCACAAAACAGCAACAAAAAAGCTTTATTTGTCACATGTACATCAAAAAGTTTGTGATGTGTTGGGGGAAGTCTGGAAGTGTCTTTATGCGTTCACTGCCAAAATGGCATGCCTGCAATTACTAAACATAATCGTACATCTTTGGGCTGTGGAAGGAGCCTGGAGGAAAGCCCCACGGTCACAGGGAGAAGGTACAAACTCCTTACAGACAGTGGTGCGAGTTGACCCCCCACCCCCCCACCGGATCGGTGATCACTAGCACTGTAAAGCTTTATGCTAACCAATACACTGCTGTGCCTCCCACATTTGACTGTTTCTCCTCTTCCCACGAGAACAGCCTAATCTGATTATTTCCAGTATTTTCTGTTTTTATTTTTGATTCTCAGCATCTCCAATTTTTAAACATTTTTTCCACAAACTCTTTCCTGATCATACTCATTTAATTGCAAATTAATATGATTCAGTGGTTCCATTTAATATCAGAGAATGTATGTACTATACAAACTGAAATTTTTTTCACAGACATCCACAAAACAGAAAAACCCAAAGAATGAAAGCCAGGAAAATGTTAGAACCCCAAAGCCCCTCTTCCCCCACTTGTTCCAGCGGAAAGTATCCCACTCCCACCACCACCCACCATGCAAGCAATAGTAAACCTCCTAGAGAGACCATGATCTAGAGTTCCATCGAAAACCACTGTTCATCACAATGCTTCGACATCCCACAGGCTCTCTCCCTCTCTCTCACTAATGAAAAAGAGGTGTCGCTCCTGCCACAGCGAGAGGGGAGGCTAACAGTTCACTGTTCTGAGATGTTACAGTCTGTAGCATCGTGGCAGATCAGTATATTTTAGAAACAGCATGGAATGCATTAAGAGCTACACGTAGTCTCACTGGTCACTACATGTTAGTCACAAAACACCTGTCAGCTGCTCTGCCAATTTTATGTCTAATTTGTCACTATCACTTAGATTCGAAAGGTATTTTTGGTTTTTCACCAACTTATCATGAGCCTGATGTGGGCGATCATGCTCTTCCTCTGTCTATCCATGACTATGATTAATCTTGGCAAAATCTTTTTCTACGGAAGTGGTTTGCCATTGCCTTCTTCTGGGCAGTGTCTTTACAAGACGGGTGACCCCAGCCATTATCAATACTCTTCAGAGATTGTCTGCCTGGTGTCAGTGGTCACATAACCAGGACTTGTGATCTGCACCGGCTGCTCATACGACCATCCACCATCTGCTCCCATGGCTTCACGTGACCCTGATCGGGGGGCTATATTTTACCCAAAGTTGACCTGCAGGCTAGTTGAGGAGCACCTTGCACCTCATTTGGTCGAGGCGTACCTCCACCCCACTACCTGATACAGCAGATAATGATGAAAATGATCACGAGTCTAAAGACATCATGATTTATTAGTCCTGAGAAAGGGTCTCGGCCCAAAACGTTGACTGTTTACTCTTTTTCATAGACGCTGCCTGAGATCCTCCAGCATTTTGTGTGTGTTGCTCTGGATATATTAGTATTAACTTATTCATATTATCCAGATCTGAACAAGCGTCTTCAATCTTTGATCCATGTCTTTGACTCAGTCTGGTCACCAAGCTGTCTGAGGATGTGAAATATTGCCTTGCCTTATGTTAAACTCAAGGATAGAGTTGATAATGAATGTGAAGCTTGCAAGTGCAGTGCACGAATTTCAATCAGGAAGAGGGGCAATAGCATTTGGAGGATTATTTCTATTGAAATTGCCATAAATTGTACAGTTTAATTTGCTGGATTGGGGAATTGTGTCCAACAACATCATTATCACAAATGGTCGCCTATGCACTGATGAAATTAGTAATTGGCAACGTCTGGTGCTTGGATTTTGAGCAGCGGCATTTGTATTCGCCCCCTCCTGCATTCCCGCACCCCCCCCCCCCCCCCCCCGCTACCTCCACTACCTCTCTCAGCTACAGTCTACCCTTTAGCTACATCCTATAGAGACACAACAGGAGATTCTCCAGATGCTGGAAATCTTGAGCAGCACATGCAAAATGCTGGAGGAACTCAGCAGGCTACTCAGCATCTATGGAAATGAATAAACAGTTGATATTGTGGCTGAATCCGTTCTTCAGGACCTAGTTTCACCACTAATCTTGCCGACAGCTTTGACTGTGGAGTGCGGGTGGGGCCTCACCAGTTGTCAAGAAATTCCTGGAGATGCCGTTCCTGATTACACAGGGAAGGCGTGCACAGTGTCTACTGTGCTGAATCTCACTGATACCGGGGCTCAGTCCAATTACACCTGGTCTTGGAGAGCAGGGCGCCAATGAGCTGAGGCATGCCTGGCATCATTATGAGACAACACAGTAGCATACTAGTTAGTGCAACACTATTACAGCCTTGGGCATTGGAGATGGAAGTTTAATCCCAGCATCCTCTGTGTGGAGTTTATAGATTCTTCCTGTAGAAAGCATGTGTTTCTTCCACATGCGCCAGTTTCCTTGCATAGCCCAAAGACGTACTGGTTAGTAGATTAATCGGTGATTGTAAATTGTCCCAGGATTAGGCTAGGATTAAACAGGTGGGTTACCTGCGGCACAGCTCAGAGAGCCAGAAGGGCCTGTTCCACACTGTATCTCTAAATAAAATGAGCTGTATAACTCAATTCCTTCTGTCGAAGGCCACAAACTTATCAATCACCCATGCTGTGGATGCTTTCTGGGGGTCCAAGATCCATATGCTCCACAGCCGCTGGACTAAGTGTGTAAATGTAGGAGGGGTATGTTGAAAAATAAATGTGCTAGGTTTTCCAAAATAGATTCCTTCCACCTTAGGCCACGAACTTATCAATCACCCCTCGTATTTTCTTACAGACATTCACAGTAAATACAAAGAAGCACAATAGAATTAATGAAAAACTGCACACAAGACAGGCAACCAATGAATAAAAGGCAATAAATTGTGCAAATACAAAAGGAAAAAAAGCTAATACTAATAATAAGTAAATAATAAATATCAAGGTCATGAGACAAAGAGTCTTTGAAAGTGAGTCCATTGGTTGTGGAAACGTTTCAATGGTAGGGCGAGTGAAGTTATCCCCTTTGGTTCAAGAGCATGATGTTTGAGGGGTAATAACTGTTCCTGAACCATGTCTTTCCATCAGCCAGTGTCTACAAGGATATTATTTTTATTTCTGCAAAGTTTGGAGAGATTTACATGCTTTCACAATGCATTATTCTGGTGAAACTCTCCCTACCATTGAGCACATCTACATGGAGCACTATCTCAGGAAAGCAGCATCTGTCATCAGGGACCCCCTCCTCCCTGGACGTGCTCTCTGCTCGTTGCTGCCATTGGGTAGAAGGTACAGGAACTTCAGGACTCTCACTAGGTTCAGGTACAGTTATTACCCCTCAACCATCAGGCTCTTGAACCAGTGGTGATAACATCACTCAGCTCCACTTGCCCCACCTTTGAAATGGACTGATTTTCAAGGGCCCTCCACTCATGCTCTTGATATTTATTGTTAACATATTTATCTGCCTGTCTGTCTCTCAATCATTCTTATTTTATCCTTACTTATGTGTTTGCTGGTTTGTTGTCTTTTGCAGATTGGTTGTTTGTCCATATTGTTTGTGTTTTTTCACTGGCTCAATAGTGTTTGTTAGTATTTACTATGGATGGTCGCCAAAAAAAGAGAATCTCAGGGTTGTATATAGTGACATAGATGTACTCTGATCTGCTTTCTACTTTGTGCCAAGATACCCTGTAAGATGAACCGTACTGTAAGTCGGGTTCCCAACCTGCAGTGCACGAACCCCTTGCTAATGGGAGAGGTCTGTGGAGTAAAGGAGGTTTGGAACCCCTGCTGTAAGTATTCAGCAGGTAGGAAATGAGTAATGCTGGAGTAGGCCTTCAACTGAAGCCACTTTGGTTGTCTCTCCTCAGATGCTGCTTATTTCCACCATTCCGGTTTTTTTTTGAGATTACAAGCATCTGCAGCTTTATTTCATTTACGTTTCCAATATTATAAATTGTAGATTTTCATAGCGGGTAGAGTGCTATAAGACCATAAGACATAGGAGCAGAATTTGGCCATTTGGCCCATCGAGTCTACTCCGCCATTCCATCATAGCTGATTTGTTATCCCTCTCAACCCCATTCTCCTACTTTCTCTCTGTAACCTTTGATCCCCTGACTAACCAAGAAACTATTTTGCTCCGCTTTAAGTATACTCAATGACTTGGCTTCCCCAGCTTCCTGTGGTAATGAATTCCACAGATTCACCACCTTCTGGCTACAGAAGTTTCTCCTCATCTCCCTTCTAAATGAACGTACCTCTATTTTGAGGCTGTGTCCTTTGGTTTAATGAGATACCCCTTTCATTTTTCTAAATTCCAGCAAGTACTGGCCCAGGGCCAACAAATGTTCCTCATACATTAACCTTTTCATTCCTGGGATCATTCTCATGAGCTTCCACTGGACCCTCCTAATGCCAATGGATCATTTCTTAGATAGGGAGCTGTAGTTTGCCTTATTGCAAAAATAAAGTAAATATCTATGGGCCTCATCTTTGAAATAGACTGTAACCTGTATGAATCTCGGAATTCGTTGAATAAAATAGCACAGATACAGGTCATTCAAACCATCTTGTTTATTCCAGCTCTTTGAATGAGCTCTGCAAATCCCAGGCACCAACAAGGGTTCCTTAAGGTTGTCCTCACTAGTGGGGTGCTCCTACTACCTAATAAATGCTCCCAATGACCTGTATCTCTTAATAGCCTCTGACAACCGTATCAAGCTCCTGGCCTTCATATGTGTCTTGGCTACGAACCCTGGTAGAACCGTTTCTTCTGACAGCAGAAGGGGCAAAAGTGGGTCACTGGCACTTTGAAACTAGTTGCTTCAGGCAGATGGAGCTGGTCAGGCATGTTTGGCAGCCCATCTAGAAGAAGGAAAACTGATCTTAAACCTCCACTGCTTTGAGGCTATACTCACTCATGGGGAAGAATTCAGGAATAAACCCTGAGGGAAAATATCCAAAGCTCAAATCCCTGGGGCTGCCCTGTGTTGAGTTCAGTGCTGACTGATATCTCCTACAATGCTGCTGGTGCCAAACTACATCGGTCTCTGCCGTTCCTTTAGATTCATCAGCTGCATGGGCAACAGCTTGCTGATGATATCATATTGCTGACTGGCTTGCTAGGATGCAACATCCACAGTCGAACCCAACTGATGGAGGCTTCGAGTGAACGAGATCCTTTTTGAAAGATCTATCTAATCAGTTTCAACTACCTGCATAGATTCTAGTTCATAACAAACTATGCCAGATAAATTACTTCTTATCCTTGAGCTTCAGTCTCTAACCTTTCTCTTCATTTTGTAAAATCATTCATAATTTGACACTACAGTGGTGTAGCAGTTAACCCGGGGCATCAGTGTTCAGAGTTCAATTCCCGCTGCTGTTTGTAAGGAGGTTGTACTTACTACCTGTGAGCACATGGGTTCCTACAGGTGCTCAGCTTTCCTCCCACAGTCTAAAACTGTACCGGTTAGTAAGTTAATTGGTCATTGTAAGTCAGTGTGTGATGAGGATCACTCACTAATTTACAATGTAATTTGACTAGGGTCAATAAGATAAGATGGGTTGCTTGTCGGTGCAGCTTGTTGGGCAGGAAGTGCCTATTCCATGTTATATCTCTAAATACAATAAAATTAATTTTCTTCCCTAAGTTTCTGTTGCCTCAGGGGAATACCTTGAACTTCTCAGTTTCTCCATAGAACTGAAATCCACTCTCTGGATCATTTGCAGTCAGTTTGTTCGCCCTTTCTCCTATTGTGTGGTGCTCATAATGGAACCTCATGCTTTACATGAGTTTAGCCATTTGTAGATACAGTTACAACATTTGTACATAAATATGCTTTGTGTTGTATAGAGGAAAGAGTAGAAAAGACACATCTAGACAGAATGTAGTTATTGAATCATGGAGTCATAGAATACTACAGCACAGAAACAGGCCTTTCGGCCTATCTATTAATGCCGAAGTGTTAATATGCCTCGCCCCACCAACCTTCACCTAGAACATAGCCCTCCATACACCTCCTATCCATGTACCTATCTAAACTTCTTGTAAATGCTGAAGTCAGATTTCCATCCACCACTTCCTGGCAGTTGATTCCACACTTGTGCCACTCTCTGAATGAAGAAGTTCCCTCTTATGTTCCCCTTAAACTTTAACCTTTCGCCCTCAACCCATGACCTCTAGTTGTAGTGTCGCCCAACTTCAGTGGAAAAAGACTGCTTGCTTTTACCCTGTCTATACCCTCATAATGTTGTGTACCTTTGTCAAATCTCCCCTCGATCCCCCCTAAACCCATGATCTCTAGATCAAGTGGAATTATGCATTGACTGTTGCTGATTTTTGAAGATATTGACATCAGCCTGATGTACCTTTTAATGTAAGCTTTCTTTGTTTTAAACAGGAGGCTCCAGCACAAAGTACTGTTGCGTTGTGCTCTGAAAGCAGTACTTCAGAGGCCATGCAATTTGAGGTTCAGCAGGAAGGAACCAGTGCAAGTGTCTCCACTGCAATGATCACACAAGCAGACTGTGCCAGTTCTGCTGATAAATCTGTAAATGATGGAAAACTAATAAAAGGTAAGCATGGAGCCGTGCTCACATTTCTCGCAGGACAATACTTTATGCCATGTTAGTGTGACACTATTACAGCTCATGGCAATAGAGTACAGAGTTCAATACCAGTGTTCTCTGTGAGCAAGTTTAGATGTTCCTTCCCAAGGGCACATGGGTTTCTAGCGGGTGCTCTGGTTCCCTCTCACTGTCCAAAGACATACCAGATAGTAGGCTAACAGTAAGTTATCCGGTGATGGGGCTAGGGTTATATTGGTGGGTTTCTGGGCAGAATGGCTGAAAGGCCCGGAAGGGCCTGTTCGTCACTGTATCTCGCAGATTTCTACAGATGTACCGTGGAGAACATTCTAACTGGCTGCATCACCCTCTGGTATGGGGGAGGAGGGGAGGTGGGGCTACTGCACAGGATCGAAATATGCTGCGAGAGTTGTAAAATTAGTCAGCTCTGTCATAGATGCTAGCCTCTGCATTTCCAGGACATCTTCAAAAAGCAATGCCTCAAAGAGGCAGCGTCTATCATTAAGGACCCTCCCCATTCACCCAGCGCATGCCCTCTTATTGTTACCATCAGGAAGGGGGTACAGAAGCTTGAAGACACACACTCAATGATTCAGGAACAGCTTCTTCCCCTCTGCCATCTGATTTTTGAATGGACTTGGAACCCATGAGCACCATCTCACTTTGGTTTTTTCCTATCTTTTAGCACTAATTTAATGTTACTACTTTATATGTATTTTAATAAACAGTTTTTTCTTCTATTATTATGTATTGCATTGTACTGCAATTTTCATGACATATGCCAGTGATATTAAATCTGATTCTGATTCTAAATAAATATACAGAATCTTAAAAGCTGGTGATAGAAGGTTTGAACTCTGACCAAGATGATATATACACACTCCATATCTGTTAAGACGTGTGAAGAGAAAGTTCAGGTTAAATGCTGAAGTATCTCCAATCAAGACGTTAACTTGTCTGTTTGAGCGTTGATGTATGAGCTGCACGCAGCCAGCATTGTCTGTTATACTCTACCGATTGAATTTTAATGTGCTGCACGTCCAAAATGCTGAATGATCATTATTGAGTGCATTGCCAGTTGGACCCATCTGCATTGTCCTGTGGCAATTTCACATTACAATTATTTGGCACCTACCTACAGGAAAGATGTAAATAAGGTTGAAAGAGTACTGAGAAAATTTACAAGGATGTTGCCTGGTCCAGAAGTCTGATTTATGAGGAAGGATTAAATAAGTTAGGAGTTTATTCCTTGGAAATGAAAATTGAGAGGAGATTTATTGGAGGGATACAACATTGAGGGGTATAGATAGGGTTAATGCAAGCAGGTTTTTTCCACTGAGGTTTGGTGGGACTACAACCAGGAGTCCTGGGTAAGGGTGAAAGGTGAAAAGTTGAAGGGGTACATGAGGGGAAACTTCTTCACTCTGTGGCAAGAGTCTGGAATGAGTTGCCAGCGCAAGTGGTGGATACAGATTTAGTTTCAAAGTTTAAGAGAAGTTTGGATAGGTACATGGATGGGAGGGGTATGGAGGGCTATGGTCACTATGCAGGTCGTTGGGAGTTGGCAGTTTCAGGGAGTGGTGGGGCTGATGGGCCTGTTTCTGTGCTGTACTTCTCTATGATTTCTATAGCACACATTAGATTCTTTGAGCAATGCTTTCTCGGACTATTTGCAAACATGGTGAAATCTCTGTAGGACCTTCTAGGTGAGATTTGCTTCAGTCCATTAGACATTTGCCTGTTTTCAGATATGGCTGTCATGTTGTCAAGTACACAGTGGCTAGTCCTGGCACTTACCCATATAAATTGTCTGATAAACCTGCAAGCTACAACCTGTGTTTACAAACGCTAGGGAAAAAAATCAAAATGTAAATGTTTTTGCAAATCTTCAGACTCAGGATCAATGCTTTACTCTCTGAAAACTGCCAGTTTTGGGGTTTCTTGGTTGATATGGTGAGCTAGCAAAGGCTTTTCTCTGTGGGGCAATGGAGCATGTCAGGTGACTTGTGTTGGGCTCGAAATTCTGCCCTGTGTTCGTTTAGGAAGAGAGACAACCAACACCGGAATATTACAAAACTTGGGTTTATTGCAGAATTCGTAACTGGCACAGCGAATCCACGGAGTCGCTGGAGAAGGCGCGTTCCGACTTCCCCTTACAATCTGCTCTTATTTATATCCCTTTTCCCCCCAGCACAACCCCCCGCTACATATTAGGTAATATCGGGCACTTGTGTCCATCTTATTGGCCCGACGCCATACACTCACGAGTTACCTGTTTCTTTTGTTTACTGAATCGCGTGACACTGGTAGTTTCGGTGTAGCGGAATCCCCAGTTTCGCTCCCCCCTCCCTCGCATTACGTGAGCCACTCCTGACCTGTAATGGCAGTCTCGAATTAACCCTAACATTAACCCTAACACTCCCTCCCTTGGCCTCCCAGAGGCCACATCCCTTACAAGCTTTTCCGCGGCTGCCGGGATCAGGCAGGGAGGTGAGCGTCCCCCGGCACTCTTTGGCGTGTCCTCCCTATTTGCTTATCCTGATTTGTCCGACCTAGGGTCACAAAATATGGGTAGGGGTTCCCTAAACATCCGCAATTTTTACAAGTAGCATGCAACATTTCAGAAAACTTATTCAAGAACAAATTCACAATCCCCCCCCTTGCCATGGTCCATTTCAGTCCGTGTCCTCCCATAGCGCGTCCGCTTTCCGGGAGGGCCGTGTCCTCCCCTTCCACCGGGAACAAGGGTGCCTGGTACGCCGGTGGAGGTCCATCCTTTCCGGTCAAGGCTCGATCTATAGTCCCGCAACAACAACCACACGTAATAAAGATAGCAATTGAAATTGACAGTCCTAGAGCCGACTGTCCCAGAAACGCTCCCCACTTGCCAGAGGTCTTATTTAGCCAGTAGAAAATGATGCCAGTTATTGTCCCCCTCCCTTCTTACCTTTTAATGCCCTGTTGGAGACCTCGGTGACAGGGTATGGACCATGCCACCGTTTTCCGTTCCAGGTGAGCTTCCCCGGGCCTCGGAGGAACACTTCCACTCCTACCTTGATGGTGTCTGACCCCTGCGGCTGCTCACTGTTAGATTATTGAACTCGCACAGTTATCAATTTTACCATATTTCTAAAAACTCTCATATACTCTGTTACTCAACACACAAATGTCTGAGTTTTGGTAACTCGAAATTGAAGTGCTCCATGGCTCCCTAGTACACAGAGAGGATCAAATGTGGGACGGTCGCCTTTCAAAACCTGACCTTCGCGTGGGAGATTTCTCCTCTTAACAACCAGTCTAAGGTAGGCGCCGTCAGTATCCCTGTGTACTACGGTGTACCGCGACACTTTTCTCTTCTCCTCCTCACTCCTGAGACTTTTATGCCCTTCGTGGGCGGTGGGTACCCTCACTCAGAAGACTTTTCCACGGGCGGAGGATCTTCCTAAAAACAGATAAGAGTTAGTACTTACCAGTCACGATTCTGCACCGGGAATGATCTCTCCCAGGGTAATTTGGGGTTGGTGAGGATCTGTCAGCAGACAAGATCTAACTCAGTGATTTAACTATCTAGTGGAAGTCTTCGATATAACAGGCACTTCCTGACTTTAGTCGAGCTTGCGGCCGCAAGTTGTCTGCTGTCAGACCCGCCAGCCTGTGTTGTCTCTCCCTCCCCACGTCGGGGTCACCAAATGTTGGGCTCGAAATTCTGCCCTGTGTTCGTTTAGGAAGAGAGACAACCAACACCGGAATATTACAAAACTTGGGTTTATTGCAGAATTCGTAACTGGCACAGCAAATCCACGGAGTCGCTGGAGAAGGCGCATTCCGACTTCCCCTTACAATCTGCTCTTATTTATATCCCTTTTCCCCCCAGCACAACCCCCCCGCTACATATTAGGTAATATCGGGCACTTGTGTCCATCTTATTGGCCCGACGCCATACACTCACGAGTTACCTGTTTCTTTTGTTTACTGAATCGCGTGACACTGGTAGTTTCGGTGTAGCGGAATCCCCAGTTTCGCTCCCCCCTCCCTTGCATTACGTGAGCCACTCCTGACCTGTAATGGCAGTCTCGAATTAACCCTAACACTTGACAGAGGTGTACAAGGTGATAAGAGGCATCAATCGAGTGGAAATGGCTGATAACGAGGGGCCATGATTTTAAGGTAATTAGAGGAAATTGTAGGGGGTGAGATTTTTAAACAGAGTGCTGAGTGCGTGGAATGTGCTGATGGGTGACGGTAGAGGGAAATACGCACATGGATCAATAGTTTGATGGTTCAATTTAATATCAGGGAATGTATACAGTCTGAAATTCTTACCCTTCACGCATGTCCACAAAACGGGAAAAAACCCAAAGAATGAAAAACAGAAAAAGTTAGAACCCCAAAGCCCCCCTCCCACACATAAACTGCAGCAAAAGCATCAGCTCTCCCCCATCCCCCCTCCCTCTCAGTGAGTTCTGAGAGCAAGAACCCACCATTTGCGGAGAACCGTAGTTTGAGCTACGGCAGTAGATCACTGCCTCTGACAAGACCCCAGCCACCTTAAAAAGAAAAAAAGACAGACATCAGAAGAGAAGAATTAAACTGTTTCGTGGACAAACATAGAAAAATGGAGGATTATGTAGGAGGGAAGATTTATATTGATTAATATAGGAGGGTAGGTTGAAAGGTTGGAACAATATTGCGGGCTGAAGGGCCTATATTTGATGTTCTGTTGTTCCGCTATCACTTCCTGCTTGAAGCCTTTCAGTATAATACACAGGTAACCCGAGGGTGATGAGCCTCTGTTTCATTGAAGCATAGGCTCAGTCTTTGTAAATGATTATGGAGGGGAGGGGGAGTAGTGGTAAGAGGAATCGAAAGGCTTGGTGGCAGATTGATGGGGATGAGTTGCAGAGGTGCCTGGAAATAGGGAAGGGATGGGACTCGAGCGATTGCTCCCCTGTGAACAGCAAGAAGGTGGATTGGGCTCTTTCTGTTAAATGTGTACAATATAAACATTCAAAGTTCAAAGTAATTTTTTTAAATCAAAGTATTTTTTTTTATCAAAGTACATATGTCACCATGTACAGACCTGAGATTTATTCTCCTACAGTCATTCACAGTAAATATAAGGAAACCCAGTAGAATCGATTAAAATTCACACACAACATGACAAACAACCAACCAATATGCAAAGACAACAAGCTGCAAATACAGAAAGGGAAAAAAATCAATAATAAATAAATACATAAGCAATAAATATTGCGAACATGAGATGAAGTATCCTTGAAAGTAAGTCATTGGTTGTGGGAACGGTTCACTGATGAGTTTAGTTAAGTTGTCCCCTCTAGTTCAAGAGCCTGATGGTTGAGGGTTAATATCTGTTCCTGAACCTGGTGGTGTGGGTCCAGAGGTTCCTGTACCTCCTTCCTAATGGCAGCAAAGAGAAGAGAACGCAGAATTACGGTTGTGGTTTTACAATAAGTCACCCCTAGAATGGATGGCTTTTTCCTGTCTGTCAGAAGGTTGAGAGACGTGCAGCTCTCTACACCGCTAAGGGTGATGAAGCAGAGTCTCTTATTGTTTTTAAGGTAGAGGTAAATGAATTCTTGATAAGACGGAGGGCCAGATTTCCATTGGGGTTAGGTAGGAATGAGGTGCTGCAATTGCAGACAGATCAGCCATGATCTTGTTCGGTTGCTGAGCAGGCTTGAGAGCACTATGACCTGCTACTATTCCTAATATATCCGGAACATGCTCTCTTCTCGTTACCATCATTTAGGTGTAGGTACAGGAGCCTGAAAACTCACATGCTAAGGGGAAGAAGCTGTACCATGTATTCATGTATGAAAGATCAATGAACCCTTGAACACTGTGTTGTTATTCTATTTTTTGTGCTATTGTTCTGTGATTTATGGTAATATTTATGTTTTTGGACTGAACTTACATACTTAAGCTCTGTCATCCCAACTGGGACATAGGCCACTGAGAGCAGCTTGCCAAGAGTCCTGTGTTCTGGGCCAGTCTTTCAAGTTTTCTCAGGTGCAGCCCATCTTCTTCCCATCCGGGGATGAGGTCTTTGGAGCTTTTGTTGGGGTTTCTATAGCACTGGGTTTTTATGGGGTGGGGTTGCTAGCCCCCGGCAACCCTCTTTCTGTCGCAGCTAGGGTTGGGACCTTTCATGGCAGAGTAATTGTTCTGTGATTTATAGTAATTCTTATGTTTTTACACTGTACTACACGGGAAAAACAACAGATTTCATGTCATAGGAATGGGAGATGATAAACCGGATTGGGTGGTTTACTCGGTGCCCATCCAGTGCAAATTGCTCTGAATATTCTGGATAGCAAAAAAGTCACATTTCTTAGGGTTGTATAGTAATGTTGTAATGTGTACAGTGGATTCTGGTTGATTGGAACACATCTGGAACAGCACATTTTGGCCCAATTAAGCAGTTGTCCCAATTAGCTGAAGGTTCATGGAAATAGTTTAAAAGGTATAAAAAAGAAATAACTGGAGTTCAGAGTTCAATTCCAACAGCATCTTAAGGAGTCTTTGCATCCTCCATGTGGCCACATGGGTTTCCTCCTGTGCTCCAGTTTCCTCCCACAGTCTAAAGATGTACTGGGTTGGTTAACTGGTCATTGTAAATTATCCCATGATTAGCTTAGGTTTAATCAAGTTTGTCAGGGTTTATTGGGATGGGGTGGCGTGTCTCAGAGGGCTGACTCCATGCTGTATCACCATATAAAATAAAAATAAACTGTTTATTAGTTATTGACAGAGGAATTCATCCAGTGTACATGCATTGCCATGTGCTTTTGATTAACTGTAAATGAAAAAACTGGTGCAGACACCTAATGTAGATAGGTGTCATGGACTCTTGGCAAAGGTCTGAAGTTTTTTTTACAATCAAAATAAAAAAAGCAAAATTATCAGATATTGCTTTTTGATTTGGCGTCCTTTGGCTCAAATGGATAACATAACAAGTACACGCAACTGATGCTGTTTAAAAACTGTTTGCTGTAAGCATGGTTAGTGTCTTAACAGGCACACAAGTGCATGTAACTGATACTAGTTAGAAACTGTTCAGCAACAGTCTCTTGTCCCAATTATATGGCATAAGGTCCTTAATAATGAGGGAATCCGGGCTATTTTTCAATTAATTTTTGTTCTTTAAAAGTTGCCTTAAGTAAGTGGCTGCCCTGATTAATCAATGGCCCAATGAACTGGAATCCACTGTATTTTATTTTGATCAGAGAAGGAGGTTTATTTTTAAAAGTGTTGATTGTGGGGAACTTTCATTACATTGGGCATCTCCTTCACAGCATCTTTTGCGCCGATAAGTTTTGCGATTAAGGCAAAAGAAAACGATATGCTCCCGTTGGAGAAAAAGCGAGTTAAACTGGATGATGATAGTGATGAAGACCAAGACGTACAGGAAGCTGTCAACAATGAAGCCAGCAAAGATGTCCCTCCCTCCCTCCCTCCTGAGGAAAAGAAACCTCAACTTACAGCAGAGGAAATAGAGGCAAAACAAGGTAAGCTGACAGGCGTGACATTTAGAGGAGATGTTTTAAACGCAGACTGTGTTCTCTTGTAACTCTGTGCTAAATTTAGAGCCTGATTTCTGTGGGGAAATTATCCTTTTGCTTCAAATAGTTTGTATCTTGTTGTGACAATGAGCAGTAATTACTTTACATTTTTTCATTTTCTATATTTTATTGAACCTGTTGGTCACAGAAAATGTGGAGAGAGTTGTGTTTTCTTAGTTTGTATATGCTTTAATACATCTTGGCACCCTATGTTTAAAAAAATACCGACAATTGAGATACTGGTCCAAAATTTAGCGAGTTTTGCTTCAGAATTAAAAATATGATCAATTTGCCTCTTTTTTTGGCATTGGAATTCCAGGACTTGAGTTGCACATCGCTGAGTCTGTTGTTCTTATTTGCAAATTAGTTCAAGGTGAAACTGAAATATTTCTTCATTCCATGAGACCATAAGGCATAGGAGCAGAAATAGAACATTCGGCCTTCTGATTTTGCTCCACCATTCCATCATGGCTGATTTATTATGCCTGTCAGCCCCATTCTTCTGTTCAAAGTATATATATGTCACCATGTGCACCCCTGAGATTCTTCCCTTCTCCCTGTAATCGTTGACCCTCTGACTAATCAAGAACCTGTCAACCTCTGCTTTAAATACACTCAGTGACTTGGCCTCCACAGCTGTCCGCGGCAATGAGTTCCACATATTTACCACCCTCGGGCTAAAGAAATCCCTCCTAATCTCTCTTCAGAATGGACATCCCTCTACTCTGAAGCTTTACCCTTTTGTCCTAGACTCACCCACTGTAGGAAACATCTCACCACACCCACTCTTTCTAGGCATTTCAATATTCAATAGGTTTCAATGCGATCCCACGTCATTCTTCTGAACTGGCGGGTACAGGCCCAGGGTCTTCATATGTTAATTGTGTGAATATCCCAAGTAGTCTGTTCACTCAAATTATCTTTATTTGGTAGGAAAGGAAAGTGGACTCCACTGTAATAAAACATGCTCTACTTAAACTGGCCACTCAAAGGGGTTCTTTTATTATCAAAGTATACATCTTGAAATTTTTCACCAGGTAGCCATAAAACCAAGAAAGTAAAGAAAGGCAACACAATCATCAACCCCCAAATCCCTCCTCCCATACTAAAAAAAAACAAGAAAGATCAGGTGAAAAACATAAAATGTAAAATATCTAAAACCGAGAAAGAAAAGTCTATAGTCCATGTCCATATCCAAAATGCAGAAAACCTGGGGAGCATGCACCGGGCCCAACGGCAGACCTTTCCTTTCGTTTCAGAGCAATCAAAAGATAGGCAGCCAGCGCTTGCTCTCCAAACTTGCCGTGATTCTTCAATCTCCCCTGTTTTAATTGGCAAACAATAAAAGCTCTAATTGGCGAAATGGGGGACAGCTTGCAGCCTTCTCAACACTAAGTTCGCGCACGCTGCCGCTGTCTCCTGGAGACCTCTGAGTGCTGAAGCACCCAAATGATCACCAAGCTTCCGCATTCACCTTGACATTTCAATCTCCCTCATCACTTTAGAACAATAGAAGCTTTAATCGAAATGGAGTCAAACATTGGCTTGTAGCCTGACCGCTATGAGGTTCGCTCATACCACCTCTGCCTTCCGTAATCCTTTTGGAGACTGCAGAATGCTGGAACACCCAAACAATCTCCCAACAGCAAATCACAGGCTCCAACAGTTCCAGAATCACATCCAAGATGAAAAACAAATGTAGAATACATAAAAGATGTGAAATATATATAGGAAATATGGGATATTATATCTTACTAGGCAGAAATCACTTTTGCAACACGTACAAAATGCTGGAGGAACACAGCAGATGGGGCAACATCTGTAGAGGAAAATGCACAGTCAAGTGTTTTGGGCTGAGACCTTTCGGCAGAATAGTCTCAGCCCGAAACGTCAACTGTTTATTCCCCTTCGTAGATGCTGCCTGAGTTGCTGCAGCATTCTGTGTGTGTTGCTCAAGATGTCCAGCATCTACAGAATCTCCTGAGTTTAGGAATCACTTCAAGTAGTGTTTACTTAAGTAAAGATTGTATTTTCCTATATTTGGGGCAGCACGATAGTGTATGGTTAGCACAACGCTTTGCAGCACAGGCGACCTGGCTTCAGTTCCTGCCACAGTCCCCTCATGACTGCGTGGGTTTCCTTTGAACTGTATCAGTAGGTAGATCAATTGGTCATTGTAAATTGTCCTGTGATAAGGTTAGGACTAAATTGGGGGATTGCTGAGCAACGTGGCTGGAATAGTTAGAAGGACCTATTCTGCGCTGTATCTCAAAAAAAAAAGATAAAAAATAAAAATGCTATTTTTTCAAAGAAATCATTTTCTTAATCTATAGATTCCTACAATCATTGTGCCTACAGCAGTAAATGTTCTTGCAAAATAATGTTATTTTTTCTGAATGCCACAAATTTTACCGTGTGATCAGTTGATTTAATTTTCTGAATTGTCTCTGGTATTTAAGAGTATGATCAAAATGCAGCTTGTTATAATTTTTAAAATTCTAGTTCCTTTTTGGCAGTCAATAAAATTTAAATTGCATTAAATTTCAGGCACAACTTTGATGTGCTATTTTGGGTACTTGGATGAAGATTTGATTTACAGTTACAAAAATATAATAGAAATCACAGCATAGATAAAAAGTGCTCAGCCTAAATAATTTGTGCCATTATCCATTTTCTAAAGAGGGGAATAATTCAAAGGTTCATTTAATATCAAAAAATGTGTGCAGTATATAATATCCAACCTAAAATTCATCCTCTTCACAAACATCCACGAAACAAGAATCACCGAAGAGTTAATAATTGAAACAACAAAGCCCCCACCCTTTACACAAGTATAAGAATAATTATTATCAATTTTACCTTCAGGCTGAGATTCATTTATTTATCACATGTACATCAAAATATTCAGTGAAATCTGTTGTTTACATTTTAACAGCCAACATAACCTAAGTATGTGCTGGGGGCAGCTCACAAGGGCCACCACACATTCTGGCGCTAACGTGACATATCTACAATGTTCAGTAGAACTACACAAGAGGCAACTCACAACAGTATTTAAAGTCGAGGTTGATAGCTTCTTCATTAGTAAGGGCATCAAAGGTTATTGGAGAGAAGACAGGAGAAAGGGGTTGAGAGAGATGGAATGGCAGAACAGACTTGATGGGCCAAATGGCCTAATTCTGCTCCTATGTCTTTATGATCTTATAGAAGCAGTCGTTTGGTCCAACTGCTCAATGCCAACCAAGCTATCTATCTCAGTTAATCTTTCAAAAGTCTGAGAACAGTGGGATAGAAGCTCTCCTAGAGCCTGGTGGTACGTGCTTTCTAGCTTTTGTATCCTGCTCTATCGAATATTGAAAGGCTCAGACAGAGTGGACCTAGTGAGGGTGTTTCCTGTAGCGGGAGAGTCTAGGACCAGAGGGCACAGACTCAGAATAGAGGGGCATCCTTTTAGAACAGAATTGAGGAGGAATTTCTTTTGCCAGAGGGTGGTGAATCTGGGATTCATTGCCACGGACAGCTGTGGAGGCAGAGTCATTGGATATATTTAAAGTGAAGGTTGATAGATTCTTGATTTGTCAGGGTGTCAATAATTTGGGGAGAAAGCAGGAGAATGGGGTTGAAAGATATAATAAATAAGCCACGATGGTATGGTGCTTCAGACTCAATGGGCCAAATGGCCTGATTCTGCTCCTATGTCTTATGGTCTAATAACAGAACATCAGCAGTAAAAGTTGCTTTTCCCTCTCCCACCAAGCTCCCGTACTGACACTCATTCTTGTATATACACACACACACAGGCAAAGACACTTACACACTGTCATGGGCAGAGACAGGCACGGGCACGGACAGGCACAGGCTCAGACTCGGACAGAGACAAGCACAGGCACAGGCTCACACACAGACACAGACAGGCACAGGCTCAGACAGAGACAGGCACAGACTCAGACAGGGACAGGCACAGGCTCAGACTCAGACAGAGACAGACACAGGCTCAGGCTCGCACACAGACAGGCACAGGCTCAGACTCAGACAGAGACAGGCACAGGCTCAGGCTCGGACAGAGACAGGCACAGGCTCAGGCTTGCACACAGACAGGCATAGACTCAGACAGAGACAGGCACAGGCTCAGACAGAGACAGGCACAGGCTCAGGCTCGGACACAGACAGGCACAGGCTCAGACTCGGACAGAGACAGGCACAGGCTCAAACTCGGACACAGACAGGCTCAGACTCGGACAGAGACAGGCACAGGCTCAGGCTCGCACACAGACAGGCACAGACTCAGACAGAGACAGGCACAGGCTCAGGCTCGGACAGAGACAGGCACAGGCTCAGGCTCGGACAGAGACAGGCACAGGCTCAGGCTTGCACACAGACAGGCATAGACTCAGACAGAGACAGGCACAGGCTCAGACAGAGACAGGCACAGGCTCAGGCTCGGACACAGACAGGCACAGGCTCAGACTCGGACAGAGACAGGCACAGGCTCAAACCCGGACACAGACAGGCACAGGCTCAAACTTGGACACAGACAGGCTCAGGCTCGGACACAGACAGGCACAGGCTCAGGCTCGGACAGAGACAGGCACAGGCTCAGGCTCGGACACAGACAGGCACAGGCTCGGACACAGACAGGCTCAGACTCGGACAGAGACAGGCACAGGCTCGGACACAGACAGGCTCAGACTCGGACAGAGACAGGCACAGGCTCGGACACAGACAGGCACAGGCTCAGACTCGGACAGAGACAGGCACAGGCTCAGACTCGGACACAGACACAGACAGGCTCAGACTCGGACACAGACAGGCTCAGACTCGGACACAGACAGGCACAGGCTCAGGCTCGGACACAGACAGGCTCAGACTCGGACACAGACAGGCTCAGGCTCGGACACAGACAGGCACAGGCTCAGACTCGGACAGAGACAGGCACAGGCTCAGGCTCGGACACAGACAGGCTCAGACTCGGACACAGACAGGCACAGGCTCAGGCTCGGACACAGACAGGCTCAGGCTCGGACAGAGACAGGCACAGGCTCAGACTCGGACACAGACAGGCTCAGACTCGGACACAGACAGGCTCAGACTCGGACAGAGACAGGCTCAGGCTCGGACACAGACAGGCTCAGACTCGGACAGAGACAGGCTCAGGCTCGGACACAGACAGGCTCAGACTCGGACAGAGACAGGCTCAGGCTCAGACTCGGACAGAGACAGGCTCAGACTCGGACACAGACAGGCTCAGACTCGGACAGAGACAGGCTCAGGCTCGGACACAGACAGGCTCAGACTCGGACAGAGACAGGCACAGGCTCAGGCTCGGACACAGACAGGCTCAGGCTCGGACACAGACAGGCATAGGCTCAGACTCGGACAGAGACAGGCACAGGCTCAGGCTCGGACACAGACAGGCTCAGGCTCGGACACAGACAGGCATAGGCTCAGACTCGGACGCAGACAGAGGCACACACACTCACACTCTGAACTTGTTCCTTTATTAATTTTGTTTTCTTGTATCTTGTCTGGTTTAATTTTGAAGGTTGATTAAGTTTCTGCCTTTGTTGCTAATCCTGGCAACAGATTGTGCTCTCATCATGTTGGGAGAAGTTTCTCCTACTCTCTGACATTTAATTTTGACCCAGGTTTTTTTACAACTGTTAAGACGGGAAAACTGTCATCATTGGTATCTTCAGACTATGAGACTAACAACACTTCCAGAGCTGGAGCATATGCTCTTAAGCAGGGAAAGCCACTATTTCAGTGCTCCAAGGGGGGAAGTGTTTTAACTTTGTTAATCACAGCCTCTAGAATTTCACCTGTTTCTGGAAATATTACAACTACTATGAGAAGTAAATTTTAACAATCTACCAAACTGCAATTAAAGATTCATGGATTCAAAGTACATTTATTATCAAAAAATATGTATGCTGTATACAATCTTGAGATTAGTCATTATATTTAATAATATTTTTGTGTGTGGATTTTAACTTGATCAGATAAACTTATTGGATTCCTAAATTATTCATTTTGACATTATCGTTCTGTGACTTGTTGAAAATATTGGTTAAAATCATGCTTTTTACATTGCAACACATGCAAAATGCTGGAGAAACTCAGCAGGTTAGGCAGCTTCTATGGAAAGTCAAAGTAAATTTAGTATCAAAGTACATATATGTCACTATATACAACCCTGAGATTAACTTTCTTGTGGGTATTCACAGTGAGCACAAAGAAAAAGCAGAACACATGAGATGAAAAGTTGTTGAAAGTTTGTCCATTGGTTGTGGAAACAGTTCAGTGTTGAGGTAGATGAAGTTACCCCTCTGGTTCTAGAGCCTGATGGTTCAGGGTAATAACTGTTCTTGAACTTGGTGGTGGTCTGAGGCAACCACCACCGGTCATCAGGTCTCATGATGAAGGGTCTTGGCCCGAAACATCAACTGTTTATTCCCCTCGATAGATGGTGCCTGACCTGCTGAGTTCCTCCAGCATTTTGTGTGTGTGCTGCTCTGGATTTCCAGCATCTGCACAACCTCTTGTGTTTAACTTCTTAACTTTGAGAATAGATGTCTTAAGAGTTCTTTACTATCAGCTTGGATGGGTCTCCTGAACCTAAGCTGATCTTTAATAGCAACCAATGTTTTTAAAAAAAGAAAGGTCCATCTGATAGAGTTTGCTGGTCTTAGATGGCAGCTTTTTACACCACAGGATATAGGAGCAGAATTAGGTCATTTGGCCTTTCAACATACGATAGGTTTCAAAGAGATCCCTTCTCATTCTTCTGAATTCCAGTGAGTACAGGCCCAGAGGCATCAAACGCTTGTCATACGTTAGATTTTCATTCCCAGAATCATTCTTGTGAACCTCCTCTCCAATGTCAGCAGATACTTTCTCCGATAAGGGGCCCAAAATTGCTTACAGTACTCAAAGTGAGGCCTCACAAGTGCTTTAGAATGCCTCAACATTACATCTTTGCATTTTATATTCTAGTCCTCTCAAAATGAAAGCTAGCATTGCATTTGCCTTGCTCACCACTGACTCAACCTGCAAATTGACTCAGAGAGTTATTGTTGAGCGCTGATTTCTCACCACTGACTGTAACATCTCAGCCCTTGCCACTTGTCAACAGGAGATCCATCACTTTCCTGTTGAATGGAGGCTAAAGGTTTATTGGAAATGAATGATTTCAGACATGGGTATGGCCTCTGAATGGAAAGTGAGCATAAGTGGAAGAGAAGGCCATTTTGCCTCTTGAACCTCTTCTACCATTCAATTAGCTCATCACATATGCATCACGTTCTGGGCAGCACAGTATCGTAGCGGTTAGCATGATGATTTTACAGAGCCAGCCATCCAGGTTCAATTCCTTCCGTCGTCTGTAAGCAATTTGTGCGCTCTCCCTGCAACTGCATGAAATTCGCCTCACAGTCCAAGGGGGTACCGGTTAGTAAGTTAACGGGTCATTGTAAATTGTCCCATGATTAGGCTAGGGTCAAATAGGTGGGCTGATAGGCCAGAAGGGGCCTGTTGTGCACTGTATCGCTAAATAATATAAAATAAAAATAAATAAACTTTGATTATTCGCCTTTGCACCATGTCCCTTGAAACTATTTTTGCAAAATAGTGCAGGGATCTCAATTTAAACCAGGAGTTCCCAACCATAAAGGTCAGTCATAAGGGTCCATGGCATAAAAAAATGTTTGGGAACTCCTGGTCTAAACATTTCAGTTTTCTCCCATCATTTTGAAGACGTTTCATGTTGCAATCGATTAGCATTTGAGTTTGGTAGTTATAATCGGGCCATGGTTAGGGGCCAGCAACCTTTTCCATCCTGTTCTATGTTTTATTAGGAGTAAGACTGCACTTTTTCCACGCTTTGTGTTAGTGTGTTATCTACAGAGTTTCATCTTCGTTTTAGTTAACAAATGTTAAGTCCACAGCTTAATGCTACGTCTGATCTCTAGTATCGAGTGGATCTGCATCACATTTAAAAATAATTTTAATGTCAGGCTTGCTTCACAGGAAGCCAAGCTTTTGGAGTGTTTCTCATTTGGAATAAATGGAAGTATTAAAGTTGTAGCAAATGTTAGAAGGTGAAAATAACACACACAAAATACTGGGTAGGGCAGGCAGCTTTGATGAAAATGAATAAACAGTTGATGTTTCAGACCGAGACTCTTCATCAGAACTGGAAACGATGAGGGTAGACAGGGTGATGAAGGAGGTGCATTGCACATTGGCTTTCACCAGCTAAGACATGAGTATAGGAGAAGTTAGGAACTCAAGAAATTCTGCAGATGCTAGAAATCCAGAGCAACACACTCAAAATGATGGATGAGTTCAGTAGGTTAGGCAACGTCTATGGAAATGAATAAACAGTCAACATTTTGGGCTGAGATTTTTAATCAGGACTGGAAAGGTAGGCGGTCGACAGGTTGGTGAAGGAGATACATCACACGCTGGTCTTCACCAATCAGGACATGAGTACAGAAGAGATTCTGCAGAATCTGTAAATCCAAAGCAACAGACTCAAAATGATGGAGGAACTCAGCAGGTCAGGCAACATCTATAAAAATGAATAAACAGTAGCCGAGACCTGTCAATGTAGCAGTTCCCTTAAAACAAACCAAAACCACTCATAGACCTAAGCGGGGGTGGGGGGGATGGTGTGCCACTGTATGATGGGCTCCAATAACAAGGTTCTAAGCTGAAGAAAGTGTTCAACGCTCTATTCAGAATCCAGCAACAACGAACAGTCTTGTAAGGATAAAGGAATTAATGAAACTAAAACTAGTTATATAATGAAATAAGCTGTCTTCAAACAACTTAGGTGGTCTTAAACATACTTAAAAAGTCTAAAAACTAAGCGTTCTTAAACGTTCAACAAAAAAAGTTATACCCCTGACCTCCTCTCTAACCAGACTAAAGACTGGCTAACCATAAATATCACATTTACCACGCCCCAATCTACATGGCATTACCCATAATAAACACACACCACGAAATACGATACAGACAGCCAGGAAATAGATACATGGCTCTTATACTCAAGACTTCTTCAGGTCTTGATGAAGGGTCTTGGCCCGAATTGTTGACTGTTTATTTCCCTCCATTGGTGCTGCCTGACCTGCTGAGTCCCTCCAGCATTCTGTGTTGTTGCTCTGGATTTCAGCATCTGCAGAATCTCTTGTGTTTAGAAAGTTGAAAGCATTTTTATTGAATTGACCAATTTTTCACACCTTTCAGTCCCCGCTTTAAAATCAGTTGCTCTGTTTCCATTTAAATGATTATGGTCACATTTTAACTCAAAACCTCTTCAGTTAACTTCTTGTGATGATTGCATCTTTCATTCTGATAAATACACAGCACCACATCTACAGACATATGGATGTGAGCACTGTGTGACAAGTTCATAACATCAATCTCTATTATGAACGTTGAATAGAATCTATAATGGGAAGTTGAGAGCAGGTGTATGACTTTGAATATTCTAGTTACCAGTACATATTTTGAAAATTTAAGCCAGGGGTTCCTAACCCTTTTATGGCGTGGAGCAATACCATTAAGCAAGAGGGGAATGTGGACCTACAGAGCAGATACCCCTGATTTAAGCACATGAAGTTGTGGTCTGTTTACACAGCAAAAGAGTAGGCCCTGTGGCGTCATCATGCTTGCACTGACTAAGATCAAGTTTAGTTATCATTGAACCAGACATGAATATAGCCAAACAAAACAATGTTCCTCTGGGACCAAGGCATGAAACACATTACCCACAGCACACTGCACATAGCACAATATGGTCACACGTGCTAATCTAACTCCTATCATTTGCGTAGACTCACTTTTGTTCTGAATGCTGTTACTTGCTTTTATTGTTTGATTGATGTTTCTTTTCCCTCCACGTGATATGTTTTGGTCTTTTTTAAAATTGGGTTACTTCAGGTTTCTTGCTTTGTGCTGCTTGTAAGCAGACGAATCTCCAGGTTGTATAATTTATACATACTTTGATAATAAACTTGTTTTGAACTTTATACAGGATCTGTCTCCCTCTATTCCTTGCTTGTTCATTTATCTGTCTAAATGTCTCTTAGGCATTGCTGACATATCTGCTTTTACCATTTTCCCTGGCAACCCATTCCAGATACTGACCACTCTGTGTATCGTTTGTTCATTATGTGCATGACCATGATTGTTCTTGACAGTAGTGGTTTGCCTTTGCCACCTTCTGGGCAGTGTGTTTGCAAACAGGTGACCCCAGCCATTATCAATATTCCTCAGAGATTGCCTGCCTGGTGTCAAGGGACATATAACCAGACTTGTGATAAGCACCAGCTGCTCCTGTGGCTTCACATGACCCTGATCAGAGGGGGTGGGCTAAGCAGGTGCAACACCTTGCCAAGAGAGAACCTGCGGGCAAGTGGAGGGAAGATAGAGATGTTTCTGAATCTTGCTGAATCTGAAGTCAGTGACAAGTTGAAGTCCTTAATTACTGTTGGTGCTCCTTGGCTGAAGGGAAGGAAGTCTAATTGACATATGAGCCATGGTTTGGTGGTAACAATCCTGTTTAATACTTGTATATTCAACTCCCAATGTAGACAGTAGATAATACTGTAATGCTGTTATCAACAAGTGCACCAATATTCATCCCTTCCCTATTATCCGCAATTCCACTAATTTTCAAGTTCCGGAGAGTCCTTCCTCGTTATCCACAGCTCCACCAATTTTAATGCCTGTTGACCATTTTTCAATATTTCTGTCCCTATACGTGTAAACAGCAGATTGGAAGTTACAGCATGATTGTACTGCATGTCAACGTTTGTCTGTACTGATAGTTATTATACCATCTGCTGTAATCTTAAATGTGATTTGATACAATGGAGCTGCATTTTGTTTTTCCGGTGCACTATTCATCATGAATGTAATTGAATAGTTGGGCTGCCTCTTCACTAGAACCACTGATTTATGACTCTCGCAGACAATGAATGGAATTATTCAATGCGATTCCCCAAGCCCTGCAATTCTATGCAATAAAAATTAAATTTGACTCTTTCACTATAAAACCAGAGGGCCTAATTCTACTTGGTTGGAATTGGAGGATGTAATCCCAAAAAGTGCCAGTAAAAATGTTGATAATCTTGTGGAATTAAAGTGTGGTGGATTTATTAATAAGACGTCAAGCTGGTAGTACATTAATTAAATCAACTCAGGGCGGTTAAGGCTTCGCATGATGGAACTGCTGTCGTGTGAAATGGTTGAGCATTTGCTCATGACAAGAATGACATTTTAAGTAATGCCTTAGAACCACCGTCTCTTAAGTTTCTGTAATAACAGAAGTTTAGAGCTGCTGTGCTAACCCACAGAGTGTGCCACTTAGATGTTTTGACTGCCATTTTTAACTCATTGGACTTGGAAGGGTAATCATGAATTTTCAACCCCAGAAAATGCTCGAACAAAAGTTTTTAATTTTAAAATTGTACAGAATGATGTAGTTGATTGATTGGGCAAGTCATAAAAGATGACTCTTGGCCAAAATTATTTTTCTTTCCCTCTGTGGCCTTGATCTGTAACCTCCTCAGCCACCACAACTCTCTTGAGATTGCTGGAGACCTGAGATTCTGTGCATCTCTCATTGTTTTCATCCCACAATTGGCAGCTGTGCTCTGCGATTGAGCTTTTTTTCTTGTCCTTAACCTTTTCACTCTGTTCTCATTTTAACTTGTGTGTAAAATCATTCTCTTTGACAGGCCTGCTGTCTTCTAGGACAGCCCCTTAATGAGCAATGAGAAAAGACTCTCCCACAGATGGGTTAACAGCGGGGCTGATGGAGAGACAGTGAGGTGGTGCACTCCCGACCCTTTGCACTTCCTGTTTGTGCTCTCAGTGTGTAGTGTTGAGGTCCTCAATACCATCTTGTAGTGATGCAGTGGTGTGCAGGGCTGATGTCTGCTGGAATGGTGGCAATGCTTGGAGAATAATTGCTTGAGTGTTTTATACATGTGTTGGCTAGTCACTGACTCACATTGGTGATGTCACAGGGTCATAGAGCACTACAGAATGGAAGGAGGCCATTTGGTCTGTCTAGTCTGTGATGAATTATTATTTTACCTATTCCCATTGACCTGCATCTATACCATAGCCCTTCATACCCCTCCCATCCATATACCTATCCAAACTTCTCTTAAATGTTGAAATGGAACTGCAACCATCACCTTGCACAGGCAGCTCATTCCATACTCTGACTACCCTCTGAGTGAAGAAGTTCTCCCTCAGGTTCTCCTTAAATCTTTCACCTTTCATCCTTAACCCATGATAATGACTGGGGTCACTATCCTGTCAGCTTGAACCTGTCTGGCCATTCTTCTCAAAGCTCTCTCATTAATCAAAACTTTTTGCCCACAGAACTGCCGCTCATTGGATTTTTTTTAATTTAGTGCACCATTCTCTGTAAACTCTAAAGACTGTTCTGTGTAAAAATCCCAGAAGATCAGCAGTTCTGAATAACTCCAACCACCCCATCTGACACCAACCATCATTCCACAATCAATGTCACTTAGATCACATTTCTTCCCCATTCTGATGTCTGGTCTGAACAGCAACTGGACCTCTCGACTGTCTGCGTGCTTGGCTGATTAGATATTTGCATTCCAAGCAGGTGTACCTACTAAAGTGGCCACTGAGTGTAAGCACGTATGTAAATATCAGATTAGGGCAGGACTGGATTGAAAATGTTCACTCCTAAATGCTAACCAGTGGAGAGAGCCCGGAGTCTATAGACTTAAGTGAGTTTAATGGCTCCATCAAAGAAGGGTAAAGAAAACAGAGCTGGCTTTGCAGGTCATTTACATTCATTAAGATACTACTTTGTCCCTGAATTACACTGATGTAGCTAATCCAGACAGCTTGCAGGTGATTGCATTAATATATTGACATTTAAAATCTGTTCTGAATCTCTAAGTACTGAACATAGTGTGCTTCATTTCAGAGTGCTGATTACAGGAAAGGACTTGCATTTAAATCCTGCCTTTTGTGACTTCACAGCTGTCCAAAGTGCCTCACCAGCAGTGAATTGAGTTGCCTGTGTAATGCAGCAGCCAGTTTGTGCACAGGAAGATCACACAGTGAGGTGGAAAATCCAAGAGATGCTAATTTCCGAATATATATTGACCAGGCTAGGAATACTGTGTATTCTGGAATATAAGCCGACCCCCCCCCCCCCCCCCATTTTCAAGGTTAAAAAAGTGACTTTTTCATGTTACCTTTGTATAAGCTGACCCCTTTTGTAGAGGTTTTTGATTTAACCAGGAAAAGTCACAAGATCTCACTTGCCGGTACTCAGCTTTGTAGGATCCGGACCCTGGAAATTTTGTGAACCAGTAACTGCTAAGAAAGCACATTGTAGAGCGTTATAGGCAAATTCTTAATAAATAAATCAGGGAGAGAAATATTGGATTAGGTTTCCAATGGAAAAGAATCCTCTGAAATGTAATCCCCATGAAACCATTTAGCGCCCATCGTAATCTCATTAAAACATAACACAGGGTGGTGGGATCAGTATGTGTGCTCAGTATTGAGTTTGCGACCACCATGTACAAAAGATTAAAGCAATTGCGATATGCTGGCTTCAAGCTGAAGGTTGTTGATTTTGCTAAAGGAACGAATAATTCTACAGCTGCTAAGAAGTTTAGTGTAAACGAGAGAGAGTGGAGAAAGGTGGAGGAAACGCTGAGGGAAAATGACAAAGATGAAATGTGCAAACTGCGGGAAAACATGCCAGTGGCCTGAACTGGAAGAAAAAGTTTTAGAGTGGGTGAATCACCAGTGATCGTCTGGATACGTTGTTACCAGAGAAATGATTTGAGTTCAAGCGTTGAAATGGGACGAGAAACACTGTGAGGTCAGCGAAAATTTCAAAGCTACGCGAAGTTGGCGCACCCGATTTATGAATAGACATGATCTTGTGTTGAGACAAAAAACAAAGATTGCTTAGAAAATTCTCGCGGGGTGTTGTTTATGTTCAAGAACACTGCTGGATGGATGAAGCGGGTTGCTTGAAGTGTGTTAAAGAGGTGTGGTGTTGATGTCCTGAAAGTGTCAGGAAGGAAAAGTTGCTACTTGTCTGGGACATGTTCAAAGCGCACTTGTCAGGTGAGACCAAAGCGGCATTGAAAGCTGAAAATACGGACATTGCAGTCATCCCCGGTGGTTTGATGTCCGTGCTCCAGCCACTGGATGTGAGTTTAAAGAAACCAAAGAATTCGTGCGTCGACAGTGGAACCAATTTGACTCAAAAACAGCCAATAAGTACGACCTGTCTTCCATGTATTTGTTTTTCCAAAGTTGGCACCCTTTGTATAAGCCGACCCGCTGATTTTAGGCCCAAAATTTAGGGCCAAATTCTCGGCTTATACACTAGAATTTACGGTATTGATTCAGTACTACTCATCCTTCCCAGTACTTCAGAGTCGTATGTCAAGCCCTTTGTCAGAAGCAGAAACACCTCCACCCACTAACCTACCCCCAACCACCACTACTTCACCATTTTTCTTGCCAGCCACTTTATGTACAGACACTCCTGTGCTTAGCACCATTTGATGGACATACAATCGGAATATAGACGATTTAGAGGAGATTTGATAAAGGTGTACAAAATTATGAGGGGTAGCTAGAATAAATGCAAGCAGGCTTTTCCCACTGAGTTTGGGTGGAACTACAACTAGAGGTCATGGGTTAAGGGCGAAAGGTGAAAAGGGGAAACATCTTCACTCAGGGTGGTGAGTGTGGAGCGAGCTGCCAGCACAAAAGGTGCGTGTGAGCTCGATTTCAACATTTAAGGGAAGTTTGGATAGGTTGGGGTATAGAAGTAGGCAACAAAGGCATGGCACAGACTAGATGGACTGAAGGGCCTGTCTCTGTGCTGTCCTTTCTATTATGGCTCTATATTATAAGCTGTCATAGGTATATTTAAAAAATCTTATTGTGTCCTTTCGGATGGCATGGTGGACATATGTCTCTACCAAGGGAGGTTTAAGGTACTCCATCCCTCCCCTGGCCTGCAGGTCACCTTTGGGCAAGGTGTAGCACCTGCTTAGACCCCCTCCCCCCAGATTAGAGTCTTGTGAAGCCATGGGAGCAGCTGGTGGACGGTCATATGTGCAGCTGGTGCAAATCATAAGGTCTGGTTATGCGACCACTGACACCAGGCAGGCAACCTCTGAAGAGTATTGATAATGGCTGAGGTCACCTGTATTGTAAAGACACAATTGCCCACGTCGTACAACATGGCACATAATAAATGAATGTGTTCTTTATCTTATTGTTCTTTTTGTGCTGCATCAGGAGTAACGATTATTTTGTCCTCCTTTATACTTGTGTACTGGAATTGACATTAACCAATCTTGAATCTAGTCCGTAACAATTTTGTTTTACCAGTCAGGGCTGTTGGCCCTGAGCTGAACCCCAAAACCTGGAGGACAGGTGGAAGGTAGTCTGTCCTCTGCCTTTTGACCTGTTTGACATGGGTGACCCTACCAAGGGCATAAAACCTGACCCCAGCCAGATAGCTCTTCAGGTCACTGAGACATGCAGGCCTCCCATCCCAAGGACAAAGTTGTGGTCCTCTTGGAGGATTTGGTCCATATCCAGTCCTGAAGATGGCTAATACTGAGAGGCATAATTTTAAAGTGATTGAAGTAAATTATAGGCAGGGGGGAATGTCAGAAGTAGGATTCTTACACAGAGAATGGTGGGTGTGTGGATTGCACTGCCAGGAATGATGGTAGAGATAGATACGTTAAGGACAATATTTAAGTGTTTTATGCAGTAATGTGCAAAAGTCTTGGGCACCTGTAAAAATAAATTTTGTAAAGCCAAGATGTTTTCAAAAATAATGAAATGAAAGGCTTCTAAATATCAAAAAATTACTGCAAAGAGCATTAAAAATTAAAAAAACTGTAATCAATACCGTAGATTTCGCACTACAGAGCGCACCTGATTAAAAGCCGCTGGCTCTAATTTTAGAAATAAAATCAATTTTGTACTTGTACAGGCCGCACCGGATTTTCGGCCGCAGGTGTCCCACGTTGTAATATGAGATATTTACACAGAAAGATATTACACGTGAGGATTTTTTAACTTTTAATTAAATCCATATGGTAACATAAACAAATACATATTGCAAATGCTTTTTTTCGAACCGTGCCTGTAACGCGGCTACTTTTAAATATACGTTGCGTATACTTTTTTACTGAACAACATTCCAATATCTCCTAACGACTGGTAAAAAATATATATACTAAAGCCTACCAGGAAAAGTTATTGATCGCCTTTAACTTAAAAGCAGCGTTCGCTCAGATCTAATGCCGCTCGCGTAATGCGCTCCCCCCCCTTCCCGTTTATCGCAAACGGCATTTTTCCCACAAGACGCGGCGAAACCGGGTGTGACGTCATAGCATCCCGCGATGTAGTACAGAAAACAAATATAGTTAAAACACTTCTAACTTAGAAAATACTAACAAATGAATTACTAAGCGAAAATATTATAATCTAAATAACTGCCATAAAGGCAGCACAATGCTTTTCTTCGAGTGTTTTCCATGTTGATGAGGGTGAGTACAAATGACTGATTTACAATAATTTAATCGTGAAAGTGCGCTTGATTTATCGTACAATTTCATTGGACCTCTGTGAACTACTCATCAATTTTATTGGTCTACTGTTACGAGGCAAAATGTTTTTGGCGGCATGAAAAAAAATCATGTATTAGCCGCACCGTAGTAAAGGCCGCAGAGTTCAAAGCTGTTCAAAATGTGGGAAAAAAGTAGCGGCTTATAATCCGACATCTACGGTATTTGGTGTGACCACCTTTTGCCTTTAAAACTGCATCAAGTCTGTTAGGAAAACTATTGTGCAGTTTTATGAGAAAATTGGCTTGTTCCAAGCATCATAGAGTACTTGACACAGTTCTTCTGCAGACTTTGGCTGTCTCACTTGCTTTTGTCTCTCCATCTAGTTCCAGACAGCCTCTGATGTTGAGATCAGGGCTCTGTGGGGGGCCAAACTGTCTGAAACCATATAAATAATCTAGGGTACCAAGTACTGTGCAAAAGTCTATTACTTGTGATGGTAACCCCTGTCTTTAATTATCTGTACTTTGCCCACGCTTCTTTTTTTTTGTTCTCTTTATTCCTTGTTAACCCTTGACATCCAAGGTTATCCATTCTTGTCAGAGTTTTGGGTTGAAATCCTTTGTCAGAACTGGAAAGGATAGGGAAGATGCCAGAATAAAATGGTGGGGTGAGGGGAAAGAGGAGAGCTTGAAGGTGATAAGTGAAGGTGGGTGGGAAAAGTAAAGGGCTGGGAAAGAAGGAATTTGAAAGGAACATGGGGAAGGGGAAGGTGGAAGGGACCCAGGAGGAGGTGATAAGCAGGTAAGAAGAGGTAAGAGGTCTGAGTGGGGAATAGAGGGGGAGAGGAAGGAAAATTTTTACCGGAAGGAGAAATCTATATCATGCCGCCAGGTTGGAGGCTACCCAGACAGAATGTAAGGTATTGCTCCTCCACCCTGATGGTGACTTCATGTTGCCACAAGAGGATGCCACGGACCCTTGTTGTTTTATCTACACACTGCGTTGAAAAATCTCCTAGATTCACCTCAAAAAATTGCCCCCCCTTTACATGGTAGAAAAATCCACTTGTTCAATCCAATGGGTAAGTGCACAATATTCTCCTAGTGAATGGTCCCAGACTTTGCCTATTCCACATTGCTCATCTACTCTTTGCAAAGTGTCAACCTTACTGCAAACAGGCATACCTTCCTATGCTGTAGTGTGAGAGCAAGGGCTCACCTTAATTCCAAAAAGTTTTGAATTTCATAGATTGTCAAACAGTTCCTATAGATTGGAATATAGCAAATATAACCCATTATTTTAAAAGAAAGTAGGATATGAGAAGTTGCAAACTAGAAACTATTTAGCCTGGCATCAGTAGAAAGATATCACTATCATTGGAGTAAATTATATTTGTAATTGGGTAAAGGTACAGTGAAAAACCTGCCTTGTATACTGTTCCTACAGATCAAATCAGAGTCGGGATTATTATCACTGCTTTATATCATGTGAAATTTAATCTTTCAAAAGCATAAAGTTACTATGAATTACAATGTAGTGTTCATGGGAACTCCCCCTTGGTCCAGCTGCAGAAGGAGGAGGATTGTATATAGGGCTCATAGCCCCTATCCAGTTTAAAAACTCAGAGCTACAGAAACCTCAAACGAAATTCCAATGAAGCAAAATCAAGATCAGGTGTAACATCACTGGCATATGTCGTGAAATTTGTTAACTTTGTGGCAGCAGTACAATGTAATATATGATAATAGAGGGAAAAATGTGATATATGTGATACTTAAATAACATGCCAAGAGAGAGATTATGGATGTGATGGGAAGTGAGGACCTCATTAGCTATCACTGAAGAGCTAGTGCTGAGCAAACTTGTGGGCCTGAAGAGAGGTATGTCCCCTGGTCCTGATGGAATGCATCCCAGGGTACTGAAAGAAATGGCAGAAATTACAGTAGAGGCTTTGGTGATGATTTACCAAAATCCTCTGGACTGTGGGCTGGCCCTGCCGTATTGGAAGATGGCAAATGTCATGCCACTGTTCAAAAAAGGATGTAGGCAAAAGGCAGGTAACTGTATTCCAGTTAGTTTAACATTTGTAGTTGGGATAATGCTTGAAGCTATCATTAAAGAAGGAATAACGAGGCATCTGGAAAGAAATGGATCCATAAGACAAACACCATGGATTCATCAAAGGCAGGTCCTGTTTGACGAACTTACTGGAGATCTTTGAGGATATAACAAGCACGGTGGATAGAGGGGAACAGATGGACGTCATTTACTTGGATTTCCAGAAGGCTTTCGATATGGTGCCACAGAACAGACCTATCCATAAAATAAGGATGCCTAGAGTTGGGTGTGATGTATTTGCATGGATAGAGCATGGGTTAACATGGGTGTTACTCTGGTTGGCAATTAGTGGTGAGTGTTGTGCTTCAGGGGTCAGTGCTGGGCCTGCAACTGTTCATGATAGACATTAACGATCTGGACGAGTGGATCGAGTGTAGTGTTTCTATGTTTGCTGATGATACTAAATTGACTGGAAAAGCAAATTGTGCAGAAGATGCAGAGAGATATAGATAGGTTAAGTGAGTGGGCAAGGGTCTGGCAGATGGAGCACAATGTTGGTAAATGCAAAGTCATCCACTTTGGAAGGAAAAGTGAAAGAGAAGTTATTTAAATGGTTTAAAAAAAACTGCAGCATGCTGCTGTACAGAGGAACTTGAGTGCTTGTGCATGAATTACAAAAGGTTGGTTTGCAGGTGCAGCAGGCTACCAAGAAGGCAAATGGAATGTTGGCCTTCATTGCTAGAGGGGTTGAATTTAAGAACAGGGAGTTACACTGCAACTGTACAGGGTACTGGTGAGGTCACACCTGGAGTGGCTCCTTACTTGAGGAAGGATATACTGACTTTGGAGATGGTGCAGCGGATGTTCACCAGATTGATTCCAGAGATGAGGGGTTTAGACTGTGAAGAGAGATTGAGTTGCCTGGGACTGTACTCTCTGGAATTCAGAAGAATGTGAGGAGGTCTTATAGAAACATATAAAATTATGAAAGAGATAGATAAGAGAAGCAGGAAAGTTTTCTTCACTGGTAGGTGAGACTAGAACTAGGGGACATAGCCTCAAGATTCGGGAGAGTAGATTTAGGATGGAGATGAGGAAGAACTACTTTTCCCAAGGAATGGTGAATCTGGGATTCTCTGCCCAATGAAGCAGTGGAGGCTACCTCAGTAAATATATTTAAGACAAGGTTAGATAGATTTTTGCATAGTAGGGGAATTAAAGGTTATGGGTAAAGGGCAAGTAGGTGGAGATGAGTCCATGGCCAGATCAGCCATGATCTTATCGAATGGCCTACTCCTGCTCCTATCTCTTATGTTCTTAAGTCATATAAAAAAAATAGGAAATAGATAAGTAGTGACGTGGTGTTCAGGGGTTCAATGTCCATTCAGAAATCAGATGGCAGAGCGGAAGATGCTGTTCCTGATTCTTTGAGTGTGTGCCTTCAGGCTTCTGAACGTCCTTCCTGATTGTAGCATTGAGAAGAAGGTATGTCCTGGGTGGTGGGGGACCTCTACCCTGGGAGAGGAAAGATCTTGATATGTTGTGAGGATGCCATGGGGCAATCAGCCTTCGGCCAAGATGGAAGAATCTGGTGAGCTGCTGTCAGCAACCTGTGCTTCAGTAGTGGTGATGGGTTTAAGATGAAGTAGATGGATTCATGGACCATTCGGAAATCTGATAATGAAGGAGAAGAAACTTTTCCTGAATTGTTGAGTGTGGCTCTTCGGGTTCCTTTGCCTTCTCCCTGATGGTGTCAATGAGAAGTGGCATGGTAAAATATTACAGTACAGACAAAAGGCAGTGCAGTTAGACATTAAGGTAAATCATAAAGCACAAGGTAGATTGTGAAGTCAAGAGTCCCATCTTACTGTACTGCGATTTCAAAGTTTAAAGTAAACTTTATTATCAAAGTGATTCTATGTCACCATATGCAACCCTGACATTCATTTTCCAATGGGTACACTCAATAATAAACATAAGCAAAGCAATGAAAGACCGCCCAGTTTGCGTGTTCAACCAAAGTGCAGAAGACAACAAATTACAAACACAAAAATAAAGAAATAATAATAATAAATAAATTAGCATAAATATCAGGAACATGAGTTGAAGAGTCCTTGAAAGTGAGTCGTTTGGTTATGAGAATATTTTAGTAACTGAATAAGTGAAGTTGAGTGAAGTTATCCCCTTCGATTCAAGACCCTGATGGTTGAGGGGTAATAACTGTTCCTGAACTTGGTGTTATGATTTAATAGACTCATAATAGTGGGATAGAAGCCGTCCTTGAGCCTGGTGGTGCATGCTTTTAGAATTTTGTATCTTCTACCAGATGGGAGGGCGGAGAAGAGAGAATGTCCAGGGTGAGCGGGGGGTCTTTGATTCTGTTAGTCATTTAACAAAGGCAGGGAGAAATGTAGAAAGTGTACATCAAGGGGAGGCTGGTTTCTGTGATGTGCTGAGCTGTGTCCACAACTCTCTGCAGTTTGAAATGGTAATGTGATGTTTAGGTATGTATAATAGGATTATGCACCGTAATTGTAGACTTATGAAAGGGAATTCACAAATCTCTTAGCTTTTTGAAATTTGAACCAGCAGAATCAAAGTAGGTGTGATGTTTTTAGATCTTGGTAAAGCTTTTGATAAGATTTCTTTCTTATAAACACCACGCAGACTTCACCAGAGGTTAGAATTGAGCCTGGGCAAAGCAGTGGTAATAAAAGATATATCATTCTGTCAAGTGCAAGAGATTATCCAACAAAATTTGGAGAATCTGGGATTGAAAGATATATGCCGTAAATTTGAGATTGGTTAATGGACAGTAAACAGTAGAATAAATAAATTATTTACAAGAGGTGAGGCTGTTCCAGGAGGAGAGATCAAGCTGGCTGGACCCCTGTCTCTTGCTTTTAGATAACTGAGGGAACGCCTTGATGAAACCAGGCTGATCGGGCAGATGCAAGGCTGATGTTCTTTTGGTTCTCTTGCTCTCTTTTGAGCTTCTCGGGCCAGGGGTCACTCAAAAGAAGGGGTTAGTCGTTCAGTAAAACAAAGACTTGAAGCAACCTGGTGGGTTGGGTGGCTTCTTTGGTGGCAGAAGGTTAATCGATGTGTTGGGTCAGAATCAAAATCAAGTCGATCCCTACCTTAATTAGGCCCAAATAAGCAAAAACATCTTTGAATATTTAAATTTCTCTACCCAAGAGTCCCTGTGGCAAAGTATATTTGGAGACAGAATTACAGATTTCAGAAGAATCTATAGAGATGAGACTAGAAGAAGAAAGCAGTGCTGAAGTAAAAGATTGGATCGTTATGTTATTGAATGGTGGATTCGATGTGAGGAGCTGAATGGTCTTCTGCTTCTCCTTATGCACACGACGGATTTTGCAGATGCTCGGACATCCAGAGTAACAAATGTAAAATGCAGGAGGAACTCAGCAGGTCAGGCAGCATTTTGTATGTGTTACTCTGAATCTGAATCAGGTTTAACATCAGTTGCATATGTTGTGAAATTTGCTGGTTTTTTTGGCAGTAATACAAAATTTTAAAAACTAAGTTACAATAAGAAGTTTATATATAAAATTTAATTAAGTAAGTAGTGCAAAAAGAGAGCAATGAAAAGTGAGGTAGTGTTTATGGGTTCTTTGTCCATTTAGAAATCTGATGGCAAAAGGGAAGAAGCTGTTTCAGCATCATTGAGTGTGTATCCTTAGGCTGTATCTCTTCCTTGATGGAAAGATAGCATGTCCTGGATGACGGGAGTCCTTAACGATGGATGCCTCCTGTTTGAGGCATCGCCTTTTGAAGGTGTCCTTGATGTTGAGGAGGCTGGTGCCCATGATAGGAAAACATATGTAATCTGGGATAGGTTAGAGGTTTTTCAGGTTGGTCCAAGAACCCGATGACAGTGGAGAAGAAGTTGTTGTACCTTGAGGTGTGTGTCTTCAGGTTCCTGTACTTCATCCTTGATGGTAGCAATGAGAAGAGTGCATGTCCTGTGATGTGTGTCTTTAATGATGGATGCTGCCTTGTTGAGGCATCACCTTCTGAAGATGTCTTTGATGGTGGGCAGGCTAATGCCCGTGATGAAGTAGGCAGAGTTGATGATGATTGTTAATCATGGATGCCACCTTTTGGAGGCATCACTTCTGCTTCTCCTGATGCTCTTTGGTAATTACAAGTTGTAGCAGGAGAAGCCACTCGGTCCCTCAAGCCATCCCAATCACTCAATATGATCAAGACTGATTATGCTGGTCTCAAGTTCTTCAATCCCTTACTTTTTCAAATATCTACCTATCTCCACCCTCAACGGTCTCTGCGACAGAGAATTCTTAAATTCCCTATCATACTGTCAATCTGGATTTCTGTGCTTGGTCTCCAGGATGTGACATTGTGAATGCTACGGTAATGTGCCTCCCAATGAGAAATGTTTAACCTTAGGCTGAAGCTCAGCCTGTCACAGCAGCAGTTATCCATTTTAGTAATGTGGCTTAAATGATGTTCTGTAAAACGTGTTCAAAGTACATATGTGTCACCACATCCAACCTTGAGCTTCCTTTTCTTGTGGGCATTCATAGTAAATACAAGAAGCACAATGGAACCAATGAAAATCTGCGGCCAACAGGGCAGACAAACAAGCAATGTGCAAAAGATAACAAAATTGTGCAAACGTGATAGATAGATAAATAAATAAATAAGCAATAAGTCTTGAGGGCATGAGATGAAGAGTTCTTTAAAGTGACTCCATAGGTTGTGGGACCAATTCAGTGATGAGGTGAGTGAAGTTGAGTGAATTTACCTCTGGTTGAAGAGCTTGATAGTTGAGGGGTAATAACTGTTCCTGAACCTGGTGGTGTGGGTCCTGAGGCTTCTGTACCTCCTTCCTGATGGCAGCAGTGAGAAGAGAGTATGACCTAAATGACGATGGTCCCTGATGATGAATGCTGCTTTCCTGCAACAACGCTCCATGTAAATACACTCACCGGTGGGGAGGGCTTTACCCATGATGTTAGAGTAGTTCAGCTTGTCAGCTCTGATATGCATGGTGACTTTTCCAAACCAGTAATTTTCCTCCCGTGAACATTTGTACTGTTGGGGAGCACTGAGATGAAAAGCACTGTATCTCTAACATGGGGTGAGTGTGTATGCCTTTATCTTGTCAAGGAGATGGTGCTGTTGTGCTTTTGATTTCTAGATATGCTCTCCAGTAATGTGACTGAATCTGGTAAATAGTGTAATTTAGTCAGTGGGAGGCTTAGGTCTAAGTTTAAGGCTTGATATTGGGATTGTAGCTCTTTGTTAAAATAATCGTTGGAACTGGAGTTATATTCAATGATTTTACCCAATTTGAAATTGTAATTGGCAGTAAACTCTCCAAATTGTTGAAGCTTTTTTTTCCTGGAGTTCAGAAGCTTGCTATTTATAAGATTAATTGCAGTGTTGTCCCAGTATGAATTTTACAATTCTGAACACTGAGAAGCGTTGATTGGCTGCAGTATTGTAGATTTGGCATTCCGTCTTTTTTCTCCAGGGCTCTCTGTTTCTCATTGCTCAGAACCTAAAGGTTCTGAATTGTAGCAATCAGGGACAATTGTTACATCCAGTAGGCAATAACCTCTGAATCCTATTTCAAATCGTATTCCCACAAACCACGCAAAAAATGGTGATATTTTTGTTTTTTTTCTGTGTGCCTAGTGAACTTTCTCTATTTGATAGTCTAACCATGCCTGATCATCTAACCTTGTTGTGCAGATGCAGTGAGGAATGCAAGTGATCTTTCTTTCTCCCCCAGGATAATGTCAAGAACTGAATGGAGACCTTCAAAGTGACATTATTTGAAAAGTCAGTCAGTTAGTTTTTTTACGTGTTAGTTTTTGCACCGACCCTCTTCAGTTTCTATCAATGTTCAGCAGCGCTTCTTTGAGAATAACAAATCGCATCTTAAGGAATGAGATGTCTATTAACTAACGTATTTTAACAAAAAGATTTTCAGGGCCTCATTCTGTGCCTTAAATAGGGACAAATATAGTAACCATTCTCTGTCAATCAGATCATTTTGCGTGAATGCTTAAACATTTACAGGACGTGTAAGTACATTAAATTTTTCAATTAATTTATCTCCGTATGAAATACCTTTCTTATTCATTTTCCCCAGTGGTCACCTTCAGAAAGAAGCAGGTCACATCCCTCATGATACAACAGTTTGATCTTTAGTTCCCTGACTCATAGTGACAATGAAACTTGGGTTTTTCAAGAAATTTTAATTGATATGAGTGCTGCATTAGATAAAATTGCTAGGGAGTTCTACAGCATATCGTGGGAAATCCTTAAACTGCACATTCAATTCTTTACTGTTCTTAATCCCAACAAGCAAAAGGGGTTCAACAGAAGATCAATTTTTCTAGACCTTTAACTGTTTTGAAGATAGATCAGCTATCCAATTTTGTCATAGGATTAGTAGTCTTGACACATAACAATAGTACAAATTTTAAAGATTTTCTCTCAGCAGACTGCAATATTCCTAAGTGCTCTGCCAATGGAATGCTAATCAAGTGAACCTAAAATTTAATTGGATTTACCCACCCCTGGGGTCTGCTGCAAGCATTTTTGACCCATGCTAACAAACCGACATCTAATTCACAATAATTCAAATACAGACATACAAAATACCATAAATTGTTTGAGGCTCCCCATTGGTCAGGGTCAACTGTGGAAGTTGCATCCCAGCTGTCTACGTGATACGCAGGCCAGGGCAGTACGATATGGAGAGCAAGCTGTTGTCCATGCCGCAGGCTCCCCCTCTCCACGCAGCTGAGAATCCAAAGGAACCGTTTGACACCAGCGGTGTCACAGGAATTGCCAGCCAGCTTCAGGGACTCCAGCTCTGGATTTTACCTCTATGTTTATTCCCAAAGCCTTCCCCATGAGTGGGTATAGTTACATGGTATCGGAGCTTGAGGCCAGAGTTTTCCTCCCTATCTGTCTGAAACAGTTGGTTTTAAGGCCTTTGTCCCTTCTCCTGTCAGTAGAACCAGTTCTGCCAGGTTTAGTAGCTAAGCCACACATGAAGGCCAGGAGCTAGACTTGGTTGACAGAGGCTATGTGAGATGCAGGCCATGGGAAGCTTATCCCCACTACCACTTCTGTGTATCAAAATCTTAAGGAACCTGAAGTTGGTAACATTTGGAAAAACTGATGTAAATGTGAATGGAAAAAGTAGAAAATCCTGCAGGGTGTTAGCCTTGTATTCTGTTTTTAATTGAACATGTAAACAGCTGTTACTGTTGCTGTTGCATGATGGGGTGGATGGGTAGGGTGAGTGCTTCTGCTGGCACAAGTGGGGGAGGGGGATGATGCTTTTGCTGCTGCTTGTGTGAAGGGTGGGGGGGAGTAGGGCTTTGGGGCTTGGTGTTGTATCATTCATTCTATGGGGTCTCGTTTCGTGGATGTATGTGAAGAGTATGAATTTGAGGTTGTATACCGCATACATTCTTTCATATTAAATGAGCCTTAAACTTTAAAGAAAATATCAAGAGTGAATATTTTCCTTATTTACTGTAAGGAATTTGTTCTCAGATGCATCAGAGACATGTTTGCTATCTTTTCTAAGACATCGGATTTCATACGGCAATAGGTGACGTGGGAGGTGAAATTCTAAAACAGAGCTCTCTTGGCTTTACACTTTACATTTGCTGGATTTATGCATTTCCTATGGGGATTCTTTAAAGTTCCTTGTGAATTAGAGAGAAGCTTTATGCCAGTGACACATAATACATTCCTTGACATCCCTCTGAACTGGGCATTTCACTGTTACCCATTGAGTCTGAAAAACAGACCCCATCCAGACTTGTTTGTTGTTTGCGAATTTGTGGAAATATTTATCCCTGGAAATTTGGCAAAATGCTTTATTCTTTTCTGCGTTATGGCCCTAGATGATTTCAATGTCTGTCAGATTATATAGTGCCTTGAAAAACTATTCTGCTGCCACAACTATTTTCACATCTTACTGTCTCATTTTCTAAACTTACAATATATTGAAGTAGTTTTTTTTTTGAGCTAATCTGTGAAACATTGTGCATCAAAATAAAATTCAAAAACCTGTCAACAGTTTACTAAAGATTAAAAATCAAAATTGTGAGGCTGAAAAAGTATTCATCCCCTTTGTAATTTCTACGTTAACTTTCCTCAGGTGCAATATATTACCTTACCAATTTACCATATTTGTTGGTGTAGAAAATTGGAGGATCACCTGTTTTCAATGAATTTATAAGAATACCCCCTCTCTCTGTAAGGTCCAACAATATGGTAGATTTTCAACAGACCAAACCAAAATGAAAAGAAGAGCATTCAAGACAAGTCAAGGAAATGATAATAGAGAAGCACAAATCTGGGGAAGGGTACAAGACCATTTCAAAGACACTGAACATACCTTGGAGCTCAGTGCAGTCCATCGTGAAAATGTGGAAAAAAATGCACTGCCTGGGTCAGGTTACCCACCCCTCTAAAGGTAATCGCTGGAGACGAATGGCACTTGTAAGAGAGGCTACTGTGATGCTAACAGTTACTCTGAGTGGGCTGCAGAAATCAGTGGCTGCAACTGGAGATGAAATTCATGGTTCCACAATCTCTAAGGCCTTGTTCAAAAAAGGTATTTATGGAAGATTGGCAAGGAAGAAGCCCTGGCTGAAAAAAAGCACATCCTCGCAAGTAAAGACTTTGCAAAGTGTTACTTAGAAGATACTGTAAAGATGTGGTCAGGAATAAAGTGGAACTTTTTGGCCTAAACACGAAGTGTTTTGTATGGTGTAAATCTAATGCTCACATCAGGCAGGTAACACCAGTTCTATTGCAAAATTTGGTGGCAGTAGCATCATGTTATGAGGATGCTTCTCAGCAACAGGGACTGGAAATCTGGTCAGGATTGATAAGAATATGAATGCTGCTCATTGCAGAGAGGTCCTGGATAAAAGCCTGCTAGCCTCTTCCAGGGCATCCATGAAGTGGCTTCAAATAAAGAAAATTGATGTCTGAGTGACCCAGTCAAAGTCGTGACCTTAACCTGATCGAATATCTCTGGCAAGACCTCAAGATTGCTGTCCACTACCGCTCCCCAACTAACCTGGCACAGGTTGAACAATTTTGCAAGGAGGAATGGACAAATCTTGCTCCATCATATTGTGCAAAGTTAATAGACTTATCCAAAAAGGCTTCTGGCTATATTAGATGCAAGAGGTAGTTCAACTAAGTACTGAGCAAAGAGGGATGAATACTTTAGAACTGTTGACATTTCAGGTTTTGAATTTTTAGTTTTTTCATACTTTATTTTCCTTATATTTTGGGGGGTTTATTGTGGGAAAAAATGAGCATGTGATTCACAAATTTTTAAAAATCGCTTAAATTTATCAAAAACCCTGGTTGCAAGACTCATTTATGTGAACAAAGAGTTGGGAGCTGAATACTTTTACCAAGTTCAAAGTTAATTCATTATCCAAAGATGTATGCAGTGTGCAACCCTGTGATTCGCCTGCCCCACAGACAACCACGAAACAAAGAACACCATGGAGCCAGTTCAAAGGAAAACATCAACCCTCCCCCCACGCAAAAAATTAGCGTATTTCACAAATGGCAACAAGAGCATCGCCTCTTACCATGCGCAAAAAAAATCCCACAAATGACAGCAAGAACATCAACATCCCCCCAACCCCCTTGGCACAAAATGCAAATTGCACTAACAGCAACAAAGACATCAACCACCACACACACACGCACACGCACAGAATATAAAAACACATTTGAAAGAGTCCAGTTGATCTACTGTATATGTATGTGCTTAGATTTCAAGTTCAAGTTGAAAAGCGAAATAACATGGATGCTGAAAAGAGCAAACCATAGAAATGTGGCACAGATCAAGCTGCATCATTCCGTCTCGTAGGTGAAGAACCTCTCAGTAACTCAGTCGCCAGAGTTTGGTGGAGATGGAGCCATTCAGACTTAGATTTGAGTAGAGTAGCTTTGTAAGTGTCTACAGATACACTTGGATTTGAGTGCAGTAAATATACTGTTTGCATATACATGGTTGGAAAGCTTGCCTGCAAAGGATTGGAATTTTTTTTTTATTAAGATGCAGCATGGAACAGGCCTTCCGTCCCTTCAAGCAACCTGCCCCCCCCCCCCACCCACCCCGATTAATGATTATGTATTTTTGCAGCCACCAATGTAAGTGAGACCGGTTTGAACTGCAAACTGGAATCAACCCTTATTTTGTAGCGTAGCTAAGTCCAAGAGAATGACAAGTTGCCGGTCTGGATAGCCGAAGCTAAGCGTAAAATGCTTTGAGGGTTTGCAGATATTTCTCAATAAGAGTGAAAAGTTGCGGTATCTTTGCAAGTTATTTCTTTATGGATAACATGATTTGTTAAATTACTCATTGGCCTTATCCTGTTGATTCTATGAAATAATTCACTTAGGGTTTTGCACACTATCAATGCTTTCTGATTGAAATAGCAGCCACTTAACTAACTCAGCAATCAGGCTCCTGAACCAAAGCGGTTAACTTCCCTCAACCCAACACTGAACTGTTCTCACTTTCAAGACTCTTCATCTCATATAAGACCATAAGATATTGGAACAGAATTAGGCCAATTGGCCCATCAAGTCTGCTCCGCCATCTCAGTGTGGCTGATTCATTTTCCCTCTCAGCTCCAAACTCCTGCCTTCTCCCCGTATCCCTTCATGCTGTGACTAATTTGTCAACTTAAATGTGCCTGTTGACTTGGCCTCCACAGCTATCTGTAACAACGAATTTCCACAGATTTGCCATCCCCTGGCTAAAGAAGTTCCTCCTTATCTCCGTTCTAAATGGACATCCCTCTATTCGGAGGCTCTGCCCTCTGGTCCAAAAGCACAGGAAACATCCTTCCCACAACCACTCTATCGAGACCTTTCAACATTCGATAGGATTCATTGAGATTCCCCCCTCATATTTATTGCCTGTTTATTTATGGTTATTATTTTTTCCTTTTGTTTTTGCACAGCTTGCTGTCTTTTGCATATTGGTTGCTTGTTTGTCCTGTTGGGTGTGGTCTTCCATTGATTCTGTTGTGTTTCTTTGTATTTACTCTGAATGGCCCTAGGTGAGTTGTATATGGTGACATATATGTACTTAGATAATGAATTTACTTTGAACCTTGAACTTTCTTTTTCGAGTTACTGAGTAACACAGCACGGAATCAGGCCCTTGGCCCTTCAAGTTAGTACTGACCTTCTACGATTACACTAATTGCATCATATTCCTCCCACCTTCCCTGTACCTCGCTCTTCTCCCCCCCCCCCCCCCCCCCCCACCATTCATCTGCACTGGAGGGACTAATTAACCCACTGACCCACCCGTCTTCAGGAGGTGAGAAGGAGCCAGACCACCCGGGGGTTGGGGTGGGGGGGGCATGCATTCGCAGGACAAAAATGCGTACTTCACACAGACAGTGACGAGGACAGGATCATGGGTTTAAGTGACCTCCATTCAAAGTTCAAAGTAAATTTATTATCAAAGCCCATCTTCTTGGACCCTGAGCTCCCAGGGGAGTATTGGCCATCAACAACCTCCTGTCTCCATTGTCCAAAGTTGATGTTGTGGTTGGAGTTCATCATTGTTTCTGTAATCCATTGTGTCCAATGTACAGGGGTTTGGCCTATACATCTTCACCAGGGCCTGTTGGCTGGCTTTACCCGTTTCCACCTCTCATGACAAGGGGGTGTAGGGTTGGGTTCTGAGGCATCAAAGTATGTGCACGTCACCATATACTAGCCTGAGAACATTTATTGATTGATTGAGATATATCACAGAATAAGTCCTTTTGGGTCTTCAAGCCATGCTGCCCAGCAATCCACAGATTTAATCCTAGCCTAATCACAAGACAATTTACAATGACCAATCAATCTACCAACTGATACGTCTTCAGAATGTGTTTTACGGGATTGATGCCAAGTAATACAGTTGCATATCAGATGTGGCATCTCTTTGGACAGCAGTGGCTGCAGGGGTACAATGCACCCAACTGTTTATGAAGTCAGGCTTTGCTTTTCATTCACTTACGCTCTCCAAGTAATGAAGCACCAATTGCAGTCTTTACGAACTCTGCGTGAATGTTCTCAAGCTATTGTATTGTCGGTTCAGTAACCATTTAAAAGTTGAATTAATGGTGGAGCTGCATGAGTTCTCCTTACTAAATTAGATTTTTATGCACTTAAATGATTATACTGATTGATCTGTAATGTTTACAAATTGAAATATGAAATTTTCAGGACTAATTGTTTGGAAACATCAGCATCCATTTAAGTTATTGAGCGGCAACCGATTTCCCAGATGAACGCTATTTGTATTGTGAGTTAGTGCAGTGACGAAAGTACAGATGGAAATGGCAATAATTATTGATTTACTTGGTTGTAAAAAAAAAAATCCCTTATTCTCTTCCAGAGAGACTGCAGAAAATTAACCCCAGTGGTTCCAATTAAGAGTGTTCTTTGGCTAAAAGGTTAGATTGGAAAGGCTGAGGTTACTTTGAGTACAGGAGATGGGTGGTCCAAGCTGGCTAGATCTTTCACAGTAAATGGTAGGGCACTGAGGAGTACAGTAGAACAAAGGGATCTAGGAATAAAGGTCTGTAATTTGTTAAATGCCATAACAGGTAGATTGGGTCGTAAGAAAACTTTTGGCATGTTGGCCTTCATAAATCAAAGTATGGAATACAGGAGATAGGTTGTTATGAAGAATTTGTACAAGTCATTTGTGAGGCCTAATTTGGAGCATTGTGTACAGTTTTAGTCACCTACTGACAGGAAAGATGTAAATAAGGTGAAAAGAGTACGGAGAAAATTTACAAGGATTTTGCTGGATATGGAGGACCTGAGTTATAAGGAAAGATTGAATAGGTTCAGACTTTATTCCTTGGAACCACCCACTAGCTAAAGAAATTCCTCCTCATCTCTGCTCTAAGTGGACTTCCCTCTATTCTGAAGCTGTGCTCTCTGGTCCCAGACTCTCACATTGTAGGAAACATCCTCTCCAAATCCAATCTATGTAGGCCTGTCAATATTTGATAGATTTTCAATGAGATCCTTCCTCATTCTTTAAAACTTCATCAAGTACAGCCCCAGAGCCATCAAACACTCCTTGTCTGTTAACTTTTTTGTGTAATACACATAGTAAGCTCAAATTACTTCATCTTCCACATGCTTGTGCTGGGATTTAATATTGACTTTACATTTCATGTAAACACTCCACCTACTGTTTTTTTTCCCAGCAAATGTGGTGTCCCTGTTTCACCTTGTCCATTTGCCACTTTGTTACCCGATAACCTTGGGCTGCACCCTGTGTTCTGGGCACAGCCTCAGAATAGAGGGACGTCCATTTAGATAGATAGATAGATACTTTATTCATCCCCATGGGGAAATTCAACTTTTTTCCAATGTCCCATACACTTGTTGTAGCAAAACTAATTACATACAGTACTTAACTCAGTAAAAAATATGATATGCATCTAAATCACTATCTCAAAAAGCATTAATAATAGCTTTTAAAAAGTTCTTAAGTCCTGGCGGTAGAATTGTAAAGCCTAATGGCATTGGGGAGTATTGACCTCTTCATCCTGTCTGAGGAGCATTGCATCGATAGTAACCTGTCGCTGAAACTGCTTCTCTGTCTCTGGATGGTGCTATGTAGAGGATGTTCAGAGTTATCCATAATTGACCGTAGCCTACTCAGCGCCCTTCGCTCAGCTACCGATGTTAAACTCTCCAGTACTTTGCCCACGACAGAGCCCGCCTTCCTTACCAGCTTATTAAGACGTGAGGCGTCCCTCTTCTTAATGCTTCCTCCCCAACACGCCACCACAAAGAAGAGGGCGCTCTCCACAACTGACCTATAGAACATCTTCAGCATCTCACTACAGACATTGAATGACGCCAACCTTCTTAGGAAGTACAGTCGACTCTGTGCCTTCCTGCACAAGGCATCTGTGTTGGCAGTCCAGTCTAGCTTCTCGTCTACTTGTAGGTCTTAACCTGCTCCACACATTCTCCATTAATGATCACTGGCTCCATATGAGGCCTAGATCTCCTAAAGTCCACCACCATCTCCTTGGTCTTGGTGATATTGAGACGCAGGTAGTTTGAGTTGCACCATATCACAAAGAAGAGAGATGAGGAGAATATCTTCAGCCAGAGGGTGGTGAATCTGTGGAATTCATTGCCATGGAAGGCTGTGGAGGCCAAGCCATTGGGTATATTTAAAGTGGAGGTTGGTGGGTTATTGATTCATCAGGGTGTCAAAGGTTATGGGGAGAAGAGAGGAGAATGGGGTTGAAAGGGATAATAAATCAGCCAGGATGGAATGGTGGAGCAGACTCAAGAGGCCAAATGGCCTGATTCTGCTCCTATGTCTTATGGTTTCATTCTCCATCTCTCTACAACATAAAATATTCTCTTCACCTTGTGTTTCCAGTCCTGATGAGTGATGGAACCTGATTGCTGTTTGGCTTTCTGAACTGCTTCCGCCATTCTTCAATGACAGATCATGTCCGTGGTTTGAATATATTTTCACTTGAATTTCGAAGAAGCAGTTTATCAGACAGAGCTGGTACTTAAGTGGCCAATTAACTTAGTGACTTGAGGGCTGCAGACACACTTGGGAGAAGACTAAAGGCTGAATGTAGAAAATGGGATTAGTATAGACAGGTAACCGATGACAAGAACAGACATATAGGCCAAAGGGCCTCTTTCTCTGTTGTGCGAATCTAAGACTCCCTGATGTTAGAAGGTTGATGTAATTGCCCTTAACTAGAGAGTTTATTGCTTCACTTCTTCTTAGCCCGTCACCTCTCCTGGGGCATAAGCCGCCAACAGCAGCTCGCCAGAGTCCCCTGTCTTGGGCCAGTCTTTCAAATTCACCCCAGCTTGTAGCCCATGTTGGAAGACCCTGCCTCTCCCAAGGATGAGGTCTTTGGAGCTTCTGTTGATGTTTCTGTAGCACTTTTTTTCCGGGATAGGGTTGCTAGTGTTAAGTTTCGTAACTTGAAAACCTTAAACTAATTAAAAGGAAGAATCAGGAGTCCAGGACTATGGATCTAACTCCGTGTTTACTTTGAGCAAGATGTGCATGTATCGCATGGTTGTGTGATGACATGTGCAATTTGTGTATTTTTACATGTAAGCCATAATTTGAAGCATACACCTCTCGATGCTCAGAACACATCATCAGTGATATAGCCTGGGGCCATCAGGTGCTTTGGGTCTTTCAACGTCAGACAGCCTCACGCAGGAGACCCAGCCGTGGTTGATCAAGCCATGACTTGTATTCAGGTAGCAGGTCATGGCTTGGTCAACTATGGCTAGGTCACCTAGGTGAGGGTGTCTAATGATAATGAATTGTTTAAACAAACAAGAATGTTTAATCAACCAATATATATACAAGATTACTCAAATATTACTGAAACATTAAGCACACAACAGCTAGCCCCCATGCCCAACTCTCCTTTTTTGGGACTGTCCATGGTGGAGCTCTCTGCATTGACCAAGATAAAAGAATTTTCCATTCCAACAGCGAGGCTTGGTTTAAACCAGGTTTACTGTGGCAAAGGGATTTCTCTCACGCCTTTGTCCGCTGGTTGAGCTAATAAACACCCAGTACTGGTATCCATTCTGAAGTTTTGTTCAGTCCTTTGGAGACTCAGAGGACCAGCGGGTTCTCTGATCTTGTTAGCGGTTGAATTTTCACCAAACCAAAGATATTATGACTAATTTCTCATCTTCGTCTTCTCATTAATTCATTAGCTTACTAGAATTTGTACTTGGCTGATTGCAATTTGTATGCAAAAATGTAGAAATCTGCTCTCTGGCATCGAGCCGTTTTTTAATCAAATGATTGCTAAATTATCCACAATCTATAATGAAATGCAAATGTACACAACTAATTTAAGATTCGTATGTTTAGCTTGTAAAATCCTGGCAATTGAGCTGATAATATATCTAAATATTTGTGTTTAAATTTTAATTGCTGTCCTATTATGTGACTAAGAATTTACACTAATGTTTTGTACATCAATTCTACTTTAGTGTCACCAGTTCTTCTATTAAAGGTGAAGCTCTACGCAAACTGTATAAAACAACGTATTTTTTAAAAAGAAACAGCTGTGTATTTTTTGGCTTCATGCTGTAAGTTCTAGTTGCCCACTTTTCCTGTTCTAAGGTGTTGCACCTCCACCATCCTACATTCCATCTGGGTAGCCTCCAACTCGGTTTCTCTTTCCAGTGAACAAATTCCACTCCCCCACCCCCCTCCTGTATTCTCCACAGGTTTTTTTACTTCTTCTCACCTGCCTATTACTTTCCCCTGGATCCCCTCCCCCTTCCCATTCTGCTATTGTCCACTCTCCTCTTCTATCAGATTCCTTTCTTTTCAGCTGTTTACCTTTCCACCCTCTAGGCTTCACCTATCACCTTCTAGCTATCTGCCTTCCCCTCCCTCCACTTCGTTCTCAGTCCTGATGAAGGGTCTTGATCTGAAACATCAACTGTTTACTCTTTTCCATAGAATGCTGTTAAGCTTGCAGAGTTCCTCCGTTATTTTGTGTGTGTTGCTCTGGATTTCCAGCGTCTGCAGGATCTCCCATGTATAAGATAATTAGTGCTTTCTGTTGCTCCTTGCAGCTAAACAGAAACTGGAGGACAGACTGGCAGCAGCTGCAAGGGAGAAGCTCGCACAGGCTTCAAAAGAATGCAAGGAGAGGCAGCTGCAGGCGGAGCGCAAAAAGAAAGCTGCACTTTTCTTGCAAACCTTGAAAACCCCCATGCCTTCCGGAGAAATGGAAACTGCAGCCACTGAAGAAACCTCCCAGAGCATACAGGTCAGTGGAGATCAGTAAACACTACATGTACGCTATATAAATATATAGATATTTCTTTTCAATTCTCCTGGTCAATCTCAAGGATTGAGTCTGATTTGGCATTTCTTTCTTTATTAATAACCAGCACAATGCATTTTTTTCTCTTATTAAATGCCATAAAACTTGCCTTTAAATTGAAGCTTATGTATAATGTTTTTATTACAGAATTAGTTGTTGACTGTTCCTGTATTTTTTATTTAATCATTTACGGGATGTGGGTATCGCCAGCTAAGCCAGCACTTATTACCCATCCCTAGTTGCCCTTGAGAAGGTGGTGATGAGTTGCCTTTTGGAACTGCTGCAGTCCCTGAGGTGTAGCTACACCGACAGTGCCTTTTGGGAGGTAATTCCATGATTTTGACCCAGTGACAATGAAGGAACGGTGATGTTTCCAAGTCAGGATGGTGAGTGACTTGGAGGAGGATTTCTAAGTGGTGGTGTTCCCAAGTATCTACTGTTCTCGTCCTTCTAGATGGTAGTGGTCATGGGTTTGGAAGGTGCTGCCCTAGGAACTTTGTTGTGTAGTTGAGGTGCATCTTGTAGATAGTACACACTGCTGCAGTTGTTCATTGATGGTGGAGGGATTGGGTGCTTGTGGAAGGGGTACCAATCAAGGGCTGCCTTGTACTGGATGGTGTCACGCTTCTTGAGTGTTGATGGAGCTGCACTCATCCAGGCGAGTGTTCCATTTTACTCCTGACCTGAGCCTTGTAGATGGTGGACAGGCTCTTGGGCGGGGGGGGGGCAGGGGGTGAGTTACATGCCATAGGATTTCTAGCCTTTGACTTGCTCTGGTAGCCATGGTGTTTATATGGCTAAACGTTACCTATATGTTAAAGTTCAAAGTAAATTTTATTATCAGGATACATATATGTCATCATACACAACCCTGAGATTCATTTTCCTGTGGGCATACTCAGCAAATTTATAGAATAGTTACTCTAACAGGGTCAATGAACGATCAACCAGAGTGCAGAAGACAACAAACTGCAAATGCAAATATAAATAAGTAGCAATAAATAATGAGAACATGAGATAATGAGATAAAGTCATTAAAAGTGAGATCATTGTTTTTTTTGGGAACATCATAAAACAATTAATAAAACAATATAACATAATTTTATGTGGTCATAAGTACATATTGAGAAAAGATTATTTGGCCCAAGAATCTTAATCTTTCCAAAGTTCCACTTATCTTTTATTGGTCTTTAATTTATGCTGAACTACACTGGTCCCAAAAGTAATTGAACAGCACTCTTGGGCATTTGTGTTCAATCTCTGTGTCTCATTCCTGAACTGAGATGTTTGCCTTTTGTTTTTCTCTTTCCCCAGTGGTGTCTCGTTTAATAAAGGATCTATTGTATAGTACAGAATTTCCATACCTACTGAGAATCAGAATCAGGTTTAATACCACTGGCATCTTTTGTGGAATCTACACATACAAACAAGCTGGAAGAACTCAGCAGGTTGGGCAGCATCCGTTGAAAACCTGCTGAGTTCATCCAGCTTGTTTGTATGTGTTGATTTGACCACAGCATCTGCAGCATACTTTGTGTTTTGTGGAATCTGTTGGTTTTGCAGCATGAGTACATTGCACTATATAATAATAGAGAAAACTGTAAATTACAGTAGGAAATATTCAAAGGATTCAAACTACATTTATTATCAAAGTATGCATACAGTACACAACCCTGAGATTCATCTTCCCCACAGACAGAGCCTGTTGTCTACATTCTGGTGGTGTGTTTCTGGACTGATCAGGAGATCTGGCGCTTTGCTGTCTCCGAGAGGGTTCCACGAGGCAGCAAGCAAAGTGTGCGGCATGAAGTCCAGGAAGCCTGAAGATGGGATGTGAGCTTGTGATTGACTCCATCTCTTGCAGATCAAAGCGCTGAGGAAGATTGAAATCATCAAAGGGAAAGGGAACAAAGAAGAACCGTGGAACCCATTCAAATAAAATATCATTCTCTTACCCCTCCATCGCTCCACATGCAAGAAAAAAACAAATCACACAAACAGCAACAAAATAAATGAGTGAAAACAGAATGTAAAACACAAAATCAAAAGGCATATCTCAGTGTTCATTATCTGCAGGCCACCCCAATTCAAAAATCATCCAAAGATAGCAACAGAAAAAAGGAGTGACCAGAAACTAGAACACATCATAAACTTGAATTAGAGGCCACAATGCGCCGATTAAACCTTGCTCTGGAACCATGCTCCAACAGGATCGAGGAAGAGAAAGAAATCGTTCAACACAAGGACCTTCCTTCAGAAGCATTGAGCAAGAGGGAGAGAGAGGCTCTGGTAGTTGACACTGAACACTTTTGATGATTTCAATCTTCCTCAGCGCTTTGATCTGCAAGAGATGGAGTCAATCACGGGCTCGCTTCCCATCTTCAGGCTTCCTGGCCTCCATGCCACACACTTTGCTTGCTGCCTCATGGAACCCTCTTGGAGACAGCAAAGCGCCAGATCTCCCGATCAGTTCGAAAACGCACTGCCAAAATGTAGATAACGGGTTCTAACAGCAGCAGAACCATTTCTGAAATAAAAAGATGCAAAAGAGGGTAAAGAAGCTGCTCTGTGAACCGTCTTGAGGATGTCATCTTTGGTAGTGTTGTTCGCTGGTGCCATCTTCTTCCGGATATTTTCTGATATATAACAAATTAAATTAAATGAGTGCAAAAAGATAGAGAAAAAGTATTGAGGTAGTGTACATGGGTTCTTTGTCTATTCAGAATTCTGCTGACAGAGGGAAGGAAGCTGTTCCTGAAATGTTGAGTGTGTGTTTTCAGGTATATAACTCTAAATACTAAACTCGAAACTCCTTACAACGCACACAAAATGCTGGAGGATCTCAGCAGGCCAGGCAGCATCTATGGAAAAAAAGTGCAGTCAAAGTTTCAGGCCGAGACTCTTGGCCCAAAACGTCGACTGCTTTTTTCCGTAGATGATACCTGGGCTGCTGAGTTCCTTCAGCATTTTGTGCGTGTTGCTGAGACTTCCAGCATCTGCAGATTTTCTCTTGTTTGTGATTTGTTACTCCTTGGATGCTTTTTGCATGTGTATGTACATTACACAATGCATGTATTGTTATCCAGTTACAGCCTAAGAAAAGCAATAAAAGATATGTAGATATTTGACAGCTCAAATGCAAATGGATTATAATGTATTCTCTCAAAAGAGTAATGATGGGTATTGTTTTTGTTTGCTGAGCTTTCACTGAAACTGGAAAATATATACGGTGGACTCTGATGAATTGGGCCATCGGTTAATCAGGGCAGCTGCTTATTTGGGACAATTCTTAAAGAACTAAAACAAACCAAGAGTTTCCTTTGTTTATTTGGGACACTATGCCGTTTAATTGGGGCAGGAGACTGTTGCCGAACTGTTTCTAACTAGCGTCAGACACGTGCACCTGTGTGGCTGTTAGACACTACACTGTGATTCGAGCAGAGTTTTTAAATGGTGTCAGTTGCTTGTGTTTGTGTTCAAAAAGCAGTAATAAACAGTAAATCAATTCAGAACTGTTTTGCACGCTGGTTTCAAACATTTGGCTTGGGGGTGCCTGAAACAGCCGGGAGTGGAAGTGAAACAATTTCACTACCTAACAAGTTGGGAACTATGAAGAATGTGAAAATATGGACAATCATCTTGAATGTTACAATGAAAATAAAGATTTGGAGGATGCAATCGTCGACACAGTTGTATGAACTCAGTCCTTTATCTGCACTAGGTGTCTGTGCTGATTTTGATCATTGAGTCAATCAAAAGAAAACTTAGTTATACTGGATCAATCCCTCCGTCGATAACAATTAGGAACTAATACATAGTTTATTAATACTGTACATGAACAAGAGAAAATCTGCAGATGCTGGAAATCCAAGCAATACACTCAAAATGCTGGAGGAACTCAGCAGGCCAGGCAGCATCTATAGAAAAGAGTACATTCGGCATTTTGGATCGAGACCCTATGGCAGGACATCAGTGAGAACTCTTGTCTACAGGGACATCACGTCGAAACTAACTATTATATCTCTGAGTTCAGCTGGATGTTGGTTATCATTATAACAAAATCAGTCAGATTCGTGATGTGATGCTCACAGCCTGCAACAAAGGGAGACAGCATGGTTGTTCAATGCTTTGGGAGCTCATAAAGTCTTGGTGGTACCTGCATCTGGGGTAGAATTGTATGGTGGATATCTGCTGGCAGTCCGGATTTCTTCAGTAAAGCAGAGGTCATCCCGCTTCTGCCCCTCTCCCTTCACCTTTTCCCAACTGATTCCCCTCTCCCTACCCTCTTTGTACTCTCAATCTACAATAGAGACACATATCAGAATCAGGTTTATCATCACTTACATATATCATGAAATGCGTTTATTTTTGCAGCAGTAATACAGTGTAATACATAAAATTACCACAGTGCTGTGCAAAGGTCTTAGGCACCCTAGCTAAATATATATGTGCCTAAGATTTTTGCACAGTAATGTACATAAGTCAACTCCACCTACCTGCAGAATATTAGCAGTTTCGCACAACACACACAAAATGCTGGAGGACCTCTGCATGTCAGGCAGCACCTATGGAGGGAAATAAACAATCGCCATTTTGGTCCAAGAACATACTGTCCATAGATACTGCCTGATATTGTGTGTCTGTTGCTCTGGATTTGGAGAATCTGGGGGAGGGGGCTCTTGGATTTATTATTAGCTGTTTAGTATCTGTTCCTTGTAAAGACTAGACTGAACTTGATTCAATGAACATACAACTCCATCTGCCATCTTCCGTTTCTTTCCTATGCATCTTACAGTTCTTTCACAAACTTTGCATCGGTTTTTCATGGGATTCCTCACCTGTGTGCTTGGATTAGATTGAGTCCGTTATGTTGAATGGGTTTTTAGAGTGGAAAACCGTTGCACTGTCTCAGCCTTGGAAGTCTGGGTCCAGTGGTACGAGTACTCATGACCACAGCAGGGTCTTCCTCGGTTGCATTGGATGACCATGACTCTGTGCCTCGTCATGCCCTTCGCTCTCAGTGGAGTGTTGCAGTACAGCGTTCCTAGCCGTTGGATCTTACATAGATCTCATCTGCTCAGTCCGCCTGAGCTGACTTAGGACAGGCATGTCCCTTTCTCAGTGGGATAACCCTCACCTGGTTTAGCCCACCTGTCAAAGAGCTGTATCAGGGTGTGGCCGCTGTTGCATGAAAGCAGCTACTTGGAGCCACGGGTGAGAATTGAGTGTCTGGTGGGGACCAAAGGTGAGTGAGCTGGCCAAGAATGGACATGACAGACCCCTTCACCAAAATTGCTACCCATCTCTGGCCACCCCATACAACCCAGGTTCTTAATAACTTGATGTAAAACTGTTGATTTTTGCCTCTGTTGGTGCCTCCAAGTCAAATGAAATTTCAAGACTTTATTGAACTGTGAGAAAATGACTACTACTGCAGTCACCATGAAACCGTGTGGTATCAAACTGGTTGAATATGGAAGAGGGTCCAGCCACAATCCTGGGAGATTACTGGCTGCTGCTTTGACTTTCTTCAGTCCTTTGTATAGTAAGTGGAAATGGAACAACGGCTTGCACTTGTGTGTCAGTTTTCCTACATCATGGGTGCATGGCCGCACAGTAATTGAAACCTCCTGTGCGTAGAGCCTAGTTGCCAAGCAGTTGGAATAAAGACAGATGAAAAAAAGTTTATGGAATGTGAAAGGTTTTTTTGTTCTACTGTATTCCATTATACATTTCAATTAATAAAATCAGAAGTATGTGATTTTTACAATTTTCAATCTACATATATTACAAAAAAAACATTTAGTATGCTGTGCAGTTTTCAGGCCATGTAAATATTTCCTGCTCAACACAATGGTTGGTCCATGCAGCTGAACAAAAATGAGAGGAAATGCTAGTTCAGAGCCATGAAAAATTGAGAGATTTTTTAATTACCATAAATGTGATTTGAGGAGAATCTTTCTGTAGTACACAACATTTGCCAGATTTAAATGATTTAGCAATCTGATAAAGCTATCAGCTGCTTCATTGGCACAGTAATAATTTTTAAGGTGCTAAATTTTTTCTATTATTGTCGCTGATCTAATATTTTTCCAGTACTTAAAACTTGTTGACTAGCCTAGTGAGCAGTTCTGTTTCTGTTTTTAGTATTCCATCCTTTCATGAGCAGCGAGCACATTTGCATTTTTCAGCAGACTTCTATAATAGATTTAGCTTGTGGACTGTGGAAGACAGGTCTTCATTATTTTAGAAAAACCATCGTGGATTGAATAGACCCTTTATATTGCCTCAGACTATACTACATTATTCAGCAGTTTTCTCCTCTTTACAACTGCATAGAAATCTGTTCAACCATTAAACCACCTCTTGTATGACAGTCGCCAATGTACTATCCTCTATTTTCTATTTTATTTCTCCTCCCCCAGTTTTTTGCTCGTTTCCCCCATTAATCCTTTTTTCACTATTATGCAAAACTGTTGTTTACAATCCCACCATTTAATGTAGAGCAGTCTGCATTTTATCTGATACCCGTACCCTTTGACAATTTTTTCCCTAAAACGTATCGTAGCAGTTAGCATGCCACTGTACAGCTCAGGCGTTGGAATTCAGAGTTCAATCCCAACATCATCTGTAAGGAGTCTGTATGTCTTCCCCTTGGAATACATGGGTTTTCTCTAGGTCCTTCTGTTTCTTCCCATAGTACAAAGGTTACTGGTTAGTAGGTTAATTGATTATTGCAAATATATTAGAGGCTTTTAAGATGAATGTAAGGAAGATGGAGGGATATGGACATTGTGCAGGTATGGGGGATTAGATTTTGTTCTTTTTTATTTACTCATTAGCTGGTTCAGCACAATGTTGTGGGCTGATGGGCCTGTTCATCTACTGTACTCTTCTGTGTTAATGTTCTGTGTTCTGTGATTAGGCCAGGGTTAAATAGGGGGTTTCTGGGTGGTGAGGCTTATAGGGCCTGAAGGGCCAATTCTGTGCTATTTCTCTAAATGAATAAATAAATAAATAAATAAAATTATATTTTTGCGTAAGTTTACCTCTGAAAGTAACTGTTAGCAAGCCTGCCTGTTCAGTAAAACTCGCCTTAAGAGTACAGTAATCATGTTTTGCTTGATAAATATTCAGCTAGTAGAAAGTTCTGTACATGATACACTTGATAACAGGTGCTATCTTGTAGGCTCTTCACACAACTCTGGAACATCTGGACAGCAAAGATGCATACATCAAGATACTCTTTATTGATTACAGCTCAGCATTTAACACCATCGTCCCTCAAAACTAATCAGTAATCTCCAAGATCTGGGCCTTGATACCCCCTTGTGCAGTTAGATCCCAGATTTCTTCACTTAGAAACATAGAAAACCTACAGCACAATACAGCCCCATCAGCCCACAAAGCTGTGTCGAACATGTCCTTACCTTAGAAATTACCTGGGATTACCCGTAGCCCTCTATTTTTCTGAGCTCAATGTATCTGTCCAGGAGTCTCTAAAAAGACCCTATCATATCCACCTCTGCTACCATCGCTGACAGCCCATTGCATGCACTCACACTCTCTGCGTTAAAAAAAAAGCTTACCCCGACATCTCTGTACCTATCTCCAAGCACCTTAAAATTGTGCCCTCTCGTGCTAGCCATTCCAGCCCTGGGAAAAAGCTTCTGACTATCCACATGATCAATGCCTCTCATCATCTTATACACCTCTATCAGGTCACCTCTCATCCTCCGTCACTCCAAGGAAAAAAGGCCGAGTTCACTCAACCTATTCTCAAAAGGTATGCTCCCCAATCCAGGCAACATCCTTGAAAATCTCCTCTGCTCTCTCTCTATGGTTTCCACATCCTTCCTATAGTGAGGTGACCAGAACTGAGCACAGTTCTCCAAGCGGGGTCTGACCAGGGTCCTATATATCTGCAGCATTACCTCTCGGCTCCTAAACTCAATCCCACGATTGATGAAAGCCAATGCACCTTTGGTCTTCTTAACCACAGTCAACCTGCACAGCAGCTTTGAGTGTCCTGTGGACTTAGACCCAAGATCCCTCTGATCTTCCACACTGCCAAGAGTCTTTAGATTAATACTATATTCTGCCATCATATTTGACCTACCAAAATGAACCACCTCACACTTATCTGGGTTGAACTCCATCCACCACTCTCAGTCCAGGTTTGCATCCTATCAGTGTCCCGCTGTAACCTCTGACAGCCCTCCACACTATCCACAACACCCCTAACCTTTGTGTCATCAGCAAATTTACTAACCCATCCCTTCACTTCTTCATCCAGGTCATTTATAAAAATCACAAAGATCAGGGGTCCCAGTACTGATCCCTGAGGCACACCACTGGTAACTGACCTCCATGCAGAATATGACCCGTCTACAACCACTCTTTGCCTTCTGTAGGCAAGCCAGTTCTGGATCCACAAAGCAATGTCCTCTTGGATCCCATGCCTCCTTTCTTTCTCAATAAGCCTTGCATGGGGTACCTTATCAAATGCCTTGCTGAAATCCATATACACTACATCTACTGCTCTACCTTCATCAACGTGTTTAGACACATCCTCAAAAAATTCAATCAGGCTCGTAAGGCACAACCTGCCTTTGACAAAGCCATGCTGACTATTCCTAATCATATTATACCTCTCCAAATGTTTATAAATCCTGCCTCTCAGGATCTTCTCCATCAACTTAACAACCACTGAAGTAAGGCTCACTGGTCTATAATTTCCTGGGCTATCTCTACTCCCTTTCTTGAATAATGGAACAACATCCACAACCCTCCAATCCTCCAAACCTCACCTGTCTGCATTGATGATGCAAAGATCAATGCCAGAGGCTCAACAATCTCCTCCCTCACCTCCCACAGTAGCCTGGAGTAAGTCCCGTCTGGTCCCGGCTACTTATCCAACTTGATGCTTTCCAAAAGCTCCAGCACATCCTCTTCCTTAATAACTACATGCTCAAGCTTTTCAGTCTGCTGTAAGTCATCCCTACAATCGCCAAGATCTTTTCCATAGTGAATACTGAAGCAAATACTCATTAAGTACCTCTGCCATCTCCTCCAGTTCCATACATACTTTTCCACTGTCACACTTGATTGGTCCTAATCTCTCATGTCTTATCCTCTTCCTCTTGCTCTTGCTCTTCACATACTTGTAGAATGCCTTGGGATTTTCCTTAATCCTGTCCACCAAGGCCTTCTCATGCCCCCTTCTGGCTCTCCGAATTTCTTTCTTAAGCTCCTTGCTGTTGGCCTTATAATCTTCTAGATCTCCATCATTACCTAGTTTTTTGAACATTTCATAAGTTGTTCTTTTCTTCTTGACTAGATTTACAACAGCCTTTGTACACCACGGTTCCTGTACCCTACCATCCTTTCCCTGTCTCATTGGAATGTGCCGATGCAGAACTGCATGCAAATATCCCCTGAACATTTGCCACATTTCTGCCAGACATTTCGCTGAGAACATCTGTTCCCAATTTATGCTTCCAAGTTCCTGCCTGATTGCCTCATATTTTCCCTTACTCCAATTAAACATTTCCCTAATTTGTCTGTTCCTATCCCTCTCCAATGCTATGGTAAAGGAGATAGAATTGTGATCACTATCTCCAAAATGCTCTCCCACTGAGAGATCTGACACCTGATCAGGTTCATTTCCCAATACCAGATCAAGTACAGCCTCTCCTCTTGAAGGCTTGTCTACACATTGTGTCAAGAAACCTTCCTGAACACACCTAACAAACTCCCCCCCCCCCCCCATCTAAACCCCTTGCTCTAGGGACATGCCATGGATATTTGGTAAAGTAAAAATCTCCCACCATGACAACCGTGTTATTATTACACCTTTCCAGAATCTGTTTCCCTATCTGCTCCTCGATGTCCCTGTTACTATTGGGTGGTCTATAAAAAAAACACCCAATTTGACCCATTCATGTTCCTAACTTCCACCCACAGAGACTCTGTGGACAATCCCTCCAGGTCTTCCTCTTTTTCTGTAGCCATGACACGATCTCTGATCAACAGTGCCACAACCCCACCTCTTTTGCCTCCCTCTCTGTCCTTTCTGAAACATCTAAAGCCTGGCACTCAAAGTAATCATTCCTGCCCTGAACCGTCCAAGTCTCTGTAATGTCCACAGCATCTTGAAGACCCCAGTCAGTTTGGATTGACAAATCATCTCCACAATTTCTTTCAGCACAGGGGCATTGCAGGGATGCATGCTTAACCCCCTGCTCTACTCATATTACTCCTATGAATGTGTGGCTAAGTACAGGTCCAACACCATATACAAGCTTGCTGACGACACCACTGTTGTGGGCTGTATCAAAGCTGATGATGAATTAGCATATAGGAGGGAGATCAACAACTTAGCTGAGTGGTGTAATAACAACAACCTGTCACTCAGTGTCAATAAGACCAAGGAACGGATTGTAGACTGCAGGAGAGGGAAACCAGAGCCAGTAACCATCGAAGGATCAGAGGCAAGGAGGGTCAGTAATTTTAAATTCCTATCTCAGAGGACCTGTCCTGGACCCATCATATAAATATTATTGAAAAGAAAATCCAACAGTGCCTCTACTTCCTCAGGAGTCTGCAGAGGTTCAGCATCTCATCGAAAACCTTGGCAAACATCTATAGATGTGTGGCGGAAAGTGTGCTAATTGGCTGTGCTATGGCCTGGTATGGGAATGTCAACATTTTGGAAAGTCCTACAAAAGGTAGTGGATTTGGCCCAGTACATCATGGGTAAAATCTTTCCAGCCATTGAGCACATCTACATGAATGTTGCAGTAGAAAAGCAGCATCCATCATCAGCGATTCCCACCACCCAGTCCATGCTCTCTTCTGGCTGTTGCCATCAGGTAGAAGGTATGTTAGGCTCAGGACTCACACCACCAGGTTCAAGAACAGTTACTACCCCTCAACCATCAGGCTGTTGAACAAAAGGGGATAGCTACACTCATTTAAGGACTCAGTTATGTTATTATTTCATGCTTGTTTTTCTTGCTATTTATTTATGTCTGCATTTGCACAATTTTTGATGTTTACAGTTACTGCTTTGTAGATAGATTTGCTAACTACAGTTGCAAGAAAAAGTTTGTGAACCCTTTGCAGTTACCTGGTTTTCTGTATTAATAACATAAAATGTCATCTGATTTTCATCTAAGTCACAATAATAAACACAATCTGCCTAAATTAGCAACACACAAATAATTATACTACTACTTGTCAATACTGAGTGCACAATTTAAACAATCAGTCCAGGTTCAAAAAAGTGTCAATCTCTGGGTTAATGCCTTCTATAAAAGCTATTTAGAATCAGGTGTTCCAATCAATAAGCTGAGATTGAAGGTGTGGGTTGTAAAGGTGCCCTGCACTACAAGAAAGACCCACAAAGTCAGGTTACTGACAGAGCCTCATCTTCTCAAGAAAGATCTGTTTATGAGCACTTAATCAAAAACAACTTTCAGGGGACCTTAGAGGAAGAATTATAGAGATGCATGAAGCTGGAAAAGGCTACAAAAGCATTTCTAAAAACCTGAGTGTTCATCAGTCCTATCATATCAGTAAGAGATATTGTCTACAAATGGAGGAAATCCAATACTGTTGCTGCTCTCCCTAGGAGTGGGCGTTCTGTAAAGATCATATCAACAGCACAATATGCAATGCGGAGGAAGTGAAAAAGACCCCAAAGGTAACAGCAAAGGACCTGCAAAAATCTCTAGAACTTACTAAAGTCTCTGTTAATGCATCCACAATAAGAAAAACACTGAACAGGAATTGTATCCATGGAAGGACACCACCAAGGAAACCACTGCTCTCCAAAATAAAAAATTGCTGTATGTCTCAAGTTTGCAAAAGGCCACCTGAATTTTCCACAGTGCTTCTGGGACAATGTTCTGTTGACAGATGAGACGAAAGTTGAACTTTTTGGCAAAAGCACACACTGCTATGTTTGAAGGAATAAGAGCACAGCACACTAACACCAAAACCTTATCCCAACTGTGAAGCATGATGGAAGGAGCATCATAGACTGCTTTACTGCTTCAGGGTTTGGAGAGCTTGCAATTGTTGAAAAAACAATGAATTCAAAATTGTTTCAAGGCATTTTGCAGGAGAATGTCAGGGTAGCAGTCCATCACCTGAAGCTTTAACAGAAGTTGGACGATGCAACAAGACAATGATCCGAAACACAAGAGTGAATCAACAACAGAATGGTTTAAAAAAAAAAAGGAGAATTGGTGTTGTGGAACGGCCAAGTCAGGGTCCAAACCTTAACCTGATTGAGATGCTGTGGCATGAACTGAACAAGGCTGTTCATGCAAGATATCCCAGAAATATTGATGAACTGAAACAGTTTTATATGGAGAAATGGTCTAAAATTCCTGCCAGCCATTGTGCAAGTCTGATCAGCAGCTACTGAAATGTTTGGTGGAGCTTGTGCTACTAAAGGAGGTTCTATCAGTTATTAAATAGAAGAGTTCACATATGTATTCCAATAATAAATTTTACTTTGAGCTTTTAATATGATAGCATTCCTATTTCATCATAAAACAAATCCTTTTTGCATGAAAGCCCAGTAGTTTATCTATAATTGTTGACATGAAGGTATTATGGTAAAAGACATGGCACAGAGACATTCAGCAAACTTGCTGATCTGTAGAAAACTCCTGTTGAGCATTTCAAAACTTAAAGTACTACAGCTATTGTCCAAAGGCATTCAGTCCATGGTGTCCGTGATATTTTTTGCCCTTGTGCATTAATTACTTGCATTGGTTCTGATCCTTCTATGTGCCTTACCTAAGACCAGAAGGCATGGGAGCAGAATAGGGACATTTCTCCGCTATTTCATCATGGCTGAACCATTTTCCTTCTCAGCCCCAATCTCCTGCCTTATCCCTGTGTCTCTTCATGCCCTGACTAGTCAAAGATCTATCAACCTCTGCCTTAAATATACCCAAACACTTGGCCCCCACAGCCACCTGTGGCAACAAATTCCACAGATTCACCACTCTCTGACTAAAGAATTTCCTCCTCATCTCTGTTCTATTTGGCTGTCCTTCAATTCTGAGGTTGTGTGCCTCAGAAAATCTGGTCTTAGACACCCCCATGGTAGCAAATCTGTTAAAGTGCCAGACATAAAAAAAATAGAAAGCACATAAAATTGTTTAACTCTTCTTGTAGCAAGTTCCCGTTATCATTCATTCTGTGTGCAAAACAAAAATTACAGCTCTTTCCTCTCACCTTAAAACAGATGCCATGAGATTCTATATACCTCATATACCCATCCTCTAAAGGCAATGCCTTAAAAAGATGGTGTCTATCACTAAATGACCCCATCAGCCAGGAGTTCATAATTCAAAGTAAACTTATTATCAAAGTGCATAGACTTCACCATATTCAACCTAGGGGATGGGGGTTCATTTTCCTGCGGTCATACTCATGCCCTCTTCTTATTGCAACCATCAAGGAGGAGTGCAGGAACCTGAAGACACACACACTGTATTTTTCAAGACCAGTTATTTCCCCTCCACCATCAGATTTTTGAATAGAAAAATAAACACTACCTCACTATTTTTTCTCTTTTTGCACTATTTATTTATTTTTTGTGCTTCTTATAGAAATAATAATAATTATTATTATGTATTATGTACTGCTGCCACAAAGCAACAAATTTCATGACATATGCCAGTGACATTAAACTTGCTTCTGATTCTCTATGCCTTTTATAATTTGTGTACTTCTATCAGGTCACTACTCAGCCTCCTTCACTCCAAGGGAAACAAACCCAAAATATCCAGTCTGTGCCCATAACTGAAGTCCTTCATTCCAACCAATGCCCTTGTGAATCTCCTCTACACTCTCTCCAGCACAACCACATCTTTTTAAAGAGTGCAGCACCCAGAACTACACGCTGTACTCCAAGCATAGTTCAACCACTGTTTGCAAAGCTGCAAACTGATGCATAACTAGTTGTTAGGGAACAATGAACTCTAAGGCCCCTCTGTTCATCAGTAGTCCTTAGCACCCTCACCCCTATTTGACTCTCCAAGCTTCTTGTCAGAATCAAATTCCACCTGCCAATGCCCTGCCAACATTTAATCTGATTCATATCCAGCTCTTGCCTTAGACAGCCTTCCTCGTAATCCACACTGCCATCAACTGTCATGTCATCTGCAAATTGTCCTCCTACATTCACATCTGTGCAGGTAATAATCACCCTTTGGATAAGCTGCTGATTTCTAAATTGCCGCCTTGGATTTCTGTCAGATTGTAAAGTAATTCTCGTTTGCCTTTTGATGGTTTAGCGGTTTCACACATGCACATAAAATAAGTAGTACAAAAAAAAAGTAGTGAGGTATTGTTCATGGATTCAATGTCCATTCAGACATCTATGACAGAGGGGAAGAAGCTGTTCCTGAATCATTGAGTGTGTGTCTTCAGGCTCCTGTACCTCCTTCCTGATGTTAGCAATGAGAAGATGGCATGCTCTGGGTGATGGAAGTCTTTAATGATGGATGCCACCTTTTTGAGGCATCGCACCTTAAAGATATCTTGGATACTACGGAGGCCAGTGCCCATGATGGAGCTGACGAAGTTTACAACTCTCTGTAGCTTCTTTTGATTCTGTGCAGTAGCCTCCCCAACACCCCCCCCCCCCCATACCAGACAGTTAGAATGCTTTCCACGGTAAGTCTTTAGAAATCTGCGAGTGTCTTTGATGATAAACCAAATCTTCTCAAACTCCTACTGAAATATAGCTGCTGTCTTACCTTTTTAGCTGCATTGATATGTTTGGTCCAGGTTAGGTCCTCCGAGATATTGACACCCAGGTGATATCATATTGGTAAATTTTCGGAAAGATTGGATGTTAATTAATACCTAAGCACTTGATTTCACATTTTACAAAGTAATATTATGCAGTTTTCCAGTGAACTAGGTAAGCTTAGAGGAAGTATGAAGTGTATAAGCACATCAGACTCTGTCTGCAGCTGCAAGCTGACCCTGGCCGTGGCTCACGTGAGTTGTTGCATTTTGGTAGCAGCAACCAGGGTGGGTCTTGCACAGTGAGTGGTCGGACTCTGAGGAGAGTGACAGAGCAAAGGGATCTGGGAATACAGGTCTGTAATTCATTGAAAGTGATATCATAGGGAGTTAGAGTCATGGGACATTGGCCTTCATAAATCATTAAGCCACAGGAGATGGGATATTTTATTGAAGTTGTATAAGACATTGGTGAGGTCTAATTTGGAGTATTGTGTGCAGTTTTGATCACCTGCCTACAGGAAAGATGTAAATAAGATACACATCATATTTACAAGGATGTTACCAGGATTGGAGATCTGAGTTGCAAAGAAAGGTCGAATATGTGAGGACTTGGAATATAGAAGATTGAGGGGAGACTTGCTGGAGGTATACAAAATTATAGCGGTATAGATATGGTAAATACAAGCAGGGGTTCCCTCTGATGTAAGATGGCATTACAACTAGAGGGTTAAGGGTGTAAGGTGAAAAGTTTAAGGGAAACTTCTTCACTCAGAGGGTGGTGAGAATGTGGAATGAGCTGCTAGCATAAGTGGTGTATACAAGATAAATTTCAATGTTAAAGAGAAGTTTGGATAGGTACATGGATGGTCGGAGTATGGAGGGTTATGGTCCTTGTGCCTCTCAGTGGGAGTGGGCAAATTAATAGCTCAGCATGGACTGGATGGGCTGAAGGGCCTGTTTCTGCGTTGTACTTTTCTGTGACTCTGAAGCAGATGTCAAACTGTCGGTACTTGTGGACAATCAGGTGTTGAATAATTGAAGTTTTACTGTACTAGTTGGCAGTGAAATTTGATGCATCTTAAAATTCAGTGCACTTCTTTATATTCAGTTCAGTAAGTAATAACTGTTGCCTAAAGGATCTGTGGAAGTTTAGTTAAGTGAGTTTTCACTGAAGTGTTAGGGGGCAGATGCTTGAAGTGACTAAATATATTGAGGTCAGAGTTTTCTTTAAACAAAATAAGAATAAAAATTCAACAATGATTGTGCCTTTTGCTGAATTCAAATTATGCATTAAAATAGACTCAACACCATGTTTTGTATCTTATATTGTCAAAGTTTGGCTGCATGCCATTTTTTCCCCCAAATGTCACTGAAGGCTCTTTCATTTAGTAAAATATTTATTGAACATATTCCAAAGTCAACTGTTGTCTTCTGGCGTGAAACTGGGTGTTGTCTGTGACTGTGGCATGTTCAAATTCAAATGTAATAGATGGATATTGTGAATGCGGGTCCGTAAGCTGTGAGACAGATTAAGGTAGTTTGATGCTTCTTTAGCTGTCTGCTTACAGCATCATAGAACCAAATTGTAGCTCACTAAAGGGCCTGCCATTTTTTTTAAAAATACTTTGTTATACCGTAAGAAGAGATGTGTATCAGAACCCATGGCAGTGTAGTGGTTAGCGCAGCGCTCCTGCTGCTCAGGGTGTGAGAGTTCTGCCAATAATCTATATGTCCTCCCCGTGGAATAGCGTCATAGAAAAGTACAGAGAGAAACTGGACTTCTGCCCATCTAGTCCGTGTCGAAACATTTAATCTGTCTACTCCCATCAACCTGTACTGGGAACATAGCCCTCCATACCCCTATCATCCATGCACTTATCCACAAACTTAAACATTGAAATCGAGCTCGCATGCACCACTTGCACTGGCAGCTCATTCCACACTCTCACCACCCTGTCAGTGAAGACGTTTCCCCTCATGTTCCCTTTAAGCTCTTTACCTTTCACCCTTAACCCATGACCTGGTTGTAGTCCCACCCAATCTCAGTGGGAAAAGTCTGCTTGTATTTACCATTTCTATACCCTTCATACTTTTGTATACTTCTATCAAATCTCTCAATCTTCTACGTTGGGAGGAATAAAGTCCTAACCTATTCAATCTTGTAACTCAGTTCCTTCAGTTGCAGCAACCTTCTTGTAAATTTTCTCTGAATTCTTTCTACCTCATTTGCATCTTCCTGTAGATAAGTAACCAAAATTGCACACAATACTGCAAATTAGGCCTCACCAATGTCTTAATGCAGCTTCAACATAACATCCCATCTCTTGTACTCAGTACTGTGAGTTATAAAAGTCAATGTGCCAATAGCATTCTTTATGCCCTTGTCTTCCTGTGATGTCATCTGTAAGGAGTCTGCATGTTTCCCCATGAAGTGTGTGGGTTTTCTCCGGGTGCTTTGCTTTCTTCCCATAGTCTAAAACACACACCATTTGGTAGGTTAATTACCCTTGTAAATTATCCTGTGATTAGGCAGGGGTTGAATGGCAGGTTGCTGGGTTGGTATGGTTTTCTATCTCTAAATAAAGTAAATCATGGAATATTGTGTACCAGAATAGAAGACGTCCACTTGGAACAGAGATAATGGGGAATTTATTCCATTACCACAGACAGATGTGGAGATCAGTTCACTGACCCTAAGACCATAAGATATGGGAACAGAATTAGGCCATTTGCCCTATCGAGTCTGTTCCACCATTTCGTTGTGGCTGATCCATTTTCTCTGTCAGCCCCAATCTCCTGCCTTCTCCTTGTATCCCTTCATGCCCTGACCTATCAAGAATCTGTCAACCTCTGCCTTGAATATACCCAATGACTTGGCCTCCAAGCAACAAATTCTACTGCTTCACCACTCTTTGGCTAAAGAAATTCCTCATCTCCATTCTAGAGAAGCGCCCCTCTATTCTGAGGTTGTGTCCTCTGGTCTTAGTTCACCCACCATGGGAAACATCCTCTCCACATTTACTCTGTCAAGATCTTTCAACATTTGAGAGGCTGTGTGTCTTTGCTAATGGCCCTCTCCTTGCATCTAATTTATTTACTGTTATTCTGCCTCCTGAGTCCATCAGGGATTCTTGTCCTGGGAATTTTTGACTGGTTCATCTATAAAACAAGCAGACACTTTGTATTAGTTAAGCAAAGCGCATAAAGACTTTGGTTTGCTTGTGCTAATGAAAATGAGATGACGCCATGGTTAATGGGTTGTGCATTTAGCAGAACCAAAGTCATCAACTTTCCATTTGGGGCCTATTATCATGAAAGTAAATGGTTCAAAGCTATACTTCCATTGCTTAACAATGTCTACTGTTGATTAATACTGTAGATACCAATAAAGGCACCCAGTGAGATAATTGACTTTGAAATAATATGAGTGAATTATATTAGTAGGCATCTCTTATCGGCTGGCACATTGCAATCGAGTCTGCATATCCCTGAAGTAACTGCCTGTAGTTTAAACTGCTGAGGCTTGAGGCTGAACAAGGACAGCCATTGGAAGGTATTTACTGGAGATTAGTGTAGGTAGGTGTGAACAGTTAGGGTTGGATTGGACTGTACCCTGACAGACAAGCTACAGTTCATCTGAAGCGCTCTACCTCTGGCTTATCGTTCGGAAATGTCTTTCCACAAGACGGAGTCTCAGCACCTGAGATCTAGTCGCCATTGTAAAGGAAGCCAGTGCAGAGGTGGTCAGGAAGTTAAGTTGTTGAACATCAGAATGGGGAGGAAATGTGATCAAAGTGACTTGACTGTGGGATGATTGTTGGAGCCAGAGTGATTTCAGTGTCTCAGAAACTGCTGGAATTTTTACACACAACGGTCTCAAGTGTTTACAGAGAACGGTGTGAAAAACAAAAAAAAATCCAGTGTGTGGCAGCTCTGTGGGCAAGTACACCTTGTTAATGAGAAAGGTCAGAGAGGAATAACTAGACCGGGTCAAGCTGACCGGAAAGAAACAGTAACTCAAAGAGTGGTGTGTTACAACAGTGGTGTGCAGAAGGGCATCTCTCAACCATCAAACCTTGAAGTGATTGGGCTACAGCAGAAGGCCACAAACACACACTCAGTGGCCACTTTATTGGGTACAGAATCAGATTTAATATTACTGGCATATTTCTGAAATTTGTTTTGCGGCAGCACTACATGTCAATGCGTAATAAAAATCTGTAAATTACATCAGTACTGTGAGTTTTATATGTGTAGCTAGGGTGTGTAAGACATTTGCATATAACTGTATTTGTCAGCATGGACTGGGCAGTGAGTTTGTAAATTTGGCGGGAGCAAAGGATGTTGTGAATGGTGAGGGTGGAGTACCAGGGGAGAGGGGTGGTGTGGGTACAGACACAGCCAGCCCCGAGACACCAGGCAAGGTAATTTTATTCCAACCAGATTGGTTTATTGATCATTACAGAATGTCTCTCTGGTGCTTCCCGCTCCCTCCCCTCTCCCTTCCCCTTTTCCCAACCATGATTCCCCTCTCCCTGCCCCCTTCCCACTCTCAGTCCACAATAGAGACTCAGATCAGAATCGGGTTTATCATCACTCACATATGTCATGATTTTTTTTTGTGGCAGCAGTACAGTGCAATGCATAAAATTACTACAGTACTTTGCAAAAGTCTTAGGCACCCTAAGCTATATATATGTGCCTAAGACTTTAGCACAGAACTGTATTTATAAAAGGAAGAAGATTTAAGTAGTGCAAAAAGAGGTATCAAATAAAGTGACCACAGAATATATTTCTTCTTAGAAGAAATACTCCTTCTCAGAATAAACACCAGCATAAACTGGGTCTCGGTCTGAAACGTGAACTGTTTGCCCTTTTCCATAGACGCTGCCTGACCTGCTGAGTTTCTCCTGCATTTTGTGTGTGTTGCTTTGGCAGTGCAGTATACCTGTTTCCGAGCAATGGCATTTGCAGCATTTCCAGCAGAACTGCAGCTTGTGGGTGGCCTACCAATCATTCTCCTTTATGCTGTAACTTGTGCTTCTGGTTAACAAGGCTCACTGCTGTAAATGGCTTTTAACAAGAGTCTCATATTTCTCCTTGTATTCTGTCTTATTCAAGTAAATCTTGTAAAATGTTGTTCGTGTTCCAGTAATCCAGCTTCACGTAGCTGTCCCTGTTGGAAATCTCATAATATTTGTTTTTAGAACATAAAACAGCACAGTACAGCCCCTTCGGCTCGTGATAGATCAATCTTACCCTTCCCTTCCATATAGCCCTGTCTTGCTATCATTTATGTGTCTACCTAAGAGTTGCTCAGGTCCCTTTAAAATCTTTCCCCTCTCACATTAACCCTAAGCCCTCTAGTTTTAGACTCCACTACCCACAGGAACAAGACTCTGAACATCCATCACCTTCATTATATAAACCTCTAAACCTCATAAACCCTTCAGCATCCTTTAGTCTAGGGATAACAGTCCCAGCTTATCCAGCCTCTTGTAGACCATAGCACAATACTAGGCCCAATGGCCCAGAATGTTTGTTTATGTATTTGTTTGTTTGTTTGTTGTGATACGGCACGAAATAGGCCCTTACTGCCCTTCAAGCCACCTCGCCCAGCAACACCCAGATTTAATCCCAGCCTAATCAAGGGACAATTTACAACGAACAGTTAACTTACTAACCAGTATGTCTTTGGGCTGTGGGAGGAAACCAGAGCATCCAGAGGAAACCCATGCGGTCATGGGGAGAACGTACAAACTTGTGCAACGGCGGGATTGTGCCAATCTTTTAACCTATTCCTAGATCAGTGTAACACTACCATCCCACATAGCTCTCTATTTTTCTATCATCCATGTGCCTACCTGAAAGTTTCTTAAATGTCCCTAATGTGTTATTCTCTACCACCACCCTCAGCAGTACATGTACTTACCACTCTCTGTAAAACAAAATAACTACTAGCAGTCCACCCCCCCCCCCCCCCCCCCCGCAATGCCATGCTTTCAACTAGTCACCTTGAAATTCTGCCTTTTCCACCCTGGGGAAAAAGTCTCTAGCTACCCATTCCATCTATACCTCTTATCATCTTAACACCTATCATGCTCCTTCTCTCCCAAGAGAAATGCCCTAACTCGCTTAACGCTTCCTCATAAGACATGCTTTCTAAACCAGAGAGCATCCTGTTAAACCTCCTCTGCACTCTCTCTAAAGCTTCCACATTCTTCCTGTGATGAGGTGACCAGAACTGAGCACAATATTCCAAGCATGGTCTAACCAGAGTTTTATAAACTTACATCGTTATCTTATGATTCTTTTCAGTCATGCTTAGTGGTTCAATATCAGAGGATCTATACAGTATACAGCCTGAACATCCTTGCTGTTCGCAGACATCCGCAAAACAGAAGAAAAAAAACCCAAAGGATGAATGACAGAAAACGTTAGAACTCCAAAGCCCCATTCCCCCTTCCTGCACTTGCTCCAGCACCAACCACCATGCAGCAATAGCAAAGCCTCCAGAGACCATGATCTAGGTCCATCTAAAACTACTGTCTAACCCAGCACTTCGACATCTCAGACAGTCTCTCTCTCTCTCTCTCTCTCTCTCTCTCTCTCTCTCTCTCTCTCCCTCTCCCCCTCTCCCTCTCTCTCTCTCTCAGAGAGGTATTGCTTCTGCCCCTAATGAGGGAAACCAACAGCTCGCTGTTTCGATGTTGCAATCTGTAGTGTCACTTCAGTTGGTGACATCTGTGAGGAATTGGTTCGTCCACAAGGCCAAGCCCTGAAGGCATGCATCTTCTAGCCTGCTGGGCAAGCTCTGAAAGTGAGAAGCTCAGCTGTAGTTCACAAACTCCGATAGGACCCCACCACCTTGTAACGGGTAAAAGTGACATTAAAAGAGAAGAAATCAAAGTGTTTCGCAGACGAATGGGAAGAAGACACCCAGGTTATCAAAAGAATCGCTGACACTGTCTTTAGGTTGCAAATTTTTATTTACATTTACTCATGTATGTTCCAGTGTTTGCACTGAAGAACGTTTATAAGGCTGGCGAAATATTTCTGCCTGTGGGAATTCTTCAAAGTGGCCACTCAACCACCTCTGAGTGAAATCACGGCTGTTGGCCACTAGGGATCGTTTAGACCTAATTCTGTAAACTGATCGAAGGTCCATGTCACAGACTAGGCAGATCTTTCAGTGCTGTATTCATTGAGGTCAGTGGTAAATGTGGCTGAGAGAAAAACCCAGGCCATTAATAATTAGCTCCCAATTGTAATTGAATTGCAAAATCTGCTTGTATGTAAATACCAGTGTTTTAGCCTGTGAAGAAGCACCCTGCTGTGGTTTTTTAAATAGATATGAAATGCTGTCACAGGAAATCAGCATCCATCATCAGAGACCCCAACACCCAGGCCACACTCTACTCGCTGCTGCCATCAGGTAGAAGGTATGTTAGGCTCAGGACTCATACTATCAGGTTCAAGAACAGTTACTACCCCTCAAACATCAGGCTCTGAAACAAAAGCGGAACCCATAATCACTCTCCCATCCATTGAAATGTTCCCACAACTAATGATCTCACTTTAAGGACTCTTTATCTCATTATCTCATTTGCAGAGTTTGTTGTGTTCTACATTCTGGTTGATCTTTCATTGATCTTGTTATAGTTACTATTCTACAGATTTGCTGAGTATGCCCACAGGAAAATGAATCTCAGGGTTGTGTATGATGAGATTTACAGTTGGCCCTCCTTATTCACGGGTTCCACATGCGCAGATTCAACCAACCACGGATCGGGAAAACCCGGAAGTTCTCTCTCCAGCACTTGTTGTTTGAGCATTGTTCGCCGCACGTCTCGTTCGGTCACTACTTTGTTTCTGTGAAAAAGTGGCTCCTAAAAAGCAATTAGGTGGTCAAAGCAATTCCTCAAAGGCTAAGAGTAAAGTGCTATCTCTTGCCGAGAAAGTAGAAATCTTAGATCTTTTGAAAAGTGGCATGTCGCTTTCCGAAGTGGGCCGTAAGGTCGGTAAGAACGAATCGAGCATTCGCACAATAAAGCAGAAAGAAGCTGAAATTCGTGGAAGTGTTAGTGCTACCCCTACAACGGCAAAAGTAGTCTCTCTGGTTCGTGATAAAGTGCTTGCAAAGACTGAGAAAGCATTAAGTGTGTGGATAGAGGACATGTCACAGAAGCAAATCCCTGTCGATGGCCAAATTATATGTGAAAAAGCACTACTGTGACGGGGTTGATGAGAGCGAGAGAAAGGAGTTTAAGACTAGTAAAGGGATGGCTGGCTGGCTATGTGAAGCACTACAGCCTCAAGAATGTAAAGATCACGGGAGAATCGGGATCTGCTGATGCCAAGGTGGCATCAGCATTCCCAGAAAGGCTATGATGGTTGCGTCTGTACTGAACATGTACAGACTTTTTTCTTGTCATTGTTCCCTAAACGATACAGTATAACAACTTTTACATAGCATTTACATTGTATTAGGTATTATAAGTAATCTAGAGATGATTTAAAGTATACGGGAGGATGTGCGTAGGTTATATACAAATACTATGCCATTTTATATAAGGGACTTGAGCGTCCGCGTTTTTTGGTATCTGTGGGGGGGAGGGTGTCCCAGAACCATTCCCCCACGGATAAGGAGGGCTGACTATATGTAGTTTGATGATAAAATTTGCTTTGAACTTTGAACTAGAAAGAGAAGAAAACATTTCCTTGGCTTTGAAGGGTTTTATAAACTTTATCTCTTGCTCCTCTGTAGGTCACTAGTGAAATTTCTTACAACATTGCTCCAGTTACTGAAGTGAAAGTGTCTCGTCACATCTCAGTGAAAAGCGAAAGAATTTCAAAGGAGAAAGAAAAAGAGAAGAAGAAAGAGAAAAAGCACAGAAAGAGGTCCCGGTCACGATCTCGGTCACGTCCCAGATATCGCCTGAAATCAAGATCCAGATCAAGATCTAGATCAAGGTCAAGGTCGCGGTCAAAAGCAAAGCATTCTCTACCCAGTGCATACAGAAGTGTTCGACATTCGAGGTGTGTTCTCAAAGTTATTACATATTCTACCTCAACAGAACATAAGAAATAAAATCAAGAATGGCCCATTTAGCCCTTTGTATCCCGCTCTTTCAGTGAGACCACAACTGACTTTTACCTCAGTACCATGTTCTTCTACTTGCCTACTTACTGTCCATTACACCACTGGCATTTAGACAGCAGTGAAAGACCTCCATCTTTGGCGATGTTCAGGTCTTCCTTCGTCATGTCAGTAGCTTCCTCTCAGTCATGCAAGTCCTGGGGGAGACTCAGGAATAAGTGTCACACTCCGATGTAGAAGGATTCTTCATTGCTGTTTCCAAAACAGTTTTGTTTGACCAGTCAAGGTTGTTAGGACTGAACTGAACCCCCAAGCCTGGAGGACCAGTGGACCACTCAGTCTGGCCTCTACCCTTTGACCTGTTTGGCATGGGTGACCCCACCAAGAGCCAAAGCCTAAAGCCCTGACTCCAGCAACATAGCTCTTCGGGTCATTGAGGCATGCAAGCACCCAAACCCTACGACAGAGTTGTGGTTCTCTTGGAAGATGCTCTTGTGCTGGCCCTTCATGAACTCTTGTACTAGTCCTGACAAAAGGTCTTGACCTGAAATGTCAACTGTTTATTCCTCTCCATAAATGTTGCCTGAGTTCCTCAAATGCTGTATGTTTGTTTCTGACAAACATTGCATAGATTAATTGGTCAATATAAATTGTCCTATTAGGCTAGGGTTAAATAAGTGGGTTGCTGGGTGGCAGAAGGGCCGGTTCCATGCTGTATCGTTTAATAACTATATCCAATTAGTATGGATATTTATCTAGGACACAGCCAGAACTAATTCAATTTAGAATCAGCCTTCAGCAGAGACATGAGTTTGTTCTGGACTTCTGTAGTTCCCCTTGTGCTTGACGCAAAGTTGCCTACAGCTTCAGTGTTAGTCATATCAAAACAAGCCCTCCTGCCCATCATGTCTATACTCATAAACAGTACTGTTACTTTTATATGTACATATATATGTAGCTAGAGTGTCAAGACTTTTGCACAGTACTGCAGACATTTTATGTATTGCACTGTACTGCTGCTGCTGCAAAGAAACAAATTTCATGACGTATGTGAGTGACGATAAAGCTGATTCTGATATGGGTCTCTATTGTGGACTGAGAGTGGGGAGGGGGCAGGGAGAGGGGAATCGACCACATGGGGAAAAATTCCTCCAGTAGACTCGAGGTTGGAGATGCCCAAATCTGTGCCTGTATCCACAGCATAAATTCACTTTGTTTCCGCACACACTGACCAAACCGTGGGTAGTTGCACTCTTATTCAAATTCCCATTATTTTTTATTTATTGAGATACAGTGCAGTGTAGCCCCTCCTGGCCCTTCAAGCTGTGCTGCCCACCAAGCCCTGATTTTTACTCTAGTCTAATCACTGGGCAATTTATCTACCAACTGGTATGTCTTCGGATTGTGGGCTGGTGTTCAGCTCACTGCTCAGCCAGCTTTACTTGTCTCTACACTGTAGCCTGCAACTAATGGGCATCTGGACTGGCTGCGATTGCCTTTGTGAACTCACTTTCGTCACCTTACTTTTGAACATTATTTGCTTACATTCTATTATTTGTACAATTTGTTCATTTTTTAGTACATTGGCTGTCAGACTTTAGGTCTTTTTTAATGGGTTCTATTGGGTTTCTCTATTTTGTGGCTGCCTGTGAGACAAACCTCGAGGTTGTATATAATATACATACTTTGATAATAAATGCACTTTGAATTTGGAAGAATATTATAGACAATAGACAGTAGGTGCAGGAGTAGGCCTTTCGGCCCTTCTAGCCAGCACTGCCATTCACTGTGATCATGGCTGATCATACACAATCAGTACCCCGTTCCTGCCGTTCCCCATCATACACAATCAGTACCCCGTTCCCCATATCCCTTGACTCCGCTATCTATAAGAGCTCTATCTAACTGTCTCTTGAATGCATCCAGAGACTTGGTCTCCACTGCCTTTTTGGGTAGAACATTCCACATATCCACCACTCTCTGGGTGAAAAAGTTTTTCTGCATCTCTGTTCTAAATGGCCTACCCCTTATTCTTAAACCCATCAGCGGGAACATGCTTCCTGCCTCCAGCGTGTCCAGTCCCTTAATAATCTTATATGTTTCAATCAGATCCCCTCTCGTCCTTCTAATTGGCAATAAGCACTAATTAATTTTTATATATATTGCTTTTTGTAATTTATAATTTTTTATTAGGTATCACAATGTACTGCTGTAAAACCATATATTTCACGACATGCCAGTGGTATTAAACTTGATTCTAATAACAAGTTATTAAGAGAAAGTAGTCTGTGCAATGTTCTGCAGGCTTTTATTTGGTCCTTCTGCAATATATTAAGTCTGTCACCCTTAGCCACATATAGGAAGGCCATTCTGCCCCTCAAGTCTTTTCTACCACTCAATTAAAACACTATTGATCTGTCTTTTCATTTCTTGCTCATGGCTCTGTAATTTTTAATGTTCTTTCATATCAAGCTCTATTGGTCTCGATTTTGATGTTTTCTTTATGACTGCCAGCTTCCAACAGTTTACCAAGCCGTATCTTTCCAGGCTTCCTCTGCTCTCTGAGAGCAATCTTGAAGGCCCCATCCTCACTTTTTTGCCTGATGTTAAAATGGACTGCCAAATTTGCCATTTAAATTGGGTGAGCGGTAGGGTACTGGAGTGCTGTGGAACAAAGAAATCTGGGAATACAGGTTTGAAAGTGGTGTTACAGGTAGATAGGGTCGTAAAGAAAGCTTTTGGCACATTGGCCATAAATCAATGTGTTGAGTACAGGAGGTGGGATGTTATGTTTAAGTTCTATTAGACATTGATGAGACCTAATCTGGAGTATTGTATTTAGTTTTGGTCACCTAGCTACAAGAAAGATGTAAATAAGTTGAAAGAGTACAGAGGAGATTTACAAGGATGTTGCCGGGCCTTGAGGATCCGAGTTATAGGGAAAGGTTGAATAGGTTAGGACTTTATTCCTTGGAATGTAAAGATTGAGGGGAAATTTGATACGGGTATACAAAATTAAGAGGGGTATAGTTGGGTAAGTGTAAACAGGCTGAGGTTGGGTGGGACTACAACTATAAGTCATAGGATAAGGTTGAAAGGTGAAAAATTTAAGGGAAGCTTCTTAACAGAGGTGGTGAGAGTGTGGAATGAGCTGCCAGCAGAAGTGGTGCATGTGAGCTTAATTTCAATGTTTAAGAGAAATTTAGATGGATAGTAGGGGTATGGAGGGTTATGGTCCTGGTACAGATTGGTGGGAGTAGGCATTTTAAATGGCTTGACATGGACTAGATGGACTGTAGGGCCTTTTTCTGTGCTGTAATGTTCTATGACTTTATGAGTGTATTTCTTGGAATGGTTAAGATGGTGAATTTGGCCCTCCCTGCAAAAAGAATATTGTACACCGCTGCATTATGGTCTTCTTCCCAGAGCAAACCACTGCAGTCGTAGCATCATGATGGTACAGGACTGAAACAGACAGTTGTCTGGATCAAGTACACATATATACTGATCCATTTGCCAGTGTTTGATCCGTATCTTTGTATGCTTTGACCATTTCAAGTGCTTGATCAAGTATATTTTAGATGTTCTGAGAATACTTGAGGCAGTGGTGCTATGGTAGCATAGCGCTTAGTGCATCATAATTACAGCTCAGGTAGTTGGAATTCGATACAGGCGTTCTCCATAAGGAGTTCGTACTTCCTCCCACTGTTCAAAGCTGTGCCAGTTATTAGGTTAATTGGTCATTGTAAATTGTCCCACGATTAAGCTAGGGTAATAGGAAGGGCAGATAAGGGAAGTCACTGGAAAAAATTCTCATTCCTGATTCACACAGTGCCTTACTCGAACAAAAGAAAACAAGGCAAATTGAGAAGAATGTAATCAATTATGCAGCTTTCTTAATAATACATCATATCTTCCCTGGTTGTAGATCAAGGTCGCCTCATGGGAGAAGAGTTCAGTCATCAGAAAGACGACGCGAGGAGAGAGAGAGGGACAGGAATGTACCCACAGCCTATCGTGTTGGTAACAGCTCCGATATAGGTGGCAGAAAGCGATCACGGTAGGCCTCCTACGTAGCAGATCCTTCTAAATTACATAGTGATGAAAATTTGTAAGCAGTGGAAGCATAAAATAAAAATAAAATGTATTCACAGCACATTTGTGTACAGAGAAACAAAGTTAAACTTTCAGTTTGATGAAGGATTTTGTTTTTGCTATCTGTAAATAGGTGGCCATGCCAGTATTTTACCACCCCTCTCTATTGCCCTTGAGAGGCAATGGGGAGTTGCTGTCTTGAACCACTGGAGAGCACTTTATAATGTTATATGCAGATATATTCCTTAAGGATGTCATAGTCGGGGTGAGAGGTGTGTGGATAATGGGGATAAGCTCCCATTACCTATTAAATGATCCCTATGACGTTTGTCTCAAATAGCCTTGGAAAACCAAATCCAGCTCCTGGTGTTCACCTGAGGCTTTAGCCAGAGGAACAGTATTTACTGACAGGAGAAGGGACAAAGGCGGGTTACAGGTGCCTTAAAACCAGTCGCTTCGGGCAGATAGGGCTCATCAGCTGAGGTTGGCAGCTCATCTAGGAGAAGAGAAACTCTGATTTCAAATCTCAGTTGACTTCCACCTGTACCCACTCATGGGGAAGGCTTTGGGGGCAAACCCGAATGGAAAATCCTGAGCTGAAGTCCTCCATTGAGTTCAACGCTGACTGGCAACTCTTGGTGCCAAACTGTATCGATCTCTGCTGTTTCTCTGAGTACCTCAGCTGCATCAAGATGGGCACAGTTTGCTCTCCATATCATACTGCCCTAGCTTGTATAGCATGTAGATAGCTAGGATGCAATATCTATAGTCAAACTTGAGAATCAGATACCTCAGGTATGTCCATTAATGGCTTTGGTTATATTGCCGCCATTACAATGCACTTCATTAAGCTACTTGTAAATGCTTGTAATCTCATGTCTGTTCAGATGAGCAAGGTGGCCTTTAGTGTTTTTCGTAGCCTTTTTTTTAAAATGTAGCTTTGTAAGTGGGGCATGATGTCGTACTGTTGAAGTTGCTGAATAGGAAGTTCAGCAACATGGTGATCCATACATACTAGGTTCATCCTGACCAGAGAAGTTGAGATTTAATTTAAGATCAGTAATGGTGACAACAGACCTACACACATCCATCATTAAGGACCCCCATGCACTCTTCTCATGGCTACCATCAGATTTCTGAAAGGACAATAAACCCATGTACATTACCTCAGTTTTATCTTTCTTTCTTTAGCAATGAATGAATAAATCAGTGCCTCCCCATCTACAGTAACATGGTTGGCAATTGACTGCTCTCTGAAATGGGTCAGCAAGCCACAATGAATGGCCGATTGAGATTGGCAGTGCCTAGTGATACCCACATTCAGAACATAGAACAGTACAACACAGGAACAGGCCCTTTGGCACGCAATATTGTGCCAAACCAGTTGGAAAGTAATAAAAAAAAACACAAAAGCTAATCCCTCCTATGTACACAACATCCCTCCATCTTCCTCACATCCATGTCTCTTAAAAGCTTCTAATGTATTTGCCTCTACCATCATACCTGGCAGTGTATTCCAGCATCCACCACTCGAGTTAAGTCCTCCACTTGCCCCTCACATTCTCCTTTAAAATACCCCCACTCACCTTCAATGCATGTCCTGTGGTGTTAGACATTTATACCCTGGGTAAAAGATACTCCTTGTCTATCCTATCTATGCCTCTCATAATCTTATAAACTTCTATCAGTTCTCCTTTCAGCCTCCACCGCTCCTGAAAAAACAATGGAGATTTGTCCAGCCTCTCATGATAGCCCATGCCCTCTAAACCAGACAGCATTGTGATAAACTACTTCTACACACTGTCTAAAACCTCAACATGCTTCCAATAATGGGGCAACAAGAACTGTGTGCAGTAGTCCTGATGTGGCCTAACCGGAGTTTTATAAAGTTGCAAGATAACTGCTTGACTTTTGAACACTGCTTTGACTAATACAAGTAAGCATTCCATAAGCCTTTTTAACCACCTTATTGACCTGAGTAGCTACTTTCAAGGAGCTATGAATTTGGACCCCAAGATCTCTTTGCTCAGCAACACCGTTAAGGATCTTGCCCTTTACTATCTCCTTGCATTTGCTGTACCGAGGTACAATGCTTAAATTTTTGGGTTGAACTCCATCTGCCATTTCTCTGCCCAATCTGTAACTGATCTATATCACACTGTATTCTTTGCCAGTCTTCTACACTATCCACAACCCCAATCTTGGTATTGAAGCCCCCACACTGGACTCATATAGAAACTTGGCTCGTTGCCAGCCCTGCTAACAGCTACAGGACTCGACAGTAAGAGGGCCACCCTTTGTAAACAATGTACGGGCTGGAATGATTTGGAGTTCAACCAAACAGGAACATAGAGATGTTCCGATTAAAGATACCTCGATTGGAGCGAATGCTGTGTAAGTACTGTCTTTGCACAATTAATTGTCAGTTGGCAAGAATTATCAAATTGTACACTGTATAAAGTTATAAAGGAAGTATATTTACAAATTTCAGCTTTATTAAACAGTAGGAAAAAGAAAAGGAAAAATAAAATGGCCCATTACAGTTGACCCAGTCCAAATGCACACATAAAGTTGGATCTCATACTGGAGTCATCTTTAACTTGTGCATTGGGCCCACAGTCTGTGTGAAGGGACACACCACATCCCGAACTTCATTTGAAATCCATCTCGAACAAATGGGCATTCTCTTGGGAGTATTTGCCCTTCCACCTTGGAGCCAGCCATTTGCATAAAGCACCTTGTGTAACAGGATTAGCATCCTCATTCATCTTCCCTTCTGTTCTCTCTCACCAAACAGATTCCCGAACCAGACTACTGTCCCACAGAAAGCAGGATAGTATCAGGATTTCCTAAGTTGGACAACATGTGTCCTTAACTTAGCCGAAGCCACAACATGCTTTCCAGCATGGCACACTGCTTTTACAGAAAACCACTAATAATGAAATACCTACAGCATAGCAGTAAAAATCTTAACCAGGACATCACAGTATCATCTGCAAATTTACTAACCCACCCATCTACATTTTCATCAAGGTCATTTACACACATCACAAACAGCAGATGCCCCAGCACAGATCCCTGCAGAACACCACTAATTACTTGCAGATGTGACCTTTGACTTACACTTGCCTTTTAACAATGCAGAATTTTCACATTTAAAGATAGCAAGGCTTTGTTTAAAAAGCTGAACTTGGTAAAATTTAAAAAGAATAGGCAAGATCATTATTAGAACATGGTAGAGCATGTGTTTGTGCAAGGATGGTTTGTTGAATTACCATCATTTACTGCTTGGATTCAGGATTTGAACGCAGTGTGCCTATAGTTTAGCAATGATGCCAAGAACACCTTGCAGATGAGTCCGGGTCAGATCAAATTTGTGGTGACTTTGATTCCTGGATGGTGTGGTGTTGCAGCAGGAATCCACAAGGGTTAGTGTGATGCTATTCCAGTTCAGTGTGTTGGAGATCAGATTCAGGTTTAATATCAAATGTCATGAAATTTGATGACTTTGTGACAGCAGTACAATGCAATACGTAATAGTAGAGAGAAAAAAGAAAACTGAATTACAGTAAATACATATATATAAAATAGTTAAATAAGTAGTGCAAAAATAGGACATAAAATAGTAGTGAGGTAGTGCTCCTGGGTTCAGTGTCCATTTAGAAATCGATGGCAGAGGAAAGAAGCTGTTACTGGATCGTTGACTGTGTGTCTTCAGGCTTCTGTATCTCCTTTTTGATGGTAACAATGAGAAAAGAGCACATCTTGGGTGATGGGGGTCCTGAATGACGGACCTTAATGAGTTCAGAGTTCAACTCCTCTGTAAGCAATGTTTGTACGTTCCTTCCTGTGTGCGCATTGGGTTCCTCTGGGTGCTCTGGTTTCCCCCCACAGTCCAAAGACATACCAGGTAGTAGGTTAATTGGTCATTGTAAATTGTTCCATGATTAGGTTAGGGTTAAATCAGTCGATTATTGCCAGGGTGGTTCGAAGGACCAGAAGGGCCTATTCCGTGCTGTATTTCCAAATAAAATAAAAACCTTGAGAGATTGAATACAAGTCCTACTCAGCAGCTTCTTTAATTGGGTTAAATAGTACCAGAAAAGTTATTAAACAACAAAATCTGCTGGAGCATGCTAAAAAGGCAGTGGAAATGTTAATGTAGGGGTAAGCAATGGCTAGGATTGTAAATCTGACCCTGCTTGCAAAAAATACCATGCACCACAGCATGATGTGGAAAGGATGTTTCCCATGGTGGGACAGTCCAGGACAAGAGGGCACAGCCTCAGGATAGAGGGGCGCCCTTTCAAAACAGAGATGCGGAGAAGCTTCTTAGCCAAAGGGTGGTTAATATGTGCAGTTTTTTGCCACGTGCAGCTATGGAGGCCAGGTCGTTGGGTATATATAAGGCAGAGATTGATAGGTTCTTGATTGGACATGGTATCAAAGGTTAATCGGAGAAGGCCGGGAACTGTGGTTGAGGGGATAAAAATGGTTCAGCCATGATTAAATAGTAGAGCAGACTCGATGGGCTAGATGGTCTAATTCTCCTCCTATGTCTTATGGTCTTACTAAGGCCAAGTCAAAGTCTCCTGTCCAAAGCACTGTCGTAATGATACAGCGCAGAACCACACATCAGTAGCACCAGCCTACCCATCATCAAGGAGATATACACAGAAAGGTGCTGGAAAAAGGCCAGTAACATCATGAAGGATTCCACCTGTCCTGCTCATGGCCTACTTGCCCCACTCCCATCAGGGATGAGACTACGTAGTATCCACCTCAGGACAGCCAGACTCAAAAACAGTTAATTTCCCCAAGCAGTGAGGCTGATCAACACTGGCACCCACTAACCCAGCCCACCACACCCCCTCCCAACACCACTACTTTATCATTTCCTGTTGGTGCTCTTACGTACAGACACTCCTGTGCCTATACAATCAATCGATGTATGTAAGCTATCTTGGTCACCATCAACCACAGGAGTGTCATCAGCATTTCTATAGATGGTGTTTGAACTGTGCTTAGCTACATAGTCATGAGTGTAGAGAGAGTAGAGCAGCGGGCAAAGCACACATCCTGTGATCGAGGCATGGAATCTGTTAAGATGGTGCCCTGGTGAGAATGCTCAAATAATTTAGGAAGCATTTGAGACCCGTAAGTTACCTAGGACCAATTACCATTGCTCATTTACATCTGTGTTGACCACACATTATGAGCACATTCTCTCCAAAGGATGGCTTTACATAGCAATGATGTAGCAGATCTTCAAGTCCATACTCTTGACTGCAATAAATATATTAATACTATAAATTTTACCAATATTGTTAAGGGAAGGAATGTTCAATTATCAGAGTACTTTTATGTCATCATATACAATCCTGAGATTCATTTTCCTGTGGGCATACTCAGCAAATCTATAGAATAGTAACTATAGCAGGATTAATGAAAGATCAACCGGAGTGCAGAGGACAACAAAATGTACTAATGTAAATAAATATCAATATGTAACGAGAACATGAGATAAAGAGTCCTTAATGTGTGATCATTGGTTGTGGGAACGTCTCAAATGGATGGTTAATTGAGTGTAGTTATCCCCTTTTGTTCAAGAGCCTCATTGTTATGGGGTAGTAACTGTTCTTGAACCTGGTGGTGCAAGTCCTGAGGCTCCTGTACCCTCTACTTGAAGGCAGCAGCGAGAACAGAGCATAGCCTCGATGGTGAGGATCTCTGATGATTGACGCTACTTTTCCTACAACAGCATTTCATGTAGTTGTGCTCAATGGTTGGAAGGTCTTTTCCCGTTATGTTCTGGACCAAATCCACATTGATTTCAAATTCTCCTGCTTTGCGGCTGCATCCATTCATCAGGAAGGCTTTGGGAGTAAACTCCAAGGAAACATCAGGAGCTGGAGTTCCTAAGGTAGTCCTACGTTGAGTTTAATACTGATTCACAACTCCTGCAATGCCGCTGATGCCAAATTGTACCGTCACTGCCCTTGCTTTGGATTCATTAGCTGAGGGGGAGGGGGAGCCTGCTGTATCTGCAACAGCTTGTTCTCTATATCATACTGACCTGGCTAGCATATCATGTAGACAGCTAGGATGCAGTATTCACGTTCAAACCCCACGAGCAGAGGCCTCACGTTGTTGTATTCCCAAAGAAGGCACATTGGCCATCATAAATCGAAGTAATGAGTACAGAGGATGGGATGTTATGTTGAAGTTGTACCTTACATTGGTGACGCCTATTTTGGAGTATTGTATGCTGTTTTGGTCACCTCCCTTGAGGAAAGATGTAAATAAGGTTAAAAGAATACAGAGAAATTGTACAAGGATGTTGCCGGGACTAGGGTGGGGGGGGGGGGGGTGGTGGTGAGCTGAGTTGTTACGGAAAATTAAATAGGTTCGAACTTTATTCCTTGGACTGTAGAAGATTGATGGGAGATGTGACAGAGGTACACAAAATTAAGGTTATAGATAGGGTAAATGCAAGCAGGCTTTTTCCACTAAGGTATGGTGGGACTATAAACTGGAGGTCATTGGTTATGGGTGAAAGGTGAAAAGTTTAAGGGGAACATGAGGGGAAGCTTCTTCACTCAGAGGGTAGTGAGAGTGTGGAAGGAGCTGCCAGTGCATGTGGTGCATGCAAGCTCAATTTCAACATTTAAGAGAAGTTTGGATAGGTACATAGAGTGTGGAGTGCAATGATCACGGTGCAGGTCAATGGGAGTAGGCAGTTTAAATGGTTTGGCATGGACTAGATGGGTTGAAGGGCCTTTTTCTGTGCTGTACTTTTCTATGACTCTGACTGTAAAAGCATTTCCCTGCAAAGTTTAACAGTATGAATGTTTCAACCACAGCAAGATCAAGATTAATTGAGGAGATGATATAGGTGATTTGGTAATGAAGGCCAATTGTGGGTGTTCCATCAGATAATTTCATTTATCAGTCCTCTTGAAAGTTAATATATTTTTCCTACTTAACAGCTAACCTGCTTTGTATATGAAAAGCCATTTCACTCATCATATTTGTGTAAGAAAAATATTCATCTGTCAAGAATATTAAAATAATGATGTAACCGCAAATAGTGTTCGTTCATATCAAGATTTTTCCAACAGGACTGTGAAGCCTGGGGATGGATATCTCTTATGCTTTTATCAGTTTAAATAAACATTCTCACCAATCGGCCTCAGATTTATTTCACAAAGAAGCTGATATCTAAAGGTCCAAATTGCTTCAGATTTCTGTCAGAAAAAAATCCTTGAATGAAAAGAAGAGCATAATCATTGGTGCTTTCATCTGCAAAACCAAGAGAGAAAACTGTCATTCTGGTTTGCATTTATTTGTTATTTTTAAAAATTCTGACCACATATACTCATACACAAGAGTTTTTTAAAAAAGACTGCAGTGTTGTAACATAGCTGCCAATTCTAACAAATCTGTGTCCACTGCTGCCGACCCCCCGCAGATTGTTTTTCTTGTATGGTGCACCCTCCAGTCAATCCCGTAATGATCTTTCAAAAGTCTTAACAATTGCAATTGATCTTTTATAAGCAACTAGCAAAAGCAAACAATCTTGAGGCAATGCAACTTAAACATAACTTAAGTGGTCAAAAGCTGTAACATCCATTGGTCTCCAGCGCCAAACTGACCAGCACGAAGTACAATTATGTAACTTACTCCCCCGCTTTTACCAGGTCCCCACTTGTAATTAGTTACCATAATCAATTAATATATTCATTTATTCAGATACAGCGTGGAATAGACCCAACCAGCCCTTTGAGCCACGCCACCCAGCAATGCCCCAATTTAATCCTAGCCTAATCACGGGACAATTTATAATGACCAGTTAGCCTACCAACCGATGCATCTTTGGACTGTGGAAAGAAACTGGAGCAGCCAGAGGAAATCCACGCAGCCACAGGGAGAACATACAAACTCCTCACAGACAGCGGCGGGAACCCTCATTGCCTGTACTGTAGAGCATAGTGCTGTCCACTACGCTACCAGGCCACCCACAACACAGAATACAATGCAAACAAAAAACTATATGCATGGCTTTTACAGTAACAATTAGCTAGTGTTGTATTCTGTAACTAGTGTTACACACAACCTCACTCAGATTAATAACTAAGCTGTGATCTGTATTTAATTTTGTCAGTTGTAAAACATTTAACCGCTAACATTAGTTCTTACGATTGAAATGTTCTCGAATCATTCAGCAGTTTTGATTTTTTTAGTTTTCAATTAATTCTTCATGAACTCTGTGTTCGGTTATTCCACAAGGTGCATCATTGAGAATTCCAGCACAAACGTTCAGGCATTATTTGTGGAGGAAGAAAACATGTTAAGGTTTCAGACCTTTCAAGAACTCGGGAAGCAATTAAAGATTTATTGGCAAATACTGAGTCAAAGGTTGACGGAAGGATTAACAAAGGGAGGATGTGTTTTAGGGAGTGTGGACACTTTATCATTTCTTTTTTGCTCCTGTCACTGTATTTACACCTCAAACATTATAGCACAGTACAGGTCCTTCAGCCCACAATGTTGTGCAGCTACAAAGAAAGTGGCTGTATTTCACTAGGAGTTTGAGGAGTTTTGGTATGTCATAAAGGACACTTGCAGTTTTCTACATATGTTCCATGGACAGGATTCTAACTGGCTGCATCATCATCTGGTAAAGGGAAGGGGTTGCTACTGCACAGGATCGAAATAAGCTTCAGGGAGTTGTGAAGTTAGTCAACTCCATCATGGGCACCAGCCTCTGTAGTATCCAGAACATCTTCAAGGTGCAGTGCCTCAAAAAGCCGATATTCATCATTAAGGACCCCCCACCACCCAGGACGTGCCCTGTTCTCATTACTACCATCAGGGAGGAGGTACAGAAGCCTAAAAGCGCTCAATGTTTCAGAAACAGCTTCTTCCCCTCTGCCATCCAATTTCTGAATGAATATTGAACACTACCCCTCACTACTATTTTTTAAATTTCTGTTTTTGCAGTATTTATTTTATTTGTGTATTATACACACACATACTAACTGTAATTCATGTTTTTTTTCCTCTATTATGTTTTGCCACAGAGACAACAAATTTCATGACATATTCAAGTGATATTAAATGAGCAGTTAATTCCATTGCACCCTGGTGTATATGACAATAATCTAATTTGGATCTCAAACAAATAGAAGGTGCAAGATTTTCTACTGTAAATATTGTTTCCAACCTGGAGGGCACTGGAGGCCTTCACATTTCAGCAGAGGACTACGTCATTGCTAAACAGAATTACAGTATTAATTATCTACTGTCTATGGGAGTTGAATATACAATAATTAAAACAGGATTGCTACCACTGAACCATGGCTCATAACTAAATTAGACTTCCTTCCCTTCAGCCAAGGAGCACTATCAGTAATATAGGACTCACGTTCAAAGTAAATTTTATTATTGGAGCACATATATGTTAGTATACAACCCTGAGATTCATTTTCCTGTGGACATACTGGGTAAATCTATAGAATAGTAACTATAACAGAGTCAGTGAATGATCAGCCAGAGTGCAGAAGACAACAAACTGTGCAAATGCAAATATAAATAAATAGTAATAGATAACGATAACATCAGATAATGAGATTGGGTCCTTGAAGTTAGATCATTGATTGTGGGAAAATCTCAATGGATGGGCAAATGTGTGTAGTTATCACCTTTTATTCAAGAGCCTGATGGTTGAGGGGTAGTAACTGTTCTTGAATGTGATGGTGTGAGCCCTGAGGCTCTTGTGCCTTCTATCTGATGGCAGGAGCGAGAAGAGAACATGAACTGGATGCTGAGGATCTCTGAATGGATGCTGCTTTTCTGCAACAAAGTTTCATGTAGACGTGCTCAGTGGTTGGAAGGGCTTTACCTGTGATGTACTGGGCCGAATCCACAACCTTGTGTAGGATTTTCCGTTCAAAGGCATTGGTGTTTCCAAACCAGGCTATGATGCAGCCAGTCACAAACTTCAGATTTATTTATCACATGTCCTTCTGGTGGCAATATATCTCTACCAGTGGAGGTTTAAGGCTCTGCTTCCCTCACTAATTTGCAGGTCGTCCTTGGGCAAGGTGTAGTACCTGCTTAGCCCCCAGTCAGGGTCACATAAAGCCATGGGAGCAGGTGGTGGAAGGTCATATGAGCAGCTGGTACATATTATGTCCTGGTTATGCAAACTCTGACGCCAGGCAGATAATCTCTGAAGGGAATTGATAATGGCTGGAGTGGGATCATCCATCTTGTAAAGATACTGCCCAGAAGAAGGCAATGGCAAACCACTTCTGTAGAAAAATTTACCAAGAACGATTATGGTCAAAAGGCCATATTTGCCCATGTCATATGATATGGCACATAATGACGATGATGTTAATTGAAACACAGCAAAATGAGTCGTTTGCATTAACACCCAAAAAGGCCTAAGGATATACTGGGGGATGCCCGCAAATGTCACCACACATTCTGGTGCCAATGTAACAGGTCCATAATATTCAGTAGAACACAGCAAGCAACAAAATAACAACAGCAACACGAGTCCCTTTCCATTCTCGCACCCGCCCATGCACACAACTTCCGATGTTATGCTTTCCTACCACAAATATGGATGTGTGGAATATTAATGCGGAGGGTATTAAGCCTCTTAACAGTTATCTTATGATAAGTATTCATTGAATAAATTTGAAGAGTTGTCAAGAGCAAGGCGAAGAATACTTAAGTGTATTTAATGGTAGTAAGGAAAATTGGATGTTCTCCTCTTCAGAGTAAATTTATTATATAAGTACATATATGTCGCCAGATACAATCCTAAGATTCATTTTCTTGCAGGCATACTGGATATGTCCAGTAACTATAATAGGATCAATGATCATCCAGCCCAACAGGGCCGACAACTAGTGTGCAAAAGACAACAAACTTACTTTACTTTATTGTTACCAAACAATTGATACTAGAGCGTACAATCATCACAGCGATATTTGATTCTGCGCTTCACGCTCCCTGAAGTACAAATCAACGTAAATATAATAAAAATTTTAATTATAAATCATAATTAGAAAATGGAAAAGGGAAAGTAAGGTAGTGCAAGTCAGGTCCAGATATTTGGAAGGTACGGCCCAGATCCAGGTCAGGATCCGTTCAGCAGTCTTATCACAGTTGGAAAGAAGCTGTTCCCAAATCTGGCCATACGAATCTTCAAGCTCCTGACCTTCTCCCGGAGGGAAGAGGGACAAAAAGTGTGTTGGCTGGATGGGTCGTGTCCTTGATTATCCTGGCAGCACTGCTCCGACAGCGTGCGATGTAAAAAGTGAGTCCAAGGATGGAAGATTGGTTTGTATGATGTGCTGGGCTATGTTCATGATCTTCTGCAGCTTCTTCCAGTCTTGGACAGGACAACTTCCATACCAGGTTGTGATGCACCCTAGAAGAATGCTTTCTACGGTGCACCTATAAAAAATTAGATGTTTTAGGGGACAGGCTAAATTTCTTCAGCTTTCTCAGGAAGTAAAGGCTCTGGTGGGCCTTCTTGGCAGTGGACTCTGCTTGGTTAGACTAAATCAGGCCATTTGTGATATTCACCCCGAGGAACTTAAAGCTTTTGACCTGTTCCACCTGCGCACCACCGATGTAGATGGGGTCGTGCGGTCCGCTAATCCTTCTGAAGTCAACAACCAATTCCTTCGTCTTGCTGACATTGAGGGATAGGTTATTGTCTTCGCACATAGTTCAAATCAAAAGATTCAATTTAATATCATAGAACATAGACAGTATACAACCTGAAATTCATACTCTTTACAGACATCCACAAAGCAAGAAACCCCATAGAATGAATGTTAGAAGCATCAAAACCTGACACCTCCTCCCCTTCCTTATACACAAACAGCAGCAGAAGCACCAACCCCACATCCCCCCTCCATCTATCCAAGCAATAACAAAAGCCCTGCAAGAGACCTTGATCTAGAGTCCATCAAAAACTACAGTCCATAACCCAGCACTTTGGTATCTCAGACAGGAGTGAGAGAGAGGTAGCCTCTGCAACAACGGGAGCAAAGACTCCGATGTTACAATACAAAAACAAAGGAATAATAGTAATAAATAAATAACTGTTGTACTTAATGATGTTATTGGGTAACTTGTTTACACACTGTCCAGCAGGCTTTTCATTTCAACGATACTTTATTCACACATTTCTTTTTTAAAAACTGCATCTCCCAGGTCACCATACGAAAAGAAGAAGAAAAAGAGTTCTAAATCTCACCCCAAGTTAAAAGAAAAACCTTTACGTTCACGCTCACGGTCTTTATCACCAAAAAAGTCGGGTATGAAGTCTTCAGCGAGAAGTTCAGCGCACTCTACTAGCTTGTCACCAGCAGAAAGCAGAGATTCCAGTCAGGATCATTCAAGGTAATGTCTTTCAGATTCTTATTACGTATAAACTACATTTTAGATTAGTTTATTCTCTGGAAGTATTGCGGCTGATGAATCGCTAAGTAAGCACAGAAAGTGTACATTCCTAATTTTCTCGTTAGAGCTGCTGAATTGGAGCAGTGAGTTGTCAGTACTTTGTAGATGAGGTAACTACAAGTTCCCTTGTTGTGTGGGTCTCGATACACAGTTTTTCACCAGTCTGTGCTCTGCACAGCAGGCTGACTCTGCTCTGCCAACTGCTGATTCCCTAAATGAACCGAGCTAACCACTTTAATCATTTCTGTGCGATGGCCTTAAAAGCTATTTTGTACATTCATCGGTGCTAAGTGTACAATAGGTTGTCTCCCGTTAAAAGGAGAAGAGAACAGTGGAATGCGAGTTCCTAAGGAGTCTGGTACCATACAGGAGTCTTATTGATGATGTGGTGCATGTTTTTCTTGTACCTGAGGCCTTACTGTGAAATTCTGTTTTATCAGGCTGGGAATTGTTTCTTCCAGAGCTGCTGCTTTTAATGATAAGCTCACATTTAATCTTCAGTGTTTATTTAAATCGGTTTTATTATTCTATTCCTGCAGGATTACAAAGTTAATAAAGCTGTGGTAAAGTTGACAGAATTTTGTGATCAAATGTCTAAATTTGATTACTGTTGTGTTTCTGTCCATTGGCAGTGTTATCACGTTTCTTCCTAGTCTGCTGTACAACTCCATGACTTTACAAGAAGCCACACATTCACCTTTTCTGCAAAAGCTCCTTCCCCTCTGCCATTAGATTTCTTAACAATGAACCCTTGTATCAGAATCAGCACAGTAGCTTTACAGTGCAGGCAACCTGGGTTCAGTTCCTGTTACTGCCTGTAAGGAGTCTGTACGTTTTCCCTGTAACCATGTGGGTTTCCTCCAGTGTTCCCTCTAAGGTGTACGTGTGCACACACATTCTGCTACCAGCACACAAAAGGTTGTCACCCCCTGCCTCGCTGGCATGTTAAGTATATTACACGATCGTACACAATCACATTTCCTTTGCCTGTTTCTGATGCGGACAGTATTGACAACATGGGGTTTGCAATGATCTCTCTGCAGATTTTAGAACGGGCTTATTTATACTTTTTTACTGAAGAAATTAGTGATTCACGATGTCAGGAAGATGCAGCTATGAGAAATATTTATATACAACACAGAAACTGGTGTTACCTGCATCTACTGTCACGATGCAAAAGTTGCTGGAGAATTTGCATGTGAGGAGAAGTGGACTGATGTTTGAAAACTTGACTTTTTAAAGCATTATATAGCAAGCAAATCACATATGGATGGTGTGCAAAAGCTCCAGTGAGAAAATCCTTCATTACCCGCTGCATGGCCTGCTACGTAAGTATTGTGAGAGTGCCGATGATTGAGAGCAAAAACGATCAAACCCAGAGGAGATCAAAGTTCTTATTGACAGTTATTTTATTTATTTTAAACAATGAACAATAAACTGGATTTGGTAGTTTATTATCCTTAGAATAGCTTTAACTGTACTTCCACTTAAAAATTCAGTGCGCACGTGTCACTGGGCAAAAATATTGCACATCACTATATTTTGGCAGACACTGGTCATTACAAATTAGAGGAAACATTGATTGCCTACCACAGTGCAAAGACACACCAGTTGGTAGGTTAATTGGTTATTGTAACGTGTCCTGTGATTAGGCTAGGATTAAATCAGGGGTTGCTGGGCAGCATGGCTCAACGGGCCAGTAGTGCCTATTCCGCACAGTATCACAATTAAAAATACAATAAATGTGTAAGGAAATTTATTGTCTTTGCAGCAGCAGTACAGTGCAACACCTAATAATAAAAAGCCTGAATTACAGTAAAATAGTTAAATTAAATAAGTAGTATAAAAATAGAAATTTGAAAGTAGTGAGGTAGTGCCCATGGGTTTAATGTCCATTCAGATGGCAGAGAGGAAGAAGCTGTTCCTGAATTCATGAATACTACCTATTTAATTTAAGTTTTTTAATATATACTTATTGTACTTTATTGATTTATAAATTATGTATTGCAATGTACTTTTTGCACGACTTGTTTTTTAATTATACTTAGTGTAAGTTATATTTTTTAAATTATGTATTGATTGGTGGTGCCAGTGTCACCACCTAGTTCTGAATGATCTTGTTAGTTATTCAGCTTCATTTATTTCCGGCATGTCCACTGTGATCAAGCAGCAACAGCAAAACAAGCTGCTTTACTCTTACAAACACATGATGTGTCACTTCTGGCCTCCAATCTCCATTGATCTCACAGATATGGTTGTTGACTTCCAGATTCATTGACTTTGGTCCTTGCCCTTCGGGCTCTAATCTTCGATAGAAACTCCGGGACTCACCAATCACAGGATCCCGAAATCCAGGCCTTATATTCCAGACTTGCACAGACCTCTGACCCCAGGAGGTCACCAGCCCTTGTGCTTCCTGCCTACCCAAATATCCATAAGACCATAAGATACTACAACAGAATTAAGCCATCTGGCCCATCTAATCCTCTCTGCTATTTCTTCATGGCTGATCCATTTTCCCTCTCAGTCCCAACCTCCTGCTTTCTCCCCGTATCCCTATATGCCCTGACTAATCAAGAATCTACTGTGTATCAACCTCTACCTTAAGTATACCCAAAGACTTGGCCTCACAGCTGCCTGTGGCAACAAATTCCACAGAGTCACCACTCTCTGGGTAAAGAAATCCTTCTTCGTCTCTATTCTGAGGCTTTGTCCTACAGTTCTAGATTACCCCACCATAGGAAACATCCTCTTCACATCCATCCTATCGAGACCTTTCAACATTCGATAGATTACAATGGGGTTATCCAATCCTCGGACTCAATGATCTGGAGGGCGTGGTAGGGTCATCAGGTGTCCTTCAAATGATGAATTCTTCATAATATTAATTGTCCAGAAGTGTTTCTGGACACAACATCATCGTTAAACACCAAAGTTTGAAATAAATTTTATTATCAAAAAAAGAATGTTACCATATACAACCCAAAGATTCATTTTCCTGTGGGCATACTCAGCAAATCTATAGAATAGTAACTATAACAGGATCAATGAAAGATCAACCAGAGTGCAGAAGACAACAAACTGTGCAAATGCAAAATATAAATAAGTAGCAATAAATAGCAAGAAACAAGATATAATGATCTCACAATTATATGTAATCTTATAAAACAACAGAAAACCTTAAGAAATTTGTTTCCCACCACTTGACCCACTTTGTCTAATCGATAAAATTGTTGAGGTGGCACGGTAGGGTAGGAGTTACAGCACCGGCCATCAGGCTTTGATTACGTCGCTGTCTATAAGGTGTTTGTACGTTTTCTCCATCACCAAGTGGATTTTCTCTGGATGCTTCGCTGTGGGATTCCAAAGATGTACGGGGTTAGTAGGTTAATAGGCAGCCTCTCTTCAAAGTTCAAAGTAAATTTATTATCAGACTACATATACGTTGCTATATCTAAACCTGAGTATCTTTTTTTGCCACCATACTCCATAAATCCAATAACTGTAATAGAATCAATGAAAAACCGCAGCAACTTGGGCATTCAATCAGTGTGCAGAAGACAACAAACTGTGCAAAATCAAAAAGAGAAATAATAATAAATAAACGATAAATATCAAGATCATGAGATGAAGAGTCCTTGAAAGTGAGGCCATAGGTTGTGGAAACAGTTCAATAATAAGGCAAGTAAAGTTACCCTCTGATTCAAGAGCCTGATGGTTGAGGAATAATAATTGTTCATGAACCTGATAACGTGAGTGCTAAGGCAGTGGTCCCCAACCTCCGGGCCGCGAAGCACGCAGACGATACAGCAGTGGCCGGAACACACCCAGCACATCTTTAAGAAAAAAGCCGAAATAAACAAGCTAATTAATTAGGTGCCGCCTGGCACGTAAATGTCCGCCCAGATCAGAGGAGATTGCCGATTGTGTAATCGACAGTCGCCTCTGATCTGGGCGGACATTTACGTGCCAGGCGGCACCTAATTAATTAGCTTGTTTATTTTGGCTTTTTTCTTAAAGATTTGCTGGGTGCGTTCCACCTACCGCTGCACCCCTGCATGCTCCGCGGCCCGGAGGTTGGGAACCACTGTGCTGAGGTTCCTGTACCTCCTTCCCGATGGCAGCAGCGAGAAGAATGCGTGACTTGGGTGGTGCGGGTCCCTGATGATGGATGCTGCTTTTCTGCAATAACACTCCATGTAGATGTGTTCAGTTGTGGGGAAGGCGTTACCCTTGATGGATTAACTTCAGAATCTGATTTAATATCACTGGCATATGTCATGAAATATGTTGTTTTACGGCAGTAGTACATTGCAAACATACATTTAAAAATCAGTAAATTACAATTAAGTATATATTTTAAAAATAAATTAAAATAAATAGCGCAAAGAGATAGTACGATAGTATTCATGGATTCATTGTCCGTTCAGAAATCTCATGGTGGAGGGGAAGAAGCTGTCCCTGAAACGTTGGGTGTGTGGCTTTTTGTAAAGTTGCAGAGTTATACTGCACAGAAACAGGCCCTTCAGCCCAACCTGCCCATGCCAACCAAGGTGCCTTCATGAGCTTATCCCATTGGTCTGCATTTGGCTCAAATCCCTCTAAACCAGGGGTTTTCAACCTGAGATCCACTGACCCCTTGCTGAATTGTATTGATCCATGGCATTAAAAGGTTGGAAACCCTGGCTCTGAACCTTTCTGATCCCTATGCTTGTCCACACATATTTTAAACAGTGTAATCTACCCTTCCACTGGCAGCTGATTCCTTTCAATCAATTTCAAATTGTCGTTCCAGCTAAAACTAAACTCAAGATTGTTTAATGTGATTTCCAGTGCACAAGTGTAAAGAAGAACTCTTACTCTGGATCTGAGGCCACTTAAAATAAAATAAGATTAAGAACACAATAATAATAATAATAAAAACCAAAAATATATTGCATATATATGTCATTGTTTGAAGTAGCAAGTGAGAACTACATCCTGCAGGGTAGGATTCAATTGAAAACTGCTAATCTCAGGAGTGAGTCATTGTTTGAAGTAACAAATGAGAGAGTAACATCTTGAAGGGCTGTAGCCATTTGAAACCTGCAAGTCTTGTTGGGAGTGAGTCTTATTTGGGCCAATAAAAAGAAAGAAGTTGTAATGGAGCAGCCATTGTGTATGTGGACCAGTGTTAGAGTGGTTGGCCCTTGGCTCAACTGGCTTGGGCAAGCATAGATACAAGCTCTAAATAAGTTTCTAGTAATGTTTTTCTCTATTATACATAGCCAGTACGCTGAGAATGGGCCCAGATTTAAGGGTATGTCCCTTGAGTGAGATGTGGGAGCTTCGGGAGACCTCTTGTCTCCCTGATGACTACATCTGCCCAAGGTTTACCGAGCTGCAGCTTCGATGACCTTCAGCTCATACAGGAGAATGAGGAGGTGATAGGAGCTACAGGGAGGTAGTCACCCCTAAGTTGCAGGAGGCAGGCATGAGAGTGACTTAGGCAAGGGGAAAGGAATAGGCAACCAGTGCAGAGTGCCCCGTGGCTGTTCCCCTCAGCAATAAGTATACTGCTTTGAAACTGTTGGTGGGAGGGGTAGTGGGATCTACCACAAGGAAGCTGCAGCGACCAAAGCTCTGGCTCTGTGGCTGAGAAGGGAAGAGGAGTGCAGTAGTGATAGGGGATTCCATAGTTAGTGGTGTAGACTGGAGATTCTGTAGATGTGAAAAAGACATCCAGATGGTATTTTGGCTCTGAAATGCCAGGGTCTGTGGTGTCTCATTGAGTCCACAGCATTCCGAAGGGGGTGAGCAACCAGAAGTTGTGGTGGTACCAGTGACACAGGTATGAAATGGGAGGAAGTCCTGAAGAGAGAATATAGGTAGTTGGGTATGAAGTTAAAAAGCAGGATCTCCAAGGTAATAATCTCTGGATTGCTGGCCTGATAAGATGTGTTTGGCTGATCCAATTTTCCCCACTGCCCCTCTCGTCTATCTTCTCCCTACATCCCTTCATGCCCTGACCAGTCAAGAATCTATCAACCTCTGCCTTAAATATACCCAATGACTTGGCCTCCAAAGCAGCCTGTGGCAACAAAATCCACAAATTCTGTGTCCTCTGTTCTTAGATTCTCCCATCATAGCAAACATCCTCTTCACATCCACTCTATCAAAGCCTTTCACCATTCGAAAAGTTTCAATTAGGTAAAGGGGTTTCTAAGGTAAGGGAACCAAAACTGCTCACGATACTCCAAGTGAGGCCTCACCAGTGCTTTAAAAAGTCTCAGCATTATGTCCTTGTTTTTATATTCTAATCCTCTTGAATTGAATGTTAACATTGCATTTGCCTTCCTCACCACTGACTCAACCTGCAAGGTAACCTTCAGGGAATCCTGCACAAGGACTCCTAAGTCCCTTTGCATGTGTTTTCTTTCATTGAAATTAAATGTTTTCTTTGGTCAAATTTAGGATATTCATTACATGAGCTGAAATCATTGACTTAACGTAAAAAGAAGTGGTCCCAACACAGACCCCTGTGGAACACCACTAGTCACCTGCAGCCAGCCAGAAAAGGCTCCCTTTATTCTCATTCTTTGCCTTCTTCTGATCAGCCTGTGCTTTATCCATGGGCTTCCCTGTAATAGAATAGGCTCATAACTTGTTAAGCAGCATCGTGTGTGGCACCTTGTCAAAGGCTTTCTGAAAATCCAAGTACACAACATTAACCAATTCTCCTTTGTCTATCCTGCCTGTTATTTCTTCAAAGAGCTCCAACAGATTTGTCAAGTAAGATTTTCCCTTGAGGGAACCATGCTGATTACAGCCTATTTTATCATGTCCCTCCTGGCAGACAGGTTTGCTAGAGTTATTGGAGAAGGTTTAAACTAATTTAACAGGGGAATGGAAACCGGAATGTTAGGGCTGAGGATGGGCAGTGTATACAAGTAGATGCAGTGTGTCATGAGACTGTGAAGAAGGACAGGCAGATAGAGCAACATTGCAGTCAGTGTGATGAGTTAAAATGTAACATGGGGACAAAATCAAAAAGGGTGATGAAGATGTTATATTTGAATGCACACAGAAGACAGAATAAAGTAGATGATCTTTGCAGCAGTTAGAGATTAGGAGATACGATGTGAGCATCACTGATTTGTGGCTGAAAGAAGATCATAGTTTCACTGCATTGAAAGGGCTGGCAGGTAGACGGGGGGGGGGGCTGGTGTGGCTCTGTTCGTAAAAGATGAAATCAAATCTTTAGAAAGAAGTGACATAGGATTGGAGGATGTAGAATTGTGGGTAGAGATAAACTGCAAGGGTAAAAAGTCAGTGATGGGAGTTAGATACAGTCCTCCAAATAGTAGCCAGGATATGGGATACAAATTACAACAGGAGATAAAAAAGGGGTGTAAAAAGGACAATGTTGTGCTAGTCATGGAGGAATTTCAATATGCAGATAGATTGGGAAAATCAGGTTGGTGCTGGATCCCAAGCAGGAATTTGTAGAATGCCTACAAGATAGCTTCTTAGAGTAACTTCTGGTTGAATGCACTAAGGGAAAGAAAATTCAGGATTGGTGTTAGATAGATAGATAGATAGATAGATACTTTATTCATCCCCATGGGGAAATTCAACTTTTTTTCCAATGTCCCATACACTTGTTGTAGCATAACTAATTACATACAATACTTAACTCAGTAAAAAAAAATATTATATGCATCTAAATCACTATCTCAAAAAGCATTAATAATAGCTTTTAAAAAGTTCTTAAGTCCTGGCGGTAGAATTGTAAAGCCTAATGGCATTGGGGAGTATTGACCTCTTCATCCTGTCTGAGGAGCATTGCATCGATAGTAACCTGTCGCTGAAACTGCTTCTCTGTCTCTGGATGGTGCTATGTAGAGGATGTTCAGAGTTATCCATAATTGACCGTAGCCTACTTGAACCAAATTTGATTAGGGAGCCTAAGGGAAAGGAACCCTTTGGAAGCAATGATCATAATATAATAAAATTCAACCTGCTGTTTGAGAGGGTGTAGATAAAGTTAAATGTATCATTATTATAGTGGGACAAACGGAATTACAGAGGCATGAGAGAGAAGTTAGCCAGAGTTGATTGGAAGGAGACACGAGCAGGGATGATGGCAGAACAACAATGCTTGGAGTTTCTGTGGCAATACAAAGATGCAGAATAGATATATCCCAAAGATGAAGAAGTATTCTAAAGGGAGGATGAAGCAACCGTGGTTGACAAGGGAAGTCAAAGACAGAAGTGAGTGTAGTCGTTATTACTAAGGAGAAGGTGCTTGGGAAACTGAAAGATCTGAAGATAGATAAGTCACCTGGACCAAATAGACTACACCCTAGGGTTCTGAAGGAGATGTCTGAAGAGTGTGGAGGCATTAGTAATAATCTTTCAAGAATTATTAGATTCTGGAATGGTTCCAGAAGACTTAGCAATTGCAAATGTTATTCCATTCTTTAAGAAGAGAGGGAGGCAGAAGAAAGCAAGTTATAGACCAGTTAGTCTAACATCAGTGTTTGGGAAGATGTTGGAGGCAATTTATTAGGGTACTTGGAGGCACATGATAAAATAGGCTGTAGTTGGCATGGTTTCCTCAAGGGAAAGTCTTGCCTGACAGATCTGTTGGAATTCTTTGAGGAAATAACAAGGAGGATAGACAAAGGAGAATCCATAGATGTTAGTACTTGTGAGGCTGCCTTACAAGATGAGAGCTCATGGTATTGCACTCAAACCCTGCTTAACACTGAAGATGTGTTCCTTGGAGGGGGAGTGCTGTGTAAGTTAGTGTTTTGCAAGGTCATTATAACATTATGTAAAGACATGATTGCTTGATTAAAAAAATGTCAAAGCCGAGATACATGATATATTATTTTGTGTATATGCAGTAATTCATGGAGTAACAAACACGCGAATAGGCCTAACCTGTACATCAGTGGAGCAGCAACACATTGCAGCAGCTACAGAGGGAAGCAGGTGGTGGTCACATCTTAGAGGAGGGTCCAGGTTGTGGGTCCTCCTCTATCTTTGGCTTCTTCTTCAAGTAGGCATTGAGATTTGAGAGCACCTCTCTTTGCCTTATTGCTTCACTTCCAGACGGGGATTATCGATGATCTGGTCCATGATTTGTGTGATCGTGGTGATGCTAGTGTTGAGGAATTTTGTGGTAAGGTTTCTTGCTAATGTTTCATCTTCATCTTCTCCATCCGTGTCCTCAGATTCACCCAGGGTGTGTTGCTCTGCCATTTCTCGAAACTCTTCATTATTAAGGCTGTCGCCATGAGAAGACATTTGGGTAAAAAGAATGGAATAAATTGGCAAGGGAGCAAGAACACTTAACCATGTGAGGGAGGCAGAGTGAATTAATACATGATTGGTTGTGGGTTGCTCAGCGTATATGTAAAACATTCTCCTTGGCTGATTGAATGTTTACTGTAATGGCTGCCACTCTTAAGAAGAGGTGATGTGTTGTTTAGAATGAATTTTTGTCATTTAAAAAAATTAATAAAGAATTAAATAACCACGTTGCAACGAATCAGCACTATGCAGGGTCTGAGTATACAAGAAACATCGATAGAAGATTGGCTTACTGGTAGAAGGCAAAGAGCAGAAATAAAGTGGGCCTTTTCTGGTTGGCTACGGGTGACTAGTGGTGTTCCGCAGGGGTCAGGGTTGGGGCCATTTCTTTTTGCGTTATAATTAAATGATTTGGGTGATGCGGTTGATGTTTTTGTGGCCAAGTTTATGGATAATACAAAGATAGATGGAGGGACAAATATTGTTGGCAGCAGGGAGTCTGCTGAAGAAATGACAGATGGAATATAGAGTAGGGCAGTGTATTGTCTAATTGAGAGTCGTCTAATTGACACCTATAAAATATTTAAAGGTCTGGATAGAGTGAATGTGCAGAGGATGTTTCCTATAGTGGGGGAGTCTAGGACCAGAGGGAACTGCCTCAGAATAGAGGGGTATCCAGTTGGAACAGAGATGAGGAGGAATTCCTTTTGCCAGAGGGTGGTGAATCTGTGGAATTTATTGCCCCGGATGGCTGTGGAGGCCAAGTTATTGGTTACATTTAAAACAGAAGTTGATAGGTTCTTGATTAGCCAGGGTGTCACAGGTTATGGGGAGAAAGCAGGAGAATGGGGTTGAGAGAGACAATAAATCAGCCATGATGGACTCAATGGGCCAAATGGCCTAATTCTGCTCCCATGTCTTATGATCTAATGGTAAGGTAGCGTATATAAAATTTATAGTTGATATAAATTTGAAATTAATCAGAAAAAAAACTCAGGAACTTAAGAGCTATAATGAAAGTCTCTGTGAACTTTCACAACTCTGAACAATTAAATATATTTAAATCAACTATCAATAAGCTCCTAGACCTTGGCTCAATGACTCCTTATGCAATTGGATCCTTGATTTCCTCACTTACAGACCTCGGTCAGTTTGGATTGGCAAAATCATCTTTTGCACAACCTCCATCGGCATAGGTGCACCACAGGGCTGTGTGCTTAGCCCCCTGCTCTACTCGCTTTACACTTATGACCGTGAGGCTAAGCACAGCTCCACAGCCACATTCAGGTTTGCTGATGACACCACTCTCGTACGCCGAATCAAATGTGACAAATCAGCATATTAGAGGGAGGTTGAAAATCTGGCTGAATGGTGCCACCACAACCTTTTACTCAATGTCAGCAACACCAAGGAACTTGATTGTTGATTTCAGGAGGAGGAAATCAGAGGTCCAAGAGCAGTCCTCATCAGAGGATGAGAGGTGGAGAGTGTCAGAAACTTAAAATTCCTTGGTGTGTTATCATTTTAGAGGATCTGTCCTGGGCCCAGCACGTAAGTGGAATTACAAAGAAAGCACGGCAGTGCCTCCACTTCTTTAAAAGTTTGCGAAGATACGGCATGATGTCTAAAACTTCGACAAACTTCTATTAATATGTGGTGGAGAGTGTGTTAACTGCCTGTGTTCACAGTCTGGTATGGAAAAACCGGTGCCTTTGAATGGAAAGTCCTACAGAATATACTGGATATGACCCAGTCCATCATGGGTAAAACCCTCCTCACCATTGAGCACATCTACACAGAAAAGCAGCATTCCTCATCAGGGACCCCCACCACCAGGTTCAATTATTAGCGAAGGATGTATACATTATACATCTTGAGATCTGTTTGCTTACAGGCAGCCCCAAAACAAGAAACCCGAAAAAGCCAAGTCAAAAAAAGACAGACTGTAGCCGCTGCGCAGGATAGAGGGGTAAAAAAAACACACGTCCTGCAAACAGTAGTATTCCGAGCCAGATTGAGTCCTTGGATCTGCTCCCCAGAGCAGTCAAAGTAGTAGGCCCAAGCTTCTATCTCAGCTCATCATATGAGTAGGGCACAAATGCTGTGAAACTAGCAGAGATGACATCCACCAGCGAGGGGAATGATCATCGCAGGAGAATGAGCTAAATCAGCCTGAACCTCACCTCCATTCCTAACACTTGGACTGTCTAATCTATCTGGACAGGCATTTAAGTTGTCCAAGCACCAAGTAGTGCCTCACTCTAGGACCCAGCCCTAAACCATTCTCAATCTCACAAATCGGCTCGGCACTTGGTGCGATCCAACCTCGCACCTGGGTTAGGTGGGCAGGTATCGTAATTCTTCTACATGGTCTCCTCTCCAAGTCATTCACTCCAATAGCAATAACAACTCCATCTGCAACTGCGACTTGAATATGTTATGCTCTGCCTTTGCGATACACCAGTATGGCTCATCTTTCGAACTAGCTTCACCTTCACTTGCTTCTTCATGTTTCCAGTGATAGATAACCACAATTTACTTCAGAAAAAGTGTTATTAGTATGTTTTTCGTTGTAATTCTTGCCAGTAAGAAGGCTGTCACACAACTTCAATAGCACCATCTTAACCAGAAACAGTTATTACCCCTTAACCATCAGGCTCTTGAACCAAAGGGGATAGCTTCACTCAACTTCACTTGTCCCATCATTGAAATGTTCCCATAACCAATGGACTCACTTTCATCTCATGTTCTCGATATTTATTACTTAATAATTTATAATTATTACAATTTATTGTTTCTTTTGTATTATTTATTTTTGTATTTGCGTAGTTTGTTATCTTTTGCATGCACACTGGCTGCTTGCCTTGTTGGTGCGATCTTTCATTGATTCTGTTTTGATTATTATTCTAAAGATTTAGTGAGTATGCCCACAAGAAAATGAATCTCAGGGTTGTGTATGGTGACGTATATGTACTTTGATAATAAGATTTACTTTGAAATTAAACAAAGAAGAAAGTTTCTTCCATCTAATTTTCTGTGCCCACTGTTCCTTCCCTTTGATTACCTCGGCCCTTGGGAATTGCTGTTAAAGCTGGAAAATCCAATGAACGCTTGTCCTTTCCTATTAACACACTCCAATGACAGGCAGTTCACTAAGAGGGAGACTGGACTTCAACCTGTCCAAGATTTTCAACCAGTTAATTGGGTTCAAGCCGGCACAACTAAGTAGCTCTGCTGGTTGTTATGCACCAAGTCAGGTCCATAAAAGTCTCATCTGTCTTGTATTGTCAGACTTGTTATTGCCTGCCTCTCACCTATCAGCTTCTGTATAGTTTCATTAAATATATTCCATAATCTTTTGACACCTTGAAATTCAGCTGTGGTGGCTACTTTGCCCACAGAAATGTTTTATTGTAGTTTTGAGTTCATGTCTGCTTCATCAGATTTATCCAGCTTGGTGTGATCTCAGTCATGGATTTGGTCAAAATCAGGTTTATTATCACTGACACAAGGGAGATTGCAGGGACTGAAAATCCAGAGCAATACACACAGAATCTGCTGAGGAACTCAGCAGGTCAAGCAGCATCGAATAAAGAGTCGACGTTTCAGGCTGAGATTCCTCATCAGGACTGGAAAGGAAGGGCAAAGATCCCATGAGAGGGGAAGGAGGACAAGCTGGAAAATGAAAGGTGAAGTCAGGTGGGTGGGGGAGTGGGGCATGAAATAAGAAGCTAGGAGGTGATAGGTGGAAAAGGCAAAGGGCTGGAGAAAAAGGAACCTAATAGGAGAGGAGAGTGAGGAGGGGCACCAGTGGGAGGTGATAGGCAGTAAGGAGAAGAGGTAAGTGGCCATAGTGGGGAATATTATCACTGTGCATATGATGTGAAATTTGTTTTGCAGCAACAGTACAGTGCAAAGGCCTAAAAACTGCACTAAATTACAAAATAGAATAATAATACAAAAAGAAGAATAATGCGGTAGTGTTCATGGACTATTCAGAAATCTGATGGAAGGAGACGAAGCTATTTCTCTGCCATTGAGTGTGGGCTTCCTGCTCCCATCTCCCTGATCAGTGTATATTGCATGTCAGAATTACTAGAGATTCTGCAGATCCTGGAAATACAAAGGAACACACACAAAATGCCGGAGGAACTCAGCAGGTCAGGCAGCATCTATGGAAATGTCAACAGTTTATTCATTCTGTACTGTGACCCTTCCTCAGGCCCTGGATTCACCTCTAATCTTCCAAGAGCTGTGGCTATGGACTGCAGGTGGGTCCTCACCGGTTGTCGAGACATTTCTGGAAGTGCAGCTCTTGATCACACAGTGGAGGGGTTTACGCTGTGTCCTTTGCTGAATCTCACTGATCAGCGGAATACTGGACCCAGACGCTCAGACCAAGTATGCCTGGTCTCATAGAGCAAGGCACCAGTGAGTTCGGGCAGGCCGATCATTTTTATGGGGTGCCATGGTTAGCACAATGCAATTACAGCTTTGAGCATTGGAGTTTGGAGTTCAAATCCTGCGTCCTCTGTAAGGGGTTTGTGGGTCCTCTCCGCAGAAAGTGTAGGTTTCCTCCCACAGCCTAAAGATGTACTGGTTATTAGGTTAATTGACAATTGTAAATTGTCCTGGGATTAGGATAAGGTTAAATAATAGGTTGCTGGCGGTGCAGCTCAAAGGGCTGGAAGGGTCTGGTCCAAGCTGTATCTCTAACTAAATAAATATATGCCTAACACACACAAAATGCTGAAGGAACTCAGCAAGTCAGGCAGCATCTATGGAGGGGAATAAACAGTCGATGTTTTGGGCCAAGACCCTTCATCAGGACTTGTTGGGATTTAAATTGTCAATGTAGATCACCAGATAGACAGAACACCAGTACAGATTTTTGGGAATCTTTGCGAAGGAGATCTCTCTTTCTGAATTGTTTATTCTAACAGAATATGGAAAATGTGAAAAAAGCTCAGCAGATCAGCCAAATTCTTGAGAGAGAATTTGAACTGAAGTTCTTGAAAACATGTTTACTCTCCATCTGTACATGACGTATGCCTTTGTCTTGCAAACCGATGATTCCGAGCTTTTTGCAGCGGCATTTCTTTAGCCAGAGGGTGCGAATCTGGAATTCATTGCCACAGATGACTCTGGAGGCCAAGTCACTGGGTATATTTAATGTAGAACCTGATAAGTTCTTGATTAGTCAGGGTGTCAAAGGTTATTGGAAGAAGGTAGGAGAATGGGGTTGAGAGGGATAATAACCATGATGGACTGGCAGAGCAGATGCAATAGGCTGAGTGGCCTTATTCTGCAACTATGTCTTATTGTCTAAAATATGTATAAAACTGCAGTGAAAAAGGCCGAGTCATTGGGTATATTTAACGCAGGGGTTAATAGGTTCTTGATTAGTAAAGGTGTCAAAGGTTACAGGGAGAAAGCAGGAGAATCGGGTTGAACATAGAACATAGAATAGTACAGCACAGTACAGGCCCTTCGGCCCACAATGTTGTGCCGACCCTTAAAGAGAGAAATAATAAATCAGCCATGATGCAATGGCAAAGCAGACTCGATGGGCCAAATGGCCTGATTCTGTCCCTATAACTTATAACAATTCTTTGATGTCCTTAAAGAAAATGTTGCATGTTGTTTTCTTAGGGATGCTGGGGATGTAACCATAAATAGATATTATTTCCTACTGAAACTATTGGCTTGTCATTTTTTGAGAGATTTTACATTTCTTTTATGGCTTTGCTGGACATATGCTCTTGTTAACAGTTCATAGGACTTTAAATTATCAAAGGTATTACAGTAAGCAATGAATACATTTGGTTCCTGATCTCACCCAGAACTTGTAGGCAGTCCTCCTACTAATTGCTGTGAAAGTGATTGTTTAATCATAGAATTTGCTCTAGGCGACCTCCAACTCTCTATCCTATGTACATCTTTAAGGATTTTCAGTTGTCTTTCTTATGTTGTGACCATCAGGGAGGAGGTACAGGAGCCTGATGACACACTCAGCAATTCAGGAACAGCTTCTTCCCCTCTGCCATCTACTTTCGTTCGGAATGGACAATAAAGCCGTGAACATTACCTCACCACTTTCTTTGCTTTCCTTTTGCTATTTTATATATAAAAAAGTATTTACCTCCTTTGGAAGTTTTCATGTTTTATTGTTTAACAACATTGAACCACAGTGGATTTAATTTGGCTTTTTTGACACTGATCAACAGCAAAAACTCTTGTGTCAAAGTGAAAACAGAGTTCTACAAATTGATCTAAATTTATTACAATAATTAAACACCAATTAATTGATAATTGCTCACCAAGTCAGTATTTAATAGGTGCACCTTTGGCAGCAAGTACAGCCCTGAGTCTGTGTGGATAGGTCTCTTATCAGGTTTCAGGGGGATCATGAGTGAACAGCCCTTTTCAAGTCCAGCCAAAACTCTCAATTGGCCACTCCAGGATACTACATTAACCTTGTTGTTTCTAAGCCATTTCTGTGTAGATCCGGCTTTTTGCTTGGGGTCATTGTCTTGCTGGAAAACAATCCTCCCAAGTTGCAGTTCTCTTGCAGACTGCATCAGATTTTCCTCCAGAATTTACCGGTATTTTGCTGCATTAATTTTACCCTCTACCGTCATAAGCCTTCCAGGACCTGCTGCAGTGAAGCATTCCCACAGCGTGATGCAGCCGCCACCACGCTTCATGGTAGGGATGGTGTGCAGTTTGGCTTTTGCCAAACATAGCATTTAGTCTGATAGCCAAACAGCTCGTTTTGTTTCGTTAGACCACAGAATCTTCTTCCAGTTAACTTCAGAGTCTCCCACATGCCTTCTGGCAAACTCTAGCCGAGACTTCATGTGAGTTTTTTGTTAGCAGTGGCTTTGTCTTTGCCATCATCCCTTTAGCTGTGACTGGTGAACCATGTAGACAACAGTTGTTGTATGTGCAGTCACTCCCATCTCAGCCACTGAAGCTTGTAACTGTTTCAGAGTTGTCATAGGCCTCTTGGTGACCTCCCTCACTAGTCCCCTTCTTGCACAGTCGCTCAGTATTTGCTGATTTACTGCTGTGCCGTATTCTTTCCATTTCTTGATAATTTACTTAACAAGGGATATTCAGTAACTTGGAAATTTTTTTGTATCCAACTCCTGACTTATGCTTTTCAATAACCTTTTCTTGGAATTGCTTGGAGTGTTCTTTTGACTTAATGGCATAGTTTTTGCCAGGATACTGACTCACCAGCAGCTGGACCTTACAGGTACTGGTGTATTTTTACTGCAATCATTTGAAACACCTTGACTGCACACTTCTGAAACCAAATGGCTGCTCCAGTGATGATTTGGTCTGTCATATTAAAGAGGGTGAATACTTAAGCAATCAATTATTTTGTGTTTTATATTTGTAATTAGATCACTTATAGAGATCTTTTTTCACTTAAACACAGAAGAGTCTTTTCTGTTGATCAGTGTCAAAAAAGCCAAATAAAATCCACTGTGATTCAATGTTGTAAAATAATAAAAACATGAGTAGAGAAGTCATGTTGCAACTCTACAAATCTCTAGTGAACCGCACTTAGAGTATTGTGTTCAATTCTGGTCACCTCATTATAGGAAGGATGTGGAAGCTATGGAGAGGGTGCAGAGGAGATTTACCAGGATGTTGCCTGGTTTGGAGAACAAATCATATGAAGCAAGGTTAGCAGAGCTGGGACTTTTCTCTTTGGAGCGTAGAAGAATGAGAGAGGACTTGATAGAGGCCTACAAGATTATGAGAGGAATAGATAGGGTGGATAGTCAGTACCTGTTTCCCAGGGCACCAATAGCAAACACCAGAGGGCATATGTACAAAGTTAAGGGAGGGAAGTTTAGGGGAGACATCAGGGGTAAGTTTTTTTACACAGAGGGTTGTGAGTGCCTGGAATGACTTGCTAAGGATGGTGGTGGAGGCTAAAACATTAGGGGTATTTAAGAGCCTCTTGGACAGGCACATGGATGAAAGAAAAATGGAGGGTTATTCGGTAGTGTGGGTTTAGTACTTTTTTTAAGGATTATATGGGTCAGCACAACATGGAGGGCTGAAGGGCCTGTACTGTGCTGTAGTGTTCTATGGGAAAACTTCCAAGGGATGAATACTTTTATATAGGCACTGTATATAAATACACACACTCAGATAAACACAAACACATAGAGTACTGGTTAAAATAGGAAAATGGTTGGGAAACAGAAATAAGAGTACTTGGATTTGTATTAGCTCAGTAGTGTTAAGTGCTGTTTGGTAACTGGAAAGACTTAATATTCAGTATTGTGCAAAAGTCATATATGTTCCTAGCACTTTTGTACAGTATTTTATATAATTACTTTTAAATTTAGAGTGGGAGGGGTCAGGGAGAGGGGAGGGAGCAAGAAGCACCAGAGAGACATTCTGTAATGATCACTAAACCAATTGTTTGGAATCAAATGACTTTTCCTGGTGTCTCAGGCTGGGTGTGTCTGTATTGGACCCATGCCACACTCACGCACACACCCCCCCCTGCCCCCGGCCGCTGGCATGCCTTCTCTGCTACCTGTCCCAAACCCCTCCCATGGTACACCACCCTCACCGTTACCAGCTTTCTTTGTTCCTGCCAGATTTACAAATTCACTCTCTGCTCCAAGTTGACAGGTCTGAGGAACCCTAGCTGTGTGTGTGTGTGTGTGTGTGTGTGTGTGTGTGTGTGTGTGTGTGTGTGTGTGTGTGTGTGTGTGTGTGTGTGTGTGTGTGTGTGTGTGTGTGTGTGTGTGTGTGTGTGTGTGTGTGTGTGTGTGTGTGTGTGTGTGTGTGTGTGTGTGTGTGCCTAAGACTTTTACACAGTACTGTGTATATACAATATATATCCTATCGTAATTTGTAGTTTTTTATTATGTATTGCAATATACTGCTGCTGCAAAGCAACATATTTTGCAAAATATGCCAGTGATATTAAATCTGATTCTGATACATTTGTACATTTTATTTTTTAAGTTAATTTCAAGATTTTTTAAAACATGTTTAAGGCATTTGATTGGTCTTGGAATTGATTTTTGTAGTACTGAATTAACCAAGACCAAGAGAAATGTAATTATGCTATGTTTAATTATGCTCATGAGAGCCTTTATTTCTCTGTGCAGTCTGCCCAGTTTGCTATCACCAAGGCAAGACTGGTACTTTGCTCTCATGGTGATTTAGAGCAGCATTTTTAGCCTCAGTATGTCGTTTACTTAAAAGCAGCAGTCTGAGGCTGGTAATGGCCTGGAGATGGCAGTTAATACTATTAGGTTCTTCTTGTTTCACCCATTACACTACTGGCGTTTCGGGCAGCAATAAAGATCCTCCATCTCTGGCAGTGTTCGTGGCTTCCTTCATCATGTCAGTAGCTTCCTCTCGATTTTCATGCCAGTCCCGGGCGGAGACTCAGGAATATCATCACACTCAGATGTAGAGGGATTTTTCATTGCTGTTTCCAGGGTTCGGATCGGCACACACATTTTGGTTTGGAATGTTGTTCACTTCAATTGTTTGCATGGTTTGTGTTTTTTTTTTCTTTCTCTTGCGCATGGGGTGCTGGTCTTTTAATTTTTTAAAATTGGGTTCTTTCGGGTTTCTTGCTTCGTGGTCACCTGTAAGCAAGCAAATCTCAATATTGTACGATTTATACATTCTTTGATAATAAATGCACTTTGAATCTATAGAGTCATTTAACTAATACCTTTCTTTAAGGTATTTATTTGATGGATTGTAAATCTTTAATTCAATTCATAGACAAAATCCAAACTAGATCATTGGGGAATTTCATAAGATAATTACTTAAGTTACTAGTCGAAAAGCAAAGCACTGCTGGTATAGAAATCTAAATAAAAAGAGGAAATGCCAGAGATAACCGGCTGGTCAGTCAGCATCTGTTGAGATGGGGAAATGAAATTGTTGGCTTTTCGCCAGAACTGAGGAATATCAGATTTTAAGATGCAGGGAGGGAAGGAGAGAGCAGGTCTGGGTAAGATGGAAGCCGGAAGGGTTGAAATTATGAAAGGAGTTAAATTGTACATTAAGGGGGATTCATGAATTTGAGGTACACTAGAGAGTCACAACTGGGAGAACCAGAAGGAAAAGACCTCTGCAGTAATGTGAAATATAGCAGAAAGCTGGAACTGATGGCTTTGTGGCCACGTTTGTGGACGATATGAAGATGGGTGGAGTAATGTGAAATAAAACAGAAAGCTGGAATTGATGGCTTTGTAGCCACATTTGCGAACGATACGAAGATGGGTGGAAGGGCAGGTGCAGTTGAGGAAACAGAAGCTACAGCAGGACTATGGCAGTTAGGAAGTGTATGGTCATGAAACCTATTGTTATGTTCAAAGGAATTAATAGAGTAGAAGTGGAGAGCATGCTTCCTATAGTGGGAGAATCTTAGACCAGAGGTCACAGCTTCAGAATAGAGGGACGTCCATTTAGAACAGAGATGAGGGGAATTTCTTCAGCCAGAGGTTGGTGAATCTGTGGAATTCATTGCCACAGGAGACTGTGAAGGCCAAGTCATTGGGTGTATTTAAGGCAGAGATTGATAGAGTCTTGTGATTAATTAGAGCATGAAGGAATATAGGGAAAAGGCAGGAGATTGGGGTTGAAAGGGAACTGGATCAGCCATGATGAAATGGTGGAGCAGGCTCAATGGGCTGAGTGGCCTAATTCTGCCCCTCTATCTTATGGTCTGAAGTTATTGAAGTCACTGAGGAGCCAATTGGCTGTAGTTCCAGAGCAACACAGACACACTGCTCAGCAGGTCAGGCAGCATCTATGGAAATGAATCAACAGTCCCAAGACCCTTCATCAGGACAGGAAAGGAAGGGAGAAGATGCTAAAATAAGAAAATGGGGTGAGGGGAAGGAGAACAAGCTAGAAAGTAATAGGTAAAGCCAGGTGGATGAAGAGGGGTGATGAATTAAGAAGCTGGGAGGTGATAGGTGGAAAAGTCAAAGGGCTGGAGAAGAAGGAATCTGATAGGAAATGAGATTCTTCTCTTCTATCAGACCATGGGAGAAAAGGGAGAAGGATAGGCACCGGGGGAGATGATGGGCAAGTGAGGTAAGAGGCCAGACTGGAGAAATGAAAGGGCAGAGGAATAAAATAATTGAAGTTGGAGAAATCAATGCTCATGCCATTAGGTTGGAGGCTGCCTCGACAGAACATGAGGTATTACTTCTCCAACCCTTGAATTGATCTTATTGTGGAAGAAGAGAAGGCTGTGGACTGATCAGAATGAGAGTTGGAATCGGAATTAAAATGTTCGGCCACTGAGAATTTCCAGTTTTTGCAGATGAAGTGGTTCCCCCAATTTACAATGGGTCTCACCAATGTAAAGGAGGCCGCATCAGAAGCACTGGATCCCACTGACAACCCCAACAGATTTGCAGATGAAGTGATGCCTCACTTGGAAGGACTGTTGGGGCCCTGAATGGAGATGAGGAAGGAGGTGAATGGGCAGGTGTAGCATTTCTGCTAGTTGCAGGGATAAGTGCCAGGAGGGAGATTAGTGGCTGGATTTCCAATCATTCTAGGATATAAGGTACGGTCCCTCGAGCTTGAATTGAGTTGCAGTAGAAGAGTGCGGATGGTTTAGGATGGATGTCACAGTGAGAAAGGGATGGGATAGAATGGGACTACTAATGGCTTCTAAACTAACTGGCTGTGGACTCACTTTGGTAAAATACTATTTGTTCACTTTGATTCTTCACATGATTTGATTTTCTCTCTCTGCAGATCAGGTGTTTGACGGTCTTTTTAGTGGGTTCTATTGGTTTTCTTTGTTTTGTGGCTGCCTTTAAGGAGAGGAGTTGGAGAGATGTTTCTAGATGGTTATAGTAGATGCGTTGGTAATCATTTACCAAAACTCTAGACTCTGGGCAGGTCCCGGCAGATTGGAAAATAGCAAATGTCACACCACTTTTTTAAAAAGGATGTAGGCAAAAGACGGACAACCAGAGGCCATTTAGCTTAACATCTGTGGTCAGGAAGATACTTGAAGCTGTCATTAAGGAAGAAATAGCGAAACATTTAGAAAGGGGAGGTTCCATTAGACAGATGCAGCATGAATTCAGAAAGGGCAGGTCCTGTTTGACAAACTTACTGGAGTTCTTTGAGGACATAATGGGTGCAGTGGATAGAGGGGAACAGGTGGATATTGTACACTTGGCTTTCCAGAAGGCGTTCAATAAGGTGCCGCACAAGAGACTTATAAATAAGATGTGGATGCATGGAGTTGGAGGAAGTGCATTGGCATGGATAGTGGATTGGTTAACGAATAGAAAGCAGAGAGGTGGTGTTTCTCCGGTTGGCAGTTGGTGGTGAGAGGGGTGCTGCAGTGGTTGGTACTGGGCCCGCAGATGTTTACCATTTACATTGATGATTTGGAAGAGGGGACTCAGTGTAGCGTAGCAAAATCTGCTGATGGCACTAAACTGAGTGGACAAGTGAATTGTACAGAGGATGCGGAGAGTCTGCAGAGGGATATAGATAAGGTTAAGTGAGTGGGTCGAGGTCTGGCAGATGGAATACAGCGTTGGTTAATGTGAGATCATCCACTTTGGAAGGAATAATAGAAGAGCAGATTATTATTTAAATGGTGAAAGATTGCAGCATACTGTTGTGCAGAGGGACTTGGGAGTGCTTGTTCACGAATCGCAACAAGTTGGCTTGCAGGTACAACAGGTTATTAAGAAGGCAAACGGAATGTTGGCCTTTATTGCTAGAGGAAATTCAAGAGCAGGGAGGTGATGCTGCAACTATACAGGGTACTGGTGAGACCACTCCTGGAGTACTGTGTGCAGTTCTGGTCTCCATACTTGAGGAAGGATATACTGGCTTTGGAGGCAGTGTAGAGGAGGTTCACCAGGTTGATTCCAGAGATGAAGGGGTTAAATATGAGGAGAGATTGAGTTGCCTGGGACTATACTCTGGAATTCAGAAGAATGAGAGGGGATCTTATAGAAACATACAAAATTTTGAAAGGGATAGATAAAATAGAAGTAGGAAAGCTGTTTCCATTGGTAGGTGAGACTAGAACTAGGGGACATTGCCTCAAGATTCAGGGGAGAAGATTTAGGACGGAGATGAGGAGAAACAGTTTTTCTCAGAGAGTGGTGAATCTGTGGAATTCTCTGCCCAGGGAAGCAGTTTAAGGCTTCCTCACTAAATATATTTAAGATACAGTTAGATAGATTTTTACATAGTAGAGGAATTAAAGGGTTATGGGGGAAAGGCAGGTAGATGGAGCTGAGTTTATGGACAGACCAGCCATGATCTTATTGAATGGCGGGGCAGACTCAATTAGCCGGATGGCCTACTCCTGCTCCTATTTCTTATGTTCTTATGTTTCCTATGGTGGAGGAGTCTCAGACCAGAGAATGGTGAGTATGTGGAATTCGTTGCCAAGTCACTGGTGTATTTAAGGCAGAGGCTGATAGATTTTTGATCAGTCAGGGCATGAAGGGATGCAGGGAGAAGGCAGGAGATTGGGGCTGAGAGGGAACTGGATCAGCCACGATGATATGGTAGAGCAAACTCAATGGGCCATATGGCCTAATTCAGCTCCAATGTTTTATGGTCTTAAGGAATCTAAGGGTTGTACAAAGTATACATATTTTGATAATAAATGTACTTTGAACATTGAACTTTTTAGAATTATGGTGACTTGCAGTGGCAGTTTGGGGTTTTCTTGTGTACTGAATGGAGGTGTTTCATAAAGCTGGAACCCAGTTTCCTCCAAGTATAAATCTAACCCTGTGTGTTGTTGCCTAGTGTCACACATTTCAGTTGGTTTATCTGTATTCATTACTGTACTGTTTGTTGGGATTGAGTGTTGAGAGTATAACAATACCATATCACCAAATGGCTCCTGTATGGTACATTGTCAACAGGATAGCATTCTGCTGCTTCATGCTTCCTTTATTCCTCCCAGCGGTAGGCAACTACTTGTTACTTTCTGAAGCCGCCGCCTTTCATATGTTGCAGGGAAATGTCAGCTAATCCAGCATCATCCCAGTAGAAGCATTTATCTTTTAAGGTGCCTAGCTTGCCACCGAGCAATATTATCCCAGCGGTAAACAGCTTTACAGTGAATCCTTACAAGATCAGTGACAAACTGTGTGTATTGTCACAACTCAAACTGAACTGAAGTATCATCATTTAATGGCCTCTAATTTAATGCTGAAAGTGTTTACCAACTTCCTTAGCACTGGAGAGTGATAAAAATAACTTGTACTGGTAAATGTACAAGAATTTTGTAGAATTTTCATTGAAAGGGGTAAACTGATATGCATAGAGTCATAAAACATTACAGCACAGAAAGAAGCCCTTCGTCCCATCTCATGTATGACCTGCCTAGTCCCATTGACCTGCACCGGGATCACAGCCCTACCTCCCTATCCATGTGCCTGTCAGAATTTCTCTTATTTGTTGAAAACGAACTCACATCCACCACTTGCACTGGCAGCTCATCCTACACTCTCAGCGTGAAGAAGTTCCCCCTCAGGATCCTCTTAAGCATTTCGCCTTTCACCCTTAGCCCATGACCTACTCTCATCCAACCTCATGATGGGAAAATCTCAGGGCAGCTGCTCAATTAATAAGTTTCTGTCTGCCCCTTATGTATTCATACTGCTGTTACAGTTGTACCCATGACTATACATTTACCCAGTATAGTTATGTTGGGAATAGGCGCAACCTGTTGCCTCAGTTCACTTTGAGATGCCCACTTTTTGATATACAGTGGATTCTGATTAATTGGGACACATCAAGACCAGTACATCTTGGCCCAATTAAGTGGCTGCCCCAATTAACTGAAATTTCGTGGAAGTAGTTAAAAAGGTATAAAAAAGCCAAACTGAGTAACAAATTATGTATTTAAATGAAATACAGAACAAATTAAGACTGTGTGTTTAGCGATGGAGAAATTCATGTACTTTGCATTCTATTGACTGTAAATGAACAAAATCAGCGGTCACCTAGTATAGAAAATTGGACTGCCTTCATTCAATGATTTTGACAATTGCATCCTCCAAATCTTCATTTTCGTTGTAACATTTAAGATGATTGTTGATATCTTCATATTCTTCAGTTTCTAACTTGTTGAAGTAGTGAAATGCTTTCATTTTCACTCACAGCCATCTCTGGCATCTCCAAGCTTGAATACTTGAAACTCGTGAGCAAACCAGTTCTGAATTGTCTTAGTGCTTATTTCTCACCAACTATCAGAGACAAAAATTGCTGCTTTCTGAACAGAAACGTGTTTAAAAACTATTCACTCTAAGCCATGCTAGTACACTGACACTAGTTAGGAACTGCTCGGCAGCAGTTTCCTGCTCCATTTAAGAGGCACAGTTTTCCAAATAAACAAATGGAATCCTTGTTATTTTCTCAATTCGTTTTTGGTCTTTAAGAGTTGTCCCAAATAAGCGGCTTTTCTGACTAACAAATGGCCCAATTTACCGGAATCCACTGTATTTTCACTTGCAAGCTCTCCTGCATGCATGCTTGGAGATAGGTATTCCATATGGTAAAATAGTTATGACTTTCAGTCTAGATGTATGAAAGGGCCAGCTTATTAACCCGTTCTTACCAGGAATATGCTGTCTGTAGATACAGGTTATATCAGTATCTGAGCATCCAGAACATAAGGTAACCCTATTCTAAAAATGGGGTAAAAGGTGTCATCCAGTCTACAAGGATAGCCATTCAATCTGGTGGTATCATGACATATTACCAAGTTTGCACAGAGACTGGGTGGTTTTATTGTGTATTTTTATTTTAAATGTACTGTTTTGAAGATGGCAATCATATATCTATGTGGTGGGGACTATGTGCGGCAGGGGTGCAGAAGATGTCTGTGATGTTCCGGTGACACAACCATCCCTTATTCTCTATATTTGGGAGTGCCATTGTTTCTGTAGTTGACCACATGTTCCTCATTGTCCTGGAATATTAGATCTGTAGAGTCCACCCGTATTGGGATTTTTCCTCTGCACCTTACTCTATTGCAGGAGACTTAGGTGAGCCCTTGGGAATTTAAAATGTGCTGCACGTGTCACTGGACCTTCCTGATTTCTGACCACTGTCACTGCTGTCCCTTCCTCTTTCTCTTGGGACTCAATTTATTATCCTCTACCCACTGCCCACTTTTCAGGGAGAACCTAGAAAGAAAGAATGAGAACTTGGAAGCAAACTGTAGAAGATTGGATGTCAGGCCTCGACACAGAGATATTCAGGAGTGCCGACCTGTACAGCACCAGACATGCCATGAGTGAGCCCAGGGAGCCCTCATCATTGTGGGAAAAACATACTTAAAAGCTCAAGAAGCACTCCCAGAGGGTTGACCATGATGGGTCTAGGGAACAAAGCAGGTCTAGGGCTTTGTTTGAGAAGTCCCCTGTGCCATTTCTGTCAGCTAACATTGGTACAGTGGACTCCCAAAGTGATTCTTAAACCTCACCAATTAGGGTTCATATTTCCCATGCTGGCTGGATGTGTCAGCGCATTCTCAAAGCATCCTCAGGCACTGGTTTCTTTTTGACAATTTTAATCAACAGAGTCAAGGAAGATAACTAAGGTTAAATAAAGCATTGATGGTTTCGCATCAAGATAAATTAGAGGACCCTGCTGCTTGAATCAGTGAGCGAACCTTTTACATGAGTTGTTGTGTGTAATTCCAAAACTGCTTTTGGTTATGAATGCCTTGTTAAGAAAAAGAGAGGCCTTAACTGCTGAACTCCTCCTCAATGCATTAAAGGCCATGGTGGAGTCTGGCTGGAGGTTTTCTTTTCCCCATGTAAATTCCAGTCCTGACAGAACCAGGATCTAAGACCAAGAATGGACATTCCATTTGAATGGCCAACTTTTGAAGTGCTCAGCTCACCTGGTATGTCTCAATGAGACCTACTTTGTGGATTTCTCTTCCTGATGTTACATACTGGATAGTCCTCTGGAAAGGGATTTGTAGTCTGTTCCTTCCTTTTGGCACTTTGAGATGTTCGTAAGAGTATTGCTTTGAACTTCATGTTCTTGGGCAGCCGTGGTAGTCTTGGAGGTGATCCTCAATACCAACTTTGGAGAATTGCAGTTTTAGGATGAAAACAATTGGGCTGATGAATTACAATAGTTCTTAGTTTATACTGACTTTTAAAGCTGTGACTGAAATCCTTTGTAGAGTTTCTAATACCAGTAAAGTTGTGGAAGGCAACTGTGCAGGACAAGAGCCATGTTGCAAGGCCAGGCTTTGACTAGATAGAAGAACGTAGTGTCCTTTGTCCCCACAAGGCCCTTTGGATGAGAATAATCTGATATCATGCATCTGCTGATTGTGTTCAAGTGCCAAACGTTACTGGATCAGAATGAACCCCATGAAGTATTCAGTTTATAAAACTGTACTGTCAAGTATTTGAGGCAACAGGAACAGGTCTCAGCTTGAAGGTGGCAATGAGTTGTTATAATACTGGTCCAGCTTGGTTAAGTCTTCAGATGTTTCAGTGTATCATGGTGCTAGTGACTGACAGTAACAACGGCACTGTTTGACCTGCAGTCCTGAAGTTAAAGTTTTCTCTCAAACTTGTCCTCGTGCTGGAACGATGATTCCATTCTAAAATTAAACCTCACATTGTAAATTAGTGAATCATTTCCCAGTGCAGGTGGTGCACAAACATGGGCACTGTCAGCCAAATGATTGTTTCTAACTGGTGCTGGGTACCACTGGTGGGCTTCTGGATACCAGAACCATCAGGTTGAGCTAGCCTTCCTGTTTAGCTTAAGAGCACCGTGTTTGTCTGCCAAAATAAGTTATATCTATAGAAGTGCTTCCAGAGATAAACTCCATTTTCCCAAGCGGAAGTGGATCTTTTGGTAATTAATACTGACTTTTGCACATCTCCTACTTCACAGCCACAATCCTTTGAAAGCCTTCCTTTCACTTTAAAGGAGAAAGCTTTAAGATTTTATTTTGATCCAGCACTATTCTTGCTCCCCTCACCTCTTCGTCTTGTAGGAAGAGAAGCTGGGATATAAGATTCTAACTCCAGTTCGAACAACCCCTCTCCAACCTTCATGTTTTTTTTTCAATGACGGAGATCGGTACTGTAAATAGAGATGAGTTCTGCTTCCTTTGGTTGATGATACACGTATTAGAAAAGAGCAACACACAAAGCACATCTCTTGATGTGGTGGAAGTTATAATGGCCCTCAGCTGAGAATGATGACCCCTGCCAACAATATTCCCATTATTAGGGCTGTTTAACTCTGCAGAATCAAAGCTGCTTCCATACCAGCATAAACAGCTGCAGTGGAAAATTTCCTTTCATCTTTCACCCATTCATTGAGGGACTACACATTTAATTTACATTTTATGAAAAGAGAATTAGAAAACAGGCCACCCCACAGATCTATGTTTGTGGCTAGAACCCTGGTCTGAGGCTGGAAAAATTGCTGTACTCGTGCTTTGAATGATGGAATTCCTTATGCATGAGCAATGAAAATGTAGAACTCTGGAACCAGTTTTCCTTTGATATTATTCTGAAGTACTCTACATGTTTCCATGTTGTTCTGCAGCTTCATTCTCCTCCATTCTCTCTTCCCAAGTTAAGGGTAGTTTTCTATGGTTGATACATTACTGGTTAATAATTTCTCTGAAATGAGACCCCCTAACAGATCTATAACTGATAATACGGAGGTGGAACTGCAGTACTGCTGATGCTGAAACTGGTCTCACTTTAAAAGGAGTATTTTAGGTCGAAGTTCATTTGATTCCAGAGGATAATGAATTGAATAAATAGGACAGCCTACCTCTGGTAAAGCCTTAATTCTCTTTTTGTTAATTATTTATCCCCTAGTTATCTCTTGCCCCTTTCCTCCTTTGTCCCCACCAATCTGGGAGTATGGGCTTGTTGTGCTTTTCAAAAAAAAAATTAATCATCTACCTAATTTCAGCTGCATTGCTACCAGCTCCTTGGTTTTGAAAGCAACCAAGGAATGGTCCAGGGCAGAAATTGTATGTAAAGACTGGGATGGTCGTTTGACCATGGTATCCAATTGTAAGGGGGTATTGTCCCTGTGCTTTAATTTAAACTCTCCCCCCCCCCAATTCAACTGGGCTTGTTCACTGGTATGTGAAGGATAACTTCATTTGAAGAATGGAGAAGACCCTGCTAGAGGTACGTCATCAACTTTCCTGATAACAGATGTGAGTAGTAATTAGTGAACTAGAAATTAGTTGGGGGCATGGAAAAAGGCTGTGAAGGTATCAATGTTGTTCTGCAGCCGACTTTTTTACCCTCCAACAGGCTTGAATAAAAGGTTAAGATCAAATAAAGCATATGTTTTAAATTAAACAAGCTTGACCTTGTTAAACCTACATGTCGCCTTGAATCCACATCACAGGAAACAGAATAGATTTTGTAATAGTTGACTGACAGTGAGATTTTAAAATCAGTAAGTACTGTATTTTAACATATTTTCACCATACTGGTAGCAAATTTGCTGTGTTAGGCCAAATTCTATAAGCTATTTTCCTTTTCCCTCTTAAAACAGCTAATTTTTAAGGGTCGTCATCGTCTCCTTTATCAATTTAGAAATTTAGTTTAATTAATATTTTAATTTTAAAGGTTTTAGTTTAGTAGTTTTAAAATTTGTTGCTGATTTTTAAAGCAGTAGACTTTTTCATAGCTATTAAATATACCAACTAGTTGTGTAGAACAGGCAAATTATAGCTGTCCAATTCGATTTATTTTATTTTGTTCTGTAAAAATACAGCACAGTAACAGCTCTTCACGCCAACTAGCCGAGCCAAGAAGTCTGAGTTACAAATGTACAACCAAGCCAAACAACTCTTATTTGCTGGTCGGTTAAAGTTGATGCAAAGTTCATTTTGCTGACACTATTACAGTTTTCCATTGTGAGAGTGTGAATACCAAATGGCCAGCAAAGGCTCCATTGTAACTGTCTGAGAACAAAGCCCAGCCTGTCAATTGGACTGAGGTTGACCTGTGCCCTTAACTTACTTAAGTCCCATCACCCCCACTGGGGCATAGGGTGCTGACAGAATTCTCCATCCTCGGCCAGTCTTTCAAGGTGCTTACTTACTGTCCATTACGCCACTGGCATTCAGAGCAGTAGTGAAGGTCCTCCATCTCTGGCTGTGATCAGGGCTTCCTTCATCATGTCAGGAGCTCGGTTTTTCACTACTCTCAGTCATGCAAGTCTCAGCTGGAGACTCAGGAATACCATCACGCTCAGATGTAGAAGGATTCTTCATTGCTATTTCCTTAACAGTTTTGTTTTACCAGTCAAGGTTGTTATCCCTGAGCTAAACCCCCGAACCTGGAGGACCGCTCTTAGTCTGGCCTCTACCCTTTGACCTGTTTGGCATGGGTGACCCTACCAGGAGCCAAAGCATAAAGCCCTGACTCCAGCCAACACAGCTCTCCAGGTTATTTGGGCACACAAACCTCTTATCCACAGCGAGGTTGTGGTCCTTTTGGAGGTTCAAGGTGCAGCCCATTGAAAATCTTTCCTCTCACAGGGATGAAGTCTTTGAGGCTTCTGTTGGCATTTCTGTAGCCCTGGGTTTTTACAGGATGGGGTTACTAGCCCCATGGCCAATCCTCCTTTCGCAGCCGGGCTTGGGGCTGTCCATGGTGGAATTTGGGCCCTGAAGTTGTACATTTTGCCCACTATTCAACTCTGTTCTTGTAAAGTTTGTATTTTTATTTCCTTAATATTACTCGACAAATGTTGCAGAGATGACAGTTTATAATCTAGAGCTAGAAGAGAAGTAACAAGGTGGAATTAAAAAGATGCCGATCTATATGTAAATGATCAGCAAGGCAGGATATTTTTGGTAGGCTCATGCTATGCATGTATTGTGCATACCTCACATGAGTGATGCTAATGTAGTTACAGAATACCAGTATATCATTTTTTTCTTTTTTTGTGTCATCTTTAGGGGTGGCTCACAGGAAAAAGATGAAACAGCATCTCCAGAACTTCTGTCAACAGTGCAGAGCAAAATAACTCAGGTATGAATAACGCAGCTGCTGTGTTAGATTTTATTTGAAGTCATGGCATTGCTAACAAGGCTCCCTGGTGCTGCCCTGCACTTCTAATACCAATCTATACTTTATGTGCACGTCTACACTCTCACCATTCTACAGGTGTGCAGTAGAGCCCATCATAACAAGCTATATCCGTGCTCGGTATGGAAACTGCACTGAGGTGGACAGGAAGGCTTTATAATGGGTAGTCCAAACTGCCCGATGCATCACCAGCACTTGCACCTAGGACATATTTACGGAGAGGTGCTGGAAAGGGGTTGGTAACATCATGAAGGATCATGAAGTGGAGTGTTTGTCCCATTTCCATCAGGAAGTGGCTACGTAGCATCCACACCAGGGCTATCACCATCATTATGTGGCATGTTGTGTGACAAGGACAATCATGGTCTATATCCATGATTATTCTTTTCTACAGAAGTGATTTGCCATTGCCTTCTCCTGGGCAGTGTCTTTACACTCAAAAACAGTTACTTTCCCCAAGCAGTGAGGCTGATCAACACCTCCACCCACTAACCCACCCCCCTACACCCCCAACCATCACTAATTTATCATTTCCTGTCTGTCATCTTATGTACCAATAATCCTTTATGGACATACAATCAATCTACGTATATAAGCTACCTTAACTATTTATAATGTGTATTGTTTTAATTATTATTGTGTCCTTTATCTTACGGATTTTCTTTTGTGCTGCATTGGATTCAGGGGAATAATTATTTCGTTCTCCTTTACACTTCTGTACTGGAAATGACGTTAAACAATCTTGAATCTTGATCTTTGTAAAGGGGGTCTTTATATAAGCAAAGTTAAAACCTGAAGGTTATAGGCGATGTGTAGATTGTAGGGAAAGTACTTCAGAGACTTTTCTGATACTTCTGAATTAAATTAACTTTATTACTTATTCATATACATGAGTAAAAAACTTTGTTACGTCTCCGTCTGAATGTGCAATGTGCAATTATAGTAATTTATAATAAATATTATGTACAACAGGACAGTCAACATAACATAGAAATACAGTTGCATCAGCATTAATCAGTCTGATGGCCTGGTGGAAGAAGCTGTCCTGGAGCCTGTTGGTTCTGCCCTTTATGCTGCAGTACTGTTTCCCAGATGGTAGCAGCTTGAACAGTTTGTATTTGGGATGACTCGAGTCTCCAATGATCCTTCAGGCCTTTTTACACATCTGTCTTTGTTAACAATCTGAATAGTGGGAAGTTCACATCTACAGATGCGCTGGGCTGTCCACACCACTCTCTGCAGAGTCCTGCGATTGAGGGAAGTACAGTTCTCATACCAGGCAGTGATGCAGCCAGTCAAGATGCTCTCAATTGTGCCCCTATAGAAAGTTCATTGAATTTGGGGGCCCATATCAAACTTCCTCAACCATCTGAGGTGAAAGAGGCGCTGTTGTGCCTTTTTCACTACACAGCCAGTATGTACCGACCATGTGAGATCCTCGGTGATGTTTATGCCAAGGAACTTAAAGCTGTTCATCCTTTCAGCCCCAGATCCATTGATGTCAATAGGGATTAGCCTTTCTCCATTCCACAACCAGCTCCCTTTTTTTGACGAATGAGGGGGAGGTTGTTTTCTTGACACCACTGTGACACGGTAATGACTTCTTCTCTGCAGACTGCCTCATTATGATTTGAGATTAGGCCAATCAGTGTAGTGTCGTCAGCAAATTTAATTAGCAGATTGAGGCTGTGGGTGGCAACACATTCATGGGTATTCATAGAGTGGGGGTGGGGTCTTAGTACACAGTCCTGAGGGGTACCTGTGTTGAGGGTCAAAGGGGCAGCGATCTGACAGGAAGTCCAGAGTGGTGGTAGATCCAGCTACGCAAGGCACTAAAAGGAAGAGAAATATACAGAAAGAACTTTGAAGCTTATTATTTATGATCTACAACCTACAGATTCAGTTTCAGCAACTCTACAACTCACATTCTCAGTATTAACATAGAACATAGACCCGTACAGCACAAGAACACAATGTTGTGCCAAACCAATTAAATTAGAAGTGAAATGGCAAACTAAAGTAATCTCTTCTGCCTTTACAATGTCCATATCCTTCCATTTTCCTCACATTCATGTGCCTATCTAAACACCTCTTACAAGTCTCAAATGTTTCTGTCACTACCACCTCTCATTCCAGGCACCCACCACTCTATGTAAAAAATATTGCCCCTCATGAGGTGGGGTATAGAAAGGGTAAATGCAAGCAGGCTTTTTCCACTGAGGTTGGGAGCAACTTGAGATCATGAATTAAGGTGAAAGGTAAAAAGTTTAAGGGGAACATGAGGGGTAACTTCTTCACTCAGAGGGTGGTGAGGGTATGGAATGCCAGCACAAGTGGTGCATGGAAGCTCAATGTTTTTATGAGAAGATTGGATAGATATGTAGGTGGGAGAGGTGTGGAGGGCTAAGGCACTAGTGCAGCTCAGTGGGAGTAGGCTGTGTAAGTGGTTTGGCACGTACCAAAGGGGATGTTTCTCTGCTGTACTTTTCTGTGACTCGCATCTTCGATTGATTTACTTATTTTTAAAATTTGCACAATTTCTCGTCTTTTGAACATTGTCAGCCTTTATCTATGTATATAGATTTTCAGAAATTCTATTGTATTTTTTGACTACCCATGAATACCTGCAAGAAAATTAATCTTAAGGTAGTATATGGTAACATACCCAATGGATTCCAGTTAATTGGGACACATCATTATCAGTACAGTTTGGCTCGTTTGAGTGGCTGCCTCAGTTGGTCGAATTTTCAGGGAAATAGTTAAAAGGTACTAAAAAAAAAGACAAATTACTTTTTAAGTGAGTGACAAATTATGTATTTAAATGAAATACAGAACAAATTAGAACACTATCAATACCTCCACAGTACTATAAAACTGTATTAGTTGCTAATAGTTATTGATGCAGGAATTTATCTGCCACGTATTTGATTAATTTGATTGCCTGTAAATGAGCAAAATCAAGGCAGACACCAAGTGCAGATAACGGACTGACTTCATACAATGTTTTAGAAGACTGCATCCTCTAAATCTTCATTTTCCTTCTAACATTCAAGACGATTGCCCATACCTTTGTAATTCCTAACTTGTTGAAGTCATGAAATTGTTTAATTTTCACTCCAGGCCATTTCTGGCATCCCCAGGCCTGAATGCTTGAAACTTTGGTGAGCAAAACAAATTTTCTTACAGCTTATTTGTCACCAATTATCAGTGACAAAAATCTCACTTTTTGAACCCAAACACACACAGCTGATGCTGTTTAAAAACTGTTAGGTCTAAGCATGGTGTAGTGTCTAACGGAGAGTGGTGATAGCTAGAAACTCTTCAGCAATAGTCTCCTGCCCCAAATAAGTGGTGTAGGGAATGAAGGGAATCCCGGCTAGTTTTCTGGAGTTGGTTTGGTTCTTTAAAATTTGACCCAAATAAGCAGCTGCCCTGACTAACCAACCCGAATCCACTGTACATACTTTAATAATAAATTGACTTTGATTACACTGTTGATACATCAACCATGACAGAATCACAGTACCTCAGAAGTAATATTTCTGTGTGAAGAGTGGCGGAGATGTTGTACAACTATACACTCTACTACATTGCTTACATTGTGTTTTCTTTCGTGTAGGATCTAATGGCCAAAGTGCGAGCAATGCTGGCTGCTTCAAAAGATGTATAAACCCATCTTTCCTGGAGGAACAGCTATCAGTGGACCCTACAGCACCACAGAGATCCGAAGTGGCTTCCCGCAGTTTCAGCTGCCTCATTGCAGAAGAACTAATTGATTTAGACAATTTGGGCAGTATTTCCACTTTGGCACAAACTTTTGTACGGCTCCTTTTGATAAGTACAGTTTGAACCAAGATCTTATTCTGTTCTGTTGCCGTTTCGCAGTTACCCCTCTCCTGTTCTTGAACACAATGATAATGTGCTTTAAGGCGTTGGAAGCCCGCTGTGTCTCTGAAAGCACGGGGCTGCCCTTTGAGCGTTAAGATCTAGCTGCCTCTGGTCACTTGTGAGAACCAGACAGGAGCTCAGCATGTCCTTCTGTGAAGGAGTTCTACTATTTGATTTCTCAATGAGGTTACATCCCACTTTGTACATTTAAGGGAGGTCAAAAGGCATAAATCTTGGATGACAGATGTCTGGGGTTTTAAACTTGGAGCAATTTGTACAGGCAAGTCTACGAAGACCGGTGGAAGTACAGCAGAAAGTAGTATCCGCATTACTTATGATGTATTGTGTATCAACCATTTTGAGAAAACTTTGCATTTATTTAAACACCATCTATAAATTTACTTTGGTCTCCTGCCCTGAAAATTGAGGGGAATTGGCTCTGGTAACGTTTTCAACTACAGACGCAAAAAAAAACCGATTGAAATATTAAAGATAATTTATTTGTTTAGAATGGTGGTTAAAGACTGATTTGTGGGGCAAAGTGGAGTGAAAATGCACGAATGTTCCATCAGTTGGAAAGGTCATTCCAAAGTTCCTGTTGAACTGATATGCCATGTTTAGGATTAGCTTTTCTAACACAGCTGATCATAGTGGAGTTCACAAACTTTGCACACAGTTCAATGGTTCCATTTAATGTCAGAGGAAGTATACAGTAAACAACCTGAAATTGTTACTGTCCGCAGACATCTACGAAACAAAAGAAAATCCCAGTGAATGAACGCCAGGAAAACATTAGAACCCCAGACACACACAAGCAGCAGTGAAAGAATCAACCCTCCCCCTCCCCTCTCCTCACTTGTTCCAGCAGGAAGCATCAGCCCCCCACTACTCAACATGCCAGCAATAGCAAAACCATGAAGAGACCATGATCTAGAGTCCATCAAAAACTACAGTCCATAATCCAGCACTACGACTGCCACAGGCTCGCTCCCTCTCCCTCTCTCTTTCCCTCCCTTTCCCTCTCTCCCTCTCTTTCTCACACTAATGAGGTTGAAGGAGGTATCATCCCTTCCACAGTGAGAGGGGAGACCAACAGTTTGCTGTTCTGATGTTACTTTCTGCAGCATTGCTTATTCGAGCTCACCCAACTCAAGAATGAGCAGAGGGGGAGAGAGAACGATCGCTCAAGTGCAGAGACCTCCGACAGCTGCACCCACTCTCAATGTTCCAGTCTCTCACAACGCTTCAGTTGGCAACACCGGCGAGGAATCGAGTCCATAGGGCTGCACCCCTGGAGATAGCGAAAATGGCCTCTCAGCAAGCTCCAAGAGCGAGAGCCCATTCCTGTGGAGAAGCACAGTTCGAGTGCAGCTGTAGATCACGGACTCCGACAGAACACCAGCCACCTGAAAAAGGAAAGGAAAGAAAAGACATTAAAGAGAGGAATTTAAGCTGTTTCGCAGATGAATGTGAAGAAGTCACCCTCCGGTGCCATCTTAGCTCCTTGACATGCAGTTGCAATGATGTGAGCTGACTCAATAAGATTGCAGGAAAATTACTATTTCTGACTAAACGAAGATAAAATGATTGCATAGCTAATCAAGGTGAAACGTCAATTAATAGCCATTCATTCTTGTAAAAATAAAATAATTACCACAGCATGAAACAATGTTAATTATTATCCATTGTACTCGAGTTCACTATCTGGGTGGTTGAAAACATGTATCCATACCAGGCTTGGGGGCAGCACAGTGGTCAGCACAGGCGGCACGGGTTCTGTCCCGAAAGGAGTCTGTGTGTCCTCCGTGTGAGTTTCCTCCCACAATCCAAAGACTCACCAGTTAGTAGGTTAATTGGTCATTGCAAATTGTCCGGTGATTAGGCTGGGGTTAAATCGGGAGGAGGGGAGGGTTAGCTGGGCGACATGACTCAAAGTGCTGCAAGTGTCTATTCTGTGCTGTTTCTCAGTAAATAAATAAATCTTCTGGCCAATCTCAAAATTTAGCTAGGACAACCACACAACCTTTTTTAAAAAAAGAAAGGCATCAATTCAATGTACTCAATCAGTCCTGATGAATGGTCTCAGCCCGAATTGTCTCTTTTCCATTGATCTTTCCTGCACTGCTGAGTTCCTCCAGCATTTTGTGTGTGTTGCTTTGAATTTCCAGCATCTGCAGACTTTCTAGAATTTGCTGTACTGCAACCCACACTATTTAGACAGGAAATGGTTAATGCCAGTCTCTAAGAATGATGCACTACCTTCTATAAGAACACCTTAATTTTCTTCTTTTTCACCCCATAAACCCCACTGGAGCAAAGATCACTGACAGCAACTCACCGGAGTTCTCCAGCCTGGGCCGAATGTTAATCAGCACTGTGGTTTTTGCTTTCACAACTTTATACATCTTAGACCAAAGTCATTGCAGCAGAATTAGGCCATCTGGCCCATCGAGTTGACCCATTCAATCATGGCTGATCCTTTCTTTCTCTCCTTCAGTTCCCGGCCTTCTTCCCGTAACCGTTGATGCCACGTCCAATCAAGAACCTATCAATCTCTGCCTTAAATAAACCCAACGACCTGGCCTCCACAGCTGCACGTGGCAACAAATTTCACAAATTCACCACCCTCTGGCTCAAGAAATTTCTCCACATCTCTGTTTTGAAAGGGCGCCTCTCTATCCTGAGGCTGTGCCTTCTTGTCCTAGACTCTCCCACCATGGGAAACAACCTTTCCACATCTACTCTATCTAGGCCTTTCAACATTCAAAAGGTTTCAATGAGATCTCCCCTCATTACAGAAACATAGAAAACCTGCAGCACAATACAGGCCCTTGGGCTCACAAAGTTGTGCCGAATATGTCCCTACCTTGAATAGCCCTCTATTTTACTAAGCTACATGTACCTATCTAAAAGCCTCTTAAAAGACCCTATCGTAACCGCCTCCACCACTGTCATTGGCAGCCCATTCCACACACTCACCACTCACTGAGTAAATGACAACTCCTCTGTACCTACTCCCCAGCACCTTAAACCTGTGTCCTCTTGTGGCAACCATTTCAGCCCTGGGAAAAAGCTTCTGACTATCCACATGATCAATGCCTCTCATCATCTTATACACCTCTATCAGGTCACCTGTCATCCTCTTCGCTCCAGGGAGAAAAGGCCGAGTTCACTCAACCTATTATAAGGCATGCTCCCCAATCCAGGCAACATCCTTGTAAATCTCCTCTGCACCCTTTCTACGGCTTCCACATCCTTCCTGTAGTGAGGCGAGCAGAACTGAGCACAGTCCTCCAAGTGGGGTCTGACCAGAGCCCTATATAGTTGCAACATTACCTCACAGCTCCTAAATTCAATTCCACGATTGATGAAGGCCAATATTTACCAATTGGCTTCTTAACCACAGAGTCAACCTGCGCAGCTGCTTTGAGTGTCTTATGGACTTGGACCCCAAGATCCCTCTGATCCTCCACACTGCCAAGAGTCTTACCATTAATACTATATTCTGCCATCATATTTGACCAACGAAAATGAACCACTTCATACTTATCTGGGTTGAATTCCACCTGTCACTTTGCAGCCCAGTTTTGCATCCTACCAATGTCCCTCTGTAACCTCTGACAGCCCTCCACACTATCCACAACACCTCCAACCTTTGTGTCATCAGCAAACTTACTAACCCCTCCCTCCACTTCCTCATCCAGGTCATTTATAAAAATCACGGAGTAGGGGTCCCAGAACAGATCCCTGAGGCACACCACTGGTGACCGACCTCCATGCAGAATATGACCAGTCTACAACCACTCTTTGCCTTCTGTGGGCAAGCCAGTTCTGGATCCACAAAGCAATACCCTTTGGATCCCATGCCTCCTTACTTTCTCAATAAGCCTTGCATGGGGTACCTTATCAAATGCCTTGCTGAAATCCATATACACTACATCTACTGCTCTTCCTTCATCAATGTGTTTAGTCACATCCTCAAAAAATTCAATCAGGCTCATAAGGCACAACCTGCCCTTGACAAAGCCACGCTGACTACTCCTAATCATATACCTCTCCAGATGTTCATAAATCCTGCCTCTCAGGATCTTCTCCATCAACTTACCAACCACTGAGGTAAGACTCACTGGTCTGTAATTTCCTGGGCTATCTCTACTCCCTTTCTTGAATAAAGGAACAACATCCGGAACCTCTCCCGTCCCCATTGATGATGCAAAGATCATCACCAGAAGCTCAGCAATCTCCTCCTTCGCCTCCCACAGTAGCTTGGTGGTACATTTTGTCCGGTCCCAGCGATTTATTCAACTTGATGCTTTCCAAAAGCTCCAGCACATCCTCTTTTTTAATATATGCTCAAGCTTTTCAGTCTGCTGCAAGTCATCACTAAGATCCTTTTCCATAGTGAATACTAAAGTAAAGTATTCATTAAATAGCTCAGCTATTTCCTCCAGTTCCATACACACTTTCCCACTGTCACACTTGATAGATCCTATTCTTTCACGTCTTGCTCTTCACATACTTGTAGAATGCCTTGGGCTTTTCCTTAATCCTGCCCGCCAAGGCCTTCTCATGGCCCCTTCTGGCTCTCCTAATTTCCTTCTTAAGATCCTTCCTAGTAGCCTTATAATCTTCTAGATCGCTAACATTACCTAGCTCTCTGAACCTTTTGTAAGCTTTTCTTCTTCACTAGATTTATTACAGCCTTTGTACACCATGGATCCTGTACCCTACCATAACTTCCCTTGTCTCATTGGAACGTACCTATACAGAACTCTACACAAATATCCTCTGAATATTTGCCACATTTCTTCCGTTCTTTTCCCTGAGAACATCTGTTTCCAATTAAATGTCCAATTTCCTGCCTGATAGCTTCATAATTCCCCTTACTCCAATTAAGTGTTTTTCTAACTTGTCTGTTCCTATCTCTCTCCAATGCTATTGTAAAGGAGATAGTATTATGATCACTATCTCCAAAATCCTCTCCTCTTGTAGGCTTATCTACATACAGTGTCAAGAAACCTTCCTGAACACACCTAACAAACTCCACCCCATCTAAACCCCTCACTCTAGGGAGATGCCAATTGATATTTGGGAAATTAAAATCTCCCATCAAGACAACTTATTATTACATCTTTCCGGCATCTGTTTCCCTATTTGCTCCTTGATATCCCTGTTACTATTAGGTGGCCTATAAAAAACACCCAATAAAGTTACTGACTCCTTCCTGTTCCTAACTTACACCCACAGAGACTCCATAGACAATCCCTCCATGGCGTTCGCCTTTTCTGCAGCCGTGACACTATCTCTGATCAACAGTGCCACGCCCCCACCTCTTTTGCCTCCCTCCCTGTCCTTTCTGAAACATCTAAAACCTGGCACTTGAAGTAACCAATTCTCTCCCTGAGCTATCCAAGTCTCTGTAATGGCCACCACATCATATCTCCAAGTACTGATCCACACTGTAAGTTCATCCGCTTTGTTCACAACACTCCTTGCATTAAAATAGACACATCTCAAACCAATGGTCTGAGCAAGTCCCTTCTCTGTCACCTGCCTATCCTCCCTCTCGCACTGTCTACAAGTTTTCTCTATTTGTGAGCTAACTTCCTCTTCCCCAGTCTCTTCAGTTTGGTTCCCACCCCGCAACAATTCTAGTTTAAACTCTCCCCAGTAGCTTTAGCAAACCTCCCTACCAGGATATTGGTCCCCCTGGGATTCAAGTGCAACCCGTTCTTTTTGTACAGGTCACACCTGCCCCAAAAGAGGTCCCAATGATCCAGAAATCTGAATCCCTGCCCCCTGCTCCAATCCCTCAGCCACACATTTATCCTCCACCTCATTCTATTCCTATTCTCACTGTCACGTGGCACAGGCAATAATCCCGAGATTACTACCTTTGCAGTCCTGCTTCTCAACTTCCTTCCTAACTCCCTGTAGTCTTTTTTCAGGACCTCTTCCCTTTTCCTACCTATGTCATTGGTACCAATATGTACCACGACCTCTGGCTGTTCTCCCTCCCACTGCAGGATATCTTGGACACGATCTGAAACATCCCAGACCCTGGCACCTGGGAGGCAAACTACCATCCGAGTTTCTTTCCTGCGTCCACAGAATTGCCTGTCTGACCCCTTAACTATAGAGTCCCATATCACTACTGCCTTCCTCTTCCCTTCTCTACCCTTCTGAGCCACAGGGCCAGACTCTGTGCCAGAGGCACGGCCACTGCTGCTTCCCCCAGGTAGGCTGTTCCCCCCAACAGTACTCAAACAGGAGTACTTATTGTCAAGGGTACAGCCACAGGGGTACTCTCTAGTATCTGACACTTCCCCTTCCCCCTCCTGACTGTGACCCACTTGTCCGTCTCCCATGGCCCTGGTGTTACCACCAGCCTGTAACTCCTCTCTATCACCTCCTCGCTCTCCCTGACTAGGCGAAGGTCATCGAGCTGCATCTCCAGTTCCCTAACTCAGTCCCTCAGGAGCTGCAGTTTGACACACCTGGTGCAGGAATCCTAATGAATTCCGATGAGTACAGGCCCAGAGCCATCAAATATTCCTCATATGATAACCCTTTCATTCCCGAAATCATCCTTGTGAACCTCCTCTGGACCCTCTCTAATGCAAGCACATCTTTTCTAAGATGAGGGACCCAAAACTGTTCACAATACTCAAGGTGAGGCCTCACCAGTGCCTTATAAATCCTCAGCATCACATCCCTGCCCTTGTATTCTAGACCTCTGGAAATGAATTTGCCTTCCTCACCACAGACTCTACCTGCAAGTTCACCTTAAGGGTGTTCTGCACAAGGACTCCCAAGTCCCTTTGCATCTCAGATTTTTGTATTTTCTCCCTGTGTAAAAAATAGTCTGCACATTTATTTCTACTACCAAAGTGCATGACCATGTATTTTCCTATATTGTATTTCATTTGCCACTTTCTTGCCCATTCTCCTAATCTATCTAAGTCCTTCTGCATCCTACCTGTTTCCTCAACACTACCTGCCCCTCCACCAATCTTGTGTCATCAGCAAACTTGGCAACAAAGCCATCTATTCCATCATCTAAATCATTGATATACAGTATAAAAAGAAGTGATCCCAACACCGACCCCTGCAGAACACCACTAGTCACTGGCAGCCAACCAGAAAAGGGTCCTTTTATTTCCACTCGCTGCCTCTTACCAATCAGTCAATGCTCTAACCTTGCCAGTAACTTTCCTGTAATACAATGGGCTCTTAACTTGGTAAGCAGCCTCGTGTGTGACACCTTGTCAAAGGCTTTCTGAAAGTCCAAATATATCACATCCACTGCATTGCCTTTATCTATCCTACTTGTAATCTCAAAGAATTCCAACAGGTTCATCAGGCAAGATTTTCCCTGAAGGAAACCACACTGACTTTGTATTATCTCGTCCTGTGTCACCAAGTACTCCATCACCTCATCCTTAACAATTGACTCTAACATCTTCCCAATCACGGAGGTTGGGCTAACTGGTTTATAAAATCCTTTCTCTCCCAGGAATGAGGTCTTTGGAGCTTCGGTTGGCATTTCTGTACCTCCATGTTTTCATAGGATGGTTTACAAGCCCCGTGCCTGACCCTTCTCCTTTCACAGCCGGGCTCGGGACAGTCTATAGTGGAGTTACCCTAATTTTAGTCACCTCTTTTTCTTTTCCCTGTCATCTTCTGTCGTCAAATGCTGTGTAGATCAGGGAGGTAAGAATCTATATTGGGTTTTGCAAAACTTCATAATCGACTGCCATTGGTTTCTTTTCTTTTTGTAGTCAGGTTTATTACTGAAAATCTCCACAGCTGTCAAAAATGCCTCCGTCACATGATTAGCTTTACGTAGCCAGATGATTGCCCCGTCGGTGCTGTATTTTTGACAAGCTCTCTGAGGAAGATTAAACATCAAGTTCCCAGTTACAGCAGGTGATCAGGGAACATTGAAACCCAGAGGTAAGAGAATTTAAAACTCTATGCCTTTTTTATAGTTGTAAGTAGAAAATCTAAAAGAATGGATCCACAGCATATTCCTCCTATACTCCCAGGATAACCTTAATGTATGTCAGTAGGAGCATTACAGTACTGTAATGTAGCAGTTAGTGCGATGCCATTACAGCTCGGGTCACTGGAGTTTGCCGTTCAATCCCGGCCTCTGGACGGAGTTTGCACCTTCCCCCCTGTGGAATGTGTGAGTTTTCTCCCACAGTCCATAGACGTAGGAGGAAACTGGAGCACCCAGAGGTTAATTGGTCATTGTAACTTGTCCCGTAATTAGGTTGGGATTAATATCTCAGTTTGGAGAGCATTACACTGAAGATCTAAAGGTCCCTGGTTCAAGCCTGGGTTTCAACACTGGCACTTACTTATTGTGCGCCACAGTAGTGTAGTGATTATCACAAAACTGTTACAGCTTGAGGCGTCAGGAGTTCAATTCTGGTGTCCTCTGTAAGAATCTTTGTACATCCTTCCCATGACTATGTGGGTTTCCTCCCAATTTCTAAACACATACCAGTTAGTAGGTTAATTGGTCATTGTAAATTGTCCAGTGATTAGGCCAGGGTTAAATCAATGGGTTGTTGGGCATTGCAGCTCATCGGGCCAGAAAGGCTATATTTCTAAATAAGTAATTAAAGCCATTTCCTGACAGGGGTTTCTACGTGCTGTCCTCCATGGGCGGACTGCTCCATACACTTGTTACTAGTCTGATAGAGTTTTCTTCCATTGTGATTTTTAGGTGTAGAGAAAGTTACAATTGGGCCACTTCATACAGGTGCCATGACCCTGGCAGTTACTGGGCCGTCTGTCCAGAGTGGGGCATGCACTTCGAGCAGTAATCCTTGATTGAACTGAGATTGCTATACTTAGTGCCCGTAGTCTATGTGATCCATTTGTCAACATGCTTAAGAAAGGTGAATAGTCAAGTCAGGTTTATTGTCATTTAACTATATACATGTACACTGTCAAACAAGACGTTTCTCTGAACCAGGGTTTAAAGCACACTAGTACACGTAACACACATACAACACACAGTAACTTGGGAAAGTAAGAACTAAATCTACAAATGGATTACATTAACTAAACAAAGTAAAGTGCATAAATTAAATATTGTAAGGTACAGAACAGGTTAACAGGTGACCTTTGAATGTGATGCGGCAGGGAGTTCAGAAGCCTAATGGCTGAGGGAAGAAACTGTTTCCCATCCTGACCGTTTTTGTCTTTATACATCGGAGTCTCCTGCCCGATGGTAGAAAGTCAAAGAGGATACTGGATGGATGGACGATATCTTTGATAATACTGAGGGCTCTGGGTAGGCAGCGCTCCTGATACATGTCCACGATGGATGGTAGGGAGACCCCTGTGATCCTCTCGGCTGTTCTCACCGTCCTCTGTAGGGACTTCCAGTCCAATGCTCGGCTGCTCCCATACCAGATGGAGATGCAACTTGTCAGGACGCTCCCAGTGGTGCTCCTGTGAAATTCAGTTAAGATGAGGGGAGGGAGCCTCGCTTGCTTCAATCTCCTTGGGAAGTGGAGTCGCTGCTGTGCCTTCCTATTCAGGGAGGTGATATTGAGGGACCAGGTGTCACGAGGTGGGGACAAGGGTGCTGGGAGAGGACCCATACGCAGGACACAAACACGTCTTTCTTAGGTACAATAATAGCGTTTATTACTCGTTACACAGAAGATCTGGAAATCAAGGAGGACAAAGAGGAACACGAACCTCGGACTAGGAGACTAGGATCGCCGCGGACCTTGGACTTGGACCCTGGGGACTGGGACCACCACAGCCCTTGGACTTGGAGACTGGGACCTTGATTTACCGCCGCCAGACACTTGGATACCATGGATCGTTGCAGCCAGAAACGTGGACACCAAAACACAGGACAAGGAATCTTGAACCAGGACTCCTCCTTCAGATCAGGCATCGAGCCAGGACTCTTCGGGGGTAAACACAGACAATGGGCATGACATCGAGCCAGAACTCCGCTTTCAGCTCAGGCACCGAGCCGGGACTCTTCGAGGGGTAGACACGGACAGGGGGCATGAACGTCGAGTCAGGACTCTACCTTCAGACCAGGCACCGAGCCGGGACTCTTCGAGGGGTAGACACAGACAAGGGGCATGAACGTTGAGTCAGGACTCCGCCTTCAGCTCACCCCTGGTAGATTGACCTTACCCGGACCCACTCTGGGGACGGAAGGTGAATTGCTGGTACTCCGATGGGGGCTGGATCACTCTGGTGATGGAAGGTGAATTGCTGGTACTCCGATGCGGGCTGGGTCACTCTGGTGACGGAAGGTGAATTGCTGGTACTCCGATGTGGGCTGGGTCACTCTGGTGAGGGAAGGTGAATTGCTGGTACTCCGATGCGGGCTGGGTCACTCTGGTGATGGAAGGTGAATTGCTGGTACTCCGATGCGGGCTGGATCACTCTGGTGATGGAAGGTGAATTGCTGGTACTCCGATGCGGTCTGGGTCACTCTGGTGACGGAAGGGGAATTGCTGGTACTCCGATGCGGGCTGGATCACTCTGGGGACGGAAAGTGAATTGCTGGTACTCCGATGCGGGCTGGATCACTCTGGTGATGGAAGGTGAATTGCTGGTACTCTGATGCGGGCTGGATCACTCTGGTGATGGAAGGTGAATTGCTGGTACTCCGATGCGGGCTGGGTCACTCTGGTGACGGAAGGTGAATCGCTGGTACTCCGATGCGGGCTGGATCACTCTGGTGATGGAAGATGAATTGCTGGTACTCCGATGCGGGCTGGGTCACTCTGGTGACGGAAGGTGAATCGCTGGTACTCCGATGTGGGCTGGGTCACTCTGGTGACGGAAGGTGAATTGCTGGTACTCCGATGCGGGCCGGGTCACTCTGGTGATGGAAGGGGAATTGCTGGTACTCCGATGCGGGCTGGGTCACTCTGGTGACGGAAGGTGAATCGCTGGTACTCCGATGTGGGCTGGGTCACTCTGGTGACGGAAGGTGAATTGCTGGTACTCCGATGCGGGCCGGGTCACTCTGGTGATGGAAGGGGAATTGCTGGTACTCCGATGCGGGCTGGATCACTCTGGCGACGGAAGGTGAATTGCTGGTACTCCGATGCGGGCCGGGTCACTCTGGCGACGGAAGGTGAATTGCTGGTACTCCGATGCGGGCTGGATCACTCTGGCTTGTCGTAGAGGCGGCGACTTGCGAAGGCTTCTTAACACTCTCGCCCCGAACGGCTAAAGCCAGGGGCTTACAAGCTGCCGGTTCGGGTCGAGGGTAGATTACCTTGATTGCCAAGCTCAAGGGACGTGTGAAACGGAATTAGAAGGGAACAAGGCGTCAATGGTCCGGATCGCAACCTAACTAAATTTAAAGGGGAACCGATCCAGACCATGACACCAGCTGAGGTCATCCATGATGTGAACTCCCAGGAACTTGGTGCATTTAACTCTCTCTATGGAAGAGCCATGTATGGGGTGAAGGGGTGGGGGGAGGGTGTTCACCTAAAGTCCACAATAATTTCCTTGATCTTCTCTATATTCAACTTGGGTTGGTGTTCTCACACAGGGACTGATTTATCGGTTATTTAATGGATGGCTTGTTGATGCTAAATTCCAAAATGCTCCTGAAGTTTGAACTGTGGCAACAGAATCTTTTTGGAAGCTATGTTTCATAGGCTTATCTATGAACGTGAATAACTCTTAATGGTATTTCAGTTAAATCAGAGAGAATAAACAAATTAGACATGATTACCTGGTGACATCTTTCTTCTAGTGTGTCTCAATGACACAGCAGTACCGCTGCTACCTCTTATCTACCTGGATCTGGGTTTGATCCTGACCTTGGGAGTTTGTACACTGTCTGTGTGACCACATGAGTTTTCACTGCATTCAGACGAGGAAATCTGCAGATGCTGGAAATTCAAGCAACACACACAAAATGCTGGTGGAACGCAGCAGGCCAGGCAGCATCTATAGGGAGAAGCACTGTCAACATTTCGGGCTGAGACCCTTCGTCAGGACTAACTGAAAGGAAAGATAGTAAGAGATTTGAAAGTAGGAGGGGGAGGGGAAAATGCGAAATGATAGAAGACCGGAGGGGGTGGGATGAAGCTGAGAGCCAGAATGGTGATTGGCAAAAGGGATACAGAGCTGGAGAAGGGAAAGGATCATGGGAGGGGAGGCCTCGGGAGAAAGAAAGGGGGGGAGCACCAGAGGGAGATGGAGAACAGGCAGAGTGAAGGGCAGAGAGAGAACAAAAAGGGGAGAGGGGAAAATAAATAAATCAGGGATGGGGTAAGAAGGGGAGGAGGGGCATTAACGGAAGTTAGAGAAGTCAATGTTCATGCCATCAGGTTGGAGGCTACCCTGGTGGTATATTATGCTGGGTTCTCCAGTTTCCAAAGGTGTGCTTGAAAGATGAACTGCAGAAAGCCAAGCAATGTCTTTGGTGCCAAAGAGAGGGTGCACATCTCATGTCGAGACCCCGTGAGCCACTCTACTCCCCACGTGACCTGCTGGTCCCCTACATTTTGCTCTACATTCCAGCATCTGCAGTATCAGTGTGCCTGAAGACATTCATTGAACTCTGTAAGTTAGCAAAGTGTAGATTAAAGGCAAAGAGGGAAGTATATGAGAAACTTGAGCTTCATACATACAGGAAGGTAAGTACCAGAGAACAGGACGTCTTGAGATGGGTTGGAACCAATGGGCCTCCTTATGTCATTATAATATAGAGGATAAATGTAAGTAGAGAATGAGGTTCTGAAGCAAGATCACTCTGATAGGAGCGAAGACAGCTCATAATTGGTGCCTGACTGAGGGTTAAAGCGATTTTATTTATTTAGAGATACACTGCAGAATGGGTCCTTCTGGCTCTTTCAGCCGGGCCATCCAATTTAAGGTGACCAATTAACCAGTACATCTTTGGACTGTGGGAGGGAACCTAAGCATTCCATAGGGAAGAGTGGACAAACTCCTTACAGAAGAGTGAACTCTGAACTCCGACACCCCAAGCTGTAATATCGTCATGCTAAATTGTGGCACCCTGGGATACCGTGCCTTTTGCTGCGTTTACAAAGGAGTTTCAAAAGAGGCAGAATTGTAGATGGGGAATAGGTTCCCAAACTTAAGCTTCTGTGAAAATTTTGAGATTCATTTCAATTTATAGCTGCAAACTGTCTTCCAAATGACTTTGTTTCAATAAAGCCAGAATTATTTTGAAAAGGATTTGATTTTTAAATTTGCAACCGAAGATTTGTACATTCGTTTCTGCGATTTCCTTATAGTAAAATTAGATTTATGGTTATTAATTGCTGAAATATGTCTATCCTTTTCATACGTGTGTTATCTTTGCTAGCATAGGTGTTCAAATTCCTCTAACACGAACTTATTAAGTTTGAAGAGTCAGTGAAGTATTTATCTATGACTCCCTCTGTGCACTTCTGTGTCTTTAAAGGATAATGCCAGTCTTCCAATGCATTCTCTTTCAGCCCTCTTAAGCTTTGTGTATATGTCTTCTTTATCGTTGTGTAAGAAAAAATATCCTGAAAGGCTATTTCCTATTAAAACAAAAGCATTAATAGAAAGATTTGTGAGGGAATAAAGGTAATTCATTGCAACTGGTGCTGCTGTACACTTACCTGATCCCAAATTTTAATCAAACCCAAACGAGAATCATTTTAAGAGTCCTTACGATGCTTTACGATAATGACTCATTTTCTAAAAATTTATGTATTTGGGCTTTTAATCTTATGACTTTTTTTGACCATCTCTGGAACATGTTCTTCAGGAATATTGCAAAATCATTAAAACTTTTGATTATAAATTTCCCAGAAGTGGTCACACATCCAATAAGTGATTTGTGGAGGAATTCCTGATGGGGAGGAGTCCCAAGCCTGTGGGATTTGTACAGCTGTAATTTACAACTAGATTCAATTATTAACCTGCATAACATCTGGCGCCTGCAATGCGTTGTGAAATAACTCCAGTTACCAGTATTACAGAGAGCTCCGGATACCATGGATACCAGAGCAAACCATCGACTTTTCAAGGAGTCAGGAAGAGATTATGGAAGCCGTGTTACTCACTGCCCATTACTCTACTGGTGTTTAGGGCAGCAATGAAGATCCTCCATCTCTCTCTGTCCTTGGCCATCTTCTCTGTTGAGGCCCTATTGTGGTTCAGGTTAACACACACACACACACACACAAAATGCTGGAGGAACTCAGCAGGGCAGGCAGCATCTGTGGGAAAGAGTACAGTCGATGTTTCAGGCCGAGACCCTTCAGCAGGACTGGAAAGGAAGGGGGGAAGTCAGGGTAAGAAAGTGGGAAGAGGGGAGGAAGAAGTACAAGGTGGCAGGTGATGAGTGAGACTGAGAGAAAGGGAGTGGGTGAAGTGAAGGGCTGGGAGAAAATGATGGTGAAAGTGATAAAGGGCTGGAGAAGGGGGAATCTGATAGGAGAGGACACAAATCCATGGAAGAAAGAGCAGGGGAAAGAGCACCAGAAGGAAGTGGTGAACAGGTGAGGAGGTACGATGAGAGGGGAGCAATTACCGTAAATTCGATAAATCAATGTTCGTCCGATCAGGATGGGGAATACCCAGACAGAATATAAGGTGTTGCTCCTCCAACCTGACTGAGTGTGGCCTCATTGTGACATTAGAGGTCTGACATGTTGGAATGGGGAGTACGTAGTACTGAAATGGGTGGCCGCTGGGAGATCCTGCCTTTTGTGTTCAGGGTCCTCAGATGCACACAGATGTAGAAGGATTCTTCATTGCTGTTTCTGTAACAATATTTGTTTTACTAGTCAGGGTTGTTAGCCCTGAGCTGAACCCCCGAACCTGGAGGACCAGTGGACCACTCTTAGTCTGACCTCTACCCTTTGACCTGTTTGGCACAGGTGACCCTACCAAGAGCCAAAGCACAAAGCCCTGACTTCAGCCAGCATAGCTGTCCAGGTCGTTGAGGCACGCAAGCCTCCAAACCGTACAACAAGGTTGTGGTCCTCCTGGAGGGAGAAAGTACTAACCTACTTAAGCCCATCACCTGTACTGGGGCATAGGTTGCCAGTAGAAGATTACCAGAGCCCTCTGTCCTGGGCCAGCCTTTCAAGTTGTCCCCTGGTGTCACCCATCTTGGTGTCTCCTTCCTCTCCCAGGAATGAGGTGTCTGGAGCTTTTCTGTTGCCGTTTCTGTAGCACTGAGTTTTTAAAGGATGGGTTACCCACACCCCCATGTCCAACCCTCCTTTCACAACCGGGCTTGGCATTGTCCATGGCAAACTGAAATCTGTGAAAGAGAGAAATGAAGTTACAACACCTGATCACTTCTCAAATATCTCAGCGAGTTTTGAGAGGCAAAACAAAACTGCAGATGCTGGCAATCTGAAATAAAAACCGGAAATACTGAAGGTACTTGGCATTGACATTACGTCTTTTTCTCTCCATAGATGCTGCCCAACCTGCTGAGTATCACCAGCGTTTTCGGTTTTTATCTTGTCACACTTTATCTGTTGCATATTCAAATTGACCAAACAGTTGAGAGGATTGGCAAGCAGGTTGCATCTTTACCTCTTGTACGGTGTTCTGCAACTGCCCTCAAAATACCTGTAACCAAGTTACGTTTCCTACCATTCTGTTTGCTTTCATCTCCTTCCTCCATTGCAGACTAGTTGTGGTTGCATGATGCTACGTGAAGTCGGGAGCCCTGTAAAAGATGTAAATAAACTACTTTTATCAACTTTCCTGAAGTGCAATTGAATCATTTTAACCTTAAACTGTTTTAACTGCCAGCTAATATCCCCATGGAAGTGGCTTTTCCACTTTAAAAGCTCTCCCACACGGGTTTCCTGTCTTCGTCGGATACGAAGGGCAACCTGCTAGTAGTTTTCTGAATCTGAGCGAAACACAAGAAAGTTCTGCAGATGTTGGAAATCCAAAGCAACAGACACAAAATGCTGGAGGAACTCAGCAGGTCAGACAGCATCGATGGAAATGATTAAACAGTCGATGTTTCATCAGGACAGGACGGGAAGGGGAAAGATGCTGGAATAAAAAGGTGTCAGGGAGGGAAAGGAGGTGATAGGTGAAGTCAAGTCATAGGAAAGATAGAGGGCTGGAGAGGAAGGAATCCGATCGGCAAGGGGAATAGACCATAGGAGAAAGTGAAGGAGGAGGTGATAGGAGATGAGAAGAGGTAAGATGCCAGATTGGTGAATTGAAAAGGGGAAGGGCAAAGCAAAACTTTTTTACTGGAAGGAGAACTCTATATTAATGCCATCAGGTTGGAGGCTACCCAGACAAAGTATAAGGTGTTGCACCTTCACCCTAGGGGTGGCCTCATCTTGACATGTCTTGCCCATTACGCCACTGATTTTTAGGGCAACAATGAAGATCCTCCATCTCTGGTGGCGTTCACGGCTTCCTTCATCATGTCTGTAGTTTCCTCACGGTTTTCACTGCTGTCAGTTACACGAGTCCCTGAAGTACAATTGAAGTGAAGTGCCATCACACCCAGATGTAAAAGGATCCTTCATTGCTGTTTCCGTAAGTCTTGTTTGACCAGTCAGCCCTGAGCTGAGCCCCTGAACCTGGAGGACTGGTGGCCCACTCTTAGTCTGACCTCTACCCTTTGACCTTGTTTGGCCTGGGTGACCCTACCAAGAGCCAAAGCATAAAGCCCTGACTCCAGCCAACGTAGCTCTCTGGGTCATTGAGGCACGCAAGCCTCCAAACCCTACGACAACGTTGTGGTCTTTTTGAAGGGACCAATATGTTAGAACTCATTTATTTTCCAGAACTTCCTCTGATGAGACTAGGTGAACATTAAATTGCTAAGTGGTGGGAATGTTCCCAGTAGTTTTTAGCTTCTGATTTTATGCCCCTCTGCTCTAAAGTTGTTGGTTGCCTTAACACAGATACTATTTCAAAGTTGAAATTTTATCATCAGAGTGCATCTATGTCACCACATACAACCCTGAGATTCATTTTCCTGTGGGCATACTCAGCAAATCTACAGAATAAGAACTATAACAGGATCAGTGAAAGATCAACCAGAGTGCAGAAGACAACCAATGGTGCAAATGTAAATATAAGTAAATAGCAATAAATAACGAGAACATGTGATAACGAGATAAAGAGTCATTAGCGCAACACTTTACAGTACCAGTGACTCCAGTTTAATTCCTGCCTCTGCCTGTAAGGAGTTTGTATGCTCCCCCCATGATCGTGTGGATTTTCTCCGGGTGTTCCGGTTTCCTCCCACAGTCCAAAGGCGTACCGATTGGTAGGTTAATTGGTCATTGGAAATTTTCCTGTGATTAGGCTGGGCTTAAAATATCAGGAGGTTGCTGGGCGGGTCAGCTCAAAGGGCCTGTTCTGCATCGTACGTCAATAAATTTTTTAAAATAAAGTGAGATCATTGGTTATGGGAACCTCTGAATGGATGGGCAATTGAGTGTAGTTATCTCTTTTCATAGAGCCTGATGGTTGAGGGGTAGTAACTGTTCTTAAACTTGGTGGTACGAGTCCTGAGGCTCCTGTTCCTTTCACCTGATGGCAGCAGTGATGGGAGAGCGTGGCCTGGGTGGTGGGGACCTCTGATGACAGCACCATTTCATGTAGATGTGCTCAGTGGTTAATCCTTTGCAAAAGAGTCGTGTTTATTTAATGCTTTTGTGCCCTTGTCAGAACTTCCCAAAGAGTTTTATAACTGCTGCAGTAATTTTGAAGTCATTATCACAACACGGGAGGCATTATGCGCAGCAGGCTGTCACCGAGTTCAATACAGAGTGGCATGCTGGACTAGTAATGCAGGGGTTTGGAGTAATGATCTGAAGAGACGAGTTCAAACACCAGCATTGCAGCTAATGACTTTTAATTTCCATTAATTAATTATGGTATTAAAAAACTCTCTGCAATGGCGTTTCTACACATGAACAGAATAGAGCAAGTAAATGCTGCTCCCTTGGAAACTCGGGCTCGAGAACTAATGAAGAATAAGCCATTAAACAAGCATTTTATATCCGTCTTCACAGCAGAACGTACAAGAGGCATCCCAGAAGTAGGAAATAAGGGGCATATGGAAGCGAGAGACTAGAGCTTTGCGGTGTGAGATCAGGGTTCAATTCCGCCACTGCCTGTACGTTCACCCTGTCACCGCGTGGATTTCCTCTCACATTCCGTCGACACGCAGGTAGCTGTGGGTGGGCCTGCTGTGTTGCCGCCAGAAACACGGCAACACTCGCGGACTGAACCCGGCACATCCTTGACACAAATGGCGCGTTTCACTGTACATAGGGCCGTACGACATAGGAGCAGAATTAGGCCATTCGACCCATCAAGTCTGCTCTGCCATTTCATCATGGCTGATCCATTTTCCCTCTCAGCCCCGATCTCCTGCCTTCTTCAGTACCCCTCCCTGCCCTGACTGATCAAGAATCTATCGACCTCTGCCTTAAATATACCCAACAACTTGGCCTCCACAGCCACCTGTGGCAATGAATTCCACAGATTCACTACTCTCTAGCCAAAGAAATTCCTCCTTATCTCTGTTCAAAAAGGATGCCCCTCTATTATGAGGCTATGTCCTCTGGTCCTATACTGTCCCAGCACAGGAAACATCCCCTCCATCGATATGTGACTCCCAAGACCTGACTGGATAGATGGCATATTGATTGTCACTTTCCTCGGTCGTGGCGCAGACTGGGCCCTAGTGCCTCGAGGGCACCTGTTGCGGCTGCCATAAAAGGAGAGGCTGAACCCAGCTGTGTGCCACTGGATTCCGTACTGGGTTGGGAGCTGGCCCCTCCTGTCCATGCTGCCCTCCAGTGTTCGCTCCCAGCAAGAGTTGCCTTTGTCTTGCTTGAGATGAGGAACTGCTGCGTGCTTGTTCTTGCAGAAACGTGGCTGCAGGACAACATCCATGCACAATCAACCTGTGGGACCATGATAATCAGGGACTTGGGGAATATTTTTCTAGTATCATAATTACTAGAAAATTACTAGAAGTATTTTGTTTGGCTGTATTCATGTGTACGGTTGACAACTAAAAATGGCCTTGAATTTACAAAATCTTAAAAATAATCTAGCAGATTACAAAACAACTCATGTAACTGCTTCAAGGACTGAAAGAGTGAGAAATAAAATGGGTAATTGTGCCATTCTAGCCTCAATTATTGGAAACATTCCATAATCCATTATGAATGAAAAGATGAAGAGGTCCTGGAGAAGCAAAGGGTAGAAAGGAAGAGTCAGCATTAGATAATGAAGAGGAATGGTGGAGTTCTTTGAGGACACAAACTGCAAGATAGATGATAGACCTGTGTTTCAGAAGGTGGTTGTTCATAACAAAGGCTGCTGGTGTCAAGGCTAATATTGTAGTCAGAGGATTGATAAATAGAAAACAAAATATAATGATGAACAAGTTTTCAAAGTAAATTTATTAAAGTATGTACGGTGCCTTGAGAAGGTATTCAGTCCCAACACTATTTTCACACTTTACTGTACTACCTAGGGGCGTATAGCCCGATGGGAGTTCGGGGAGCTGGGTTAAGCACAATAGGCAGCGATTCAAACAGAGAGAGGAGAATTGGGCTAAAAATTCTATATCTGGATGCACGAAGTGTCAGAAATAAGGCGGATGAGCTTGAAGCCCAGGTGCGAATGGGTAACTATGATGTTGTTGGGATAACGGAGACATGGCTGCAGGGAGATCAGACCTGGGAACTGAATGTACAAGGGTATACGTGCTATCGTAGGGACAGAAATGTGGGCAGAGGGGGTGGGGTGGCCCTGTTGGTGAGAAATGAGATTCAGTCCTTTGCAAGGGGGGACATAGGGTCAGGAGAAGTAGAGTCTGTGTGGATAGAACTGAGGAACAGTAAGGGCAAAAGGACCCAAATGGGTGTTGTCTACAGGCCACCAAACAGTAGCATGGATATTGGGTGCAAGTTGAATAGGGAGTTAACATTGGCATGTGGCAAAGGTAATGTCGCAGTAGTTATGGGGGATTTCAACGTGCAGGTGAACTGGGAGAATCAGGTTGGTGCTGGACCACAGGATAGGGAGTTTGTAGAGTGCCTACGGGATGCATTCTTGGAACAGCTTGTACGAGAGCCGACCAGGGACAAGACTATTCTGGATTTAGTGTTATGTAATGAACAGGATTTGATAAGCGATCTCGCAGTAAAGGAGCCATTAGGAGGTAGTGATCACAATATGATAAGCTTTTATCTGCAATTTGAGAAGGATAAGGGCAGCTCAGAGGTGTCAGTGTTGCAGATGAACAGGGGAAACTATGGAGCCATGAGGGAGGAGCTGGCCAAAGTTGACTGGACGGATAGCCTAGCAGAAAAGACAGTGGAACAGCAATGGCAGGTATTCTTGGGAATAATGCACAAGGTGCAAAATCAGTTCATCCCCCAGAGAAGGAAGGATTCAAAGGGGGGAAAGGGGCCACAGTGGTTGACAAAGGAAGTCAGAGATTGCATAGCATTAAAAAAAAGGAAATATGACAGAGCTAAGGTGAGTGGGAGGACCGATGATTGGGAAGTGTTTAAGGAACAACAGAACTTAACTAAAAAGACAATACAGGGAGAAAAAATGAGGTACGAACGCAAGCTAGCCAGGAATATAAAGGAAGATAGCAAAAGCTTTTTTAGGTATGTGAAGAGAAAGAAGATAGTTAAGAACAATGTTGGGCCCTTGAAGAATGAATTGGGTGAAATTGTTATGGGAAACAGAGAAATGGCAGAAGAATTTAATGAGTACTTTAGATCTGTTTTCACTAAGGAAGACACAAGCAATCTCCCAGATGTATGGATGGGCCAAGGACATAGGGTAACAGAGGAAATGAAACAGATTGACATTCGGAAGGAAACGGTGATGAGAAGACAGATGGGACTGAAGGCTGACAAATCCCCAGGTCCAGATGGTCTGCATCCTAGGGTACTAAAGGAGGTGGCCCTGGAAATTGCGGATGCATTGGTAATCATTTTCCAATGTTCCTTAGATTCAGGATCAGTCCCTGAGGATTGGAGAATGGCTAATGTTATCCTACTTTTTAAGAAAGGAGGGAGGGAGAAAACAGAGAACTATCGACCGGTCAGCCTGACATCGGTGGTGGGAAAGATGCTAGAGTCCATTATTAAGGATGAAATAGTGACATATCTAGATAGCAGTGATAGGATTGGGCTGAGCCAGCATGGATTTACCAAGGGTAAATCATGCTTGACTAATCTGTTGGAGTTTTTCGAGGATGTAACCAGGAAGTTAGATAGGGGAGATCCAGTGGATGTAGTGTACCTCGATTTTCAGAAGGCATTTGATAAGGTCCCACATAGAAGATTGGTGGGTAAAATCAAAGCTCAGGGCATCGGGGGGAAGGCATTGACATGGATAGAAAACTGGTTGGCAGATAGAAAGCAAAGGGTAACGGTGAATGGGTGTTTCTCGGAATGGCAGGTGGTGACTAGTGGGGTGCCACAGGGTTCGGTATTGGGACCACAGCTGTTTACCATTTACGTTAACGATTTGGATGAAGGCATAGAAAATAACATCAGCAAATTTGCTGATGATACTAAGCTGGGTGGCAGTGTGCCATGTGATGAGGATGTTAGGAGAATTCAGGGTGACTTGGATAAGTTGGGTGAGTGGGTAGATACTTGGCAGATGGCGTTTAATATGAATAAGTGTGAGGTTATCCACTTTGGGAGTAAGAACAGGAAGGCAGATTATTATCTGAACGGTGTAGAGTTGGGTAAGGGAGAAATACAAAGAGATCTCGGAGTCCTTGTTCATCAGTCACTGAAGGTGAATGAGCAAGTGCAGCAGGCAGTGAAGAAGGCTAATGGAATGTTGGCCTTTATTACAAAGGGAATTGAGTACATGAGCAAGGAAATCCTCTTGCATTTGTACAGGGCCCTGGTGAGACCACACCTGGAGTATTGTGTACAGTTTTGGTCTCCAGGGTTAAGGAAGGACATCCTGGCTGTTGAGGAAGTGCAGCGTAGATTCACGAGGTTAATTCCTGGGATGTCTGGACTGTCTTACGCAGAGAGGTTAGAGAGACTAGGCTTGTACACGCTGGAATTAAGGAGATTGAGAGGGGATCTGATTGAAACATATAAGATTATTAAGGGATTGGACAAGATAGAGGCAGGAAATATGTTCCAGATGCTGGGAGAGTCCAGTACCAGAGGGCATGGTTTGAGAATAAGGGGTAGGTCATTTAGGACAGAGTTAAGGAAAAACTTCTTCTCCCAGAGAGTTGTGGGGGTCTGGAATGCACTGCCTCGGAAGGTAGTGGAGGCCAATTCTCTGGATGCTTTCAAGAAGGAGCTAGATAGGTATCTTATGGATAGGGGAATCAAGGGATATGGGGACAAGGCAGGAACCGGGTATTGATAGTAGATGATCAGCCTTGATCTCAAAATGGCGGTGCAGGCTCAAAGGGCCGAATGGTCTACTTCTGCACCTATTGTCTATTGTCTATTATCTTGTTTTTTAAATTTAAAATATATTTAAACATAGAACAGTACAGCACAGGAACAGGCCCTTCAGCTCACAGTGTTGTGCCTAATCAGCTAAAAAGTAAATCAACCCCCCCCCCAAACACTAATTCCTGCTGCCTACACCACGTCCATATCCCTCCATCTTCCTTACATCCATGTGCCTATGGCCTATGGCCTATGCCTATGCCTATAGGCATCCGTTAGTCTCATGAGACCATGGATTTATGCTTTGGAAGGTTTCCAGGGCGCAGGGCTGGGCAGGGTTGTATGGGAGACCGGCAGTTGCCCAAGCTGCAGGCCTTCCCCTCTCCACGCCACCGATGTTGTCCAAGGGAAGGGCACTAGGACCCAAGCAGCTTGGCACCGGTGACGTCACAGAGCAATGTGTTGTTAAGTGCCTTGCTCAAGGACACAAACACGCTGCCTCAGCTGAGGCTCGAACCAGTGACCTTCAGATCACCAGACCGATGCCTTATCCACTAGGCCACACGCCAACACGTGCCTATCCAAATGTCTCTTAAAAGCCTTGAATGTATTTGCCTCCACCACCACACCAGGCAGCACCACTCTGTGAGTGAAAGTCTTAGCCCTCAGATCCACTTTAAACCTCTCCCCTCTCATTTTCAAAGCATGCCCTCTGGTATTAGACATCTCAACCCTGGGAAACAGGCACTCTGTCCGTGCCCCTCATAATCTTATAAACCTCTCTCAGATCTCCCCTCAGCCTCCGCCACTCCAGAGAAAACAACCCAAGTTCATTCAGACTCTTGTGATGGCACACGCCCTTTAAATCAGGCAGCATCCAAGATTTTTTGGCGTTAATCCACAAAACATTGTGCATCATATCAAATCAAAAGAAAAATTCCAACAATTAATATTAATAAACAAATTTGTGAGGCTGAAATAGTATTGAACCCATTTGTAATTGACACACTAACTTCCCTCAGGTGAAATAAACAGCATTACCTTACCAACTCGCCCAGTTTGTTGATGTGGAAAATTGGAGGATCACTCATGTTTAATGAATTCATAAGAATAAATCCCGTCTCTCTGTAAGGTCCAACAGCATGGTAGATTTTCAACAGGCCAAACCAAAATGAAGGCAAAAGAGCACTCGTGACAAGTCAGGGAGACAATAACAGAGAAGCACAAATCTCTTGGAAGGGCACTGAATACACCCCAGAGCTTTGTGAAACCACAGCCACACTCTAAACTTAGTCGCCAGAGAAGAATGGCATTTGTGAGAGAGGCAACTGTGACACCAACAGTCACTCTTGAGTGAGCTACGGAAGACAGTGGCTGCAATTGGAGGTGAAGTTCATGGCTCCACAAAACAGGGGTTTTATGGAAGAGTGGCAAGGAAGAACCCCTGGCTGAAAGAAAAGGCACATCCTTGCCCTTAAACACTTTGCAAAGCATCGCTTAGGAGATGCTGTAAAAACGCGGAAGAAGGTCTTGTGGTCAGATGAGACTAAAGTGAAACTTCTTGGCCTCGGGACTAAGTGATACATGTGGCATAAATCTAATACAGCACATGGGGCAGGTAACACCATCCCCACTGTAAAGTATGGTGGAGGTAGCATCATACTATGGGGATGCTTTTCAGCAGCAAGGACTGGAAATCTGGTCAGGATTGATGGGAAGATGAACGCTGCTAAATACAGAGAGATCCTGCTGGCCCCTGCCAAACAGTTTAAAATGGAGATGGAGTTCATCTTTCACTGGGGGGGGGGGGGGGGGTGAATACTTTTGAACTGTTGACATTACAACTTCTGAATTTTTTGTTTTTTGTGATTTTTAATTTTTCCTGTTTTTTTTGGGATCTACTGTCAAAAAAGGAGCATGTGATTCACAAATAAAAAATATCAGTAAAATTGATCAAAATCCCTGGTTGTAATACTCATTTATGTGAACATAGGATTGAGGGATGAACACTTTTTCAAGGCACTGTATATGTCACCATATACTACGTTGACATTCGTTTTCTTGCCGGCATTCACAGTAGACATAGAATCAATGAAAAACTTGACAAACAACCAATGTGCAAAAGAAAACAAACTTCAAACACAAAAATAAATAAATAATACTGAGAACATGAGCTGTTGAGTCCTTGAAAGTGAGTCCGTAGGTTGTGGAATCAGTTCAGAGTTGAGGTGGGTGAAGTTATCCACACTGGTTCAGGAGCCTGATGGTTGTAGGGTAATAACTGTTCCTGAACCTGGTGGTGTGGGACCCTAGGCTCAGTTCAGAGTTGAGGTGAGTGAAGTTATCCACACTGGTTCAGGAGTCTGATGGTTGTAGGGTAATAACTGTTCTTGAACCTGGTGGTGTGGGACTTAAGGCCCCTGTACCACCTGCCCGATGGCCTGAATGATGAGGCTCCTTAACGACTGATGCAGCAGTCCTGGTAGATCATCTCAGTGGTGAGGAGGGCTTTCTCTGTGATGTATCCAGCACGTTTTGTAGCCTTTCTGTTCTTGAACATTGATGTTTCAAGCTCTAAACAGTTGGATCACTTTTGGGGCGCAGATAAGTGAATATTTATGAGGAGGAATTTCTTCACTGAGGTTATGAATCGCTCATAAATGAAGGGATGATAGTGATGGTATATAGGTAGATGGGGATGTTGTGAGGGATATAGTCTACAAAAAGGTGTAATCTGTTTAAATACATACACAAAAGAGTAGCAAATAGAATATTTGGAGAGGAAATAGTTATCCACTCCCATAGTAAAATAAAAAAGTATAATATTTCAATCGTGTAAGATGATTACATTGTGTTTAGGAGATCAAAGTGACATAATAGAGGAAAATGCAATGTAGTCCTCTCCCTTTCTCCCATGGTCCACTCCCCTCGCCTGTTAGATTCCTTTACCTTTTCTGCCTTTCACCTCCCAGCTTCTCACCTCATCCCCCTACCCAACCCTTTCCAGTCCTGAAGAAGAGTCTCTGCCCAAACCATTGACTATTTATTCCTCTCCGTAGATGCTGCCCGACCCGCTGAGTTTGTCTGAAACACAATGCAACCAAGGTAGTTAGAGGTATGGTGAAGTAACAGGCCCCTCCAGCCCAAGGAGACCACGGCACCCAGTGATGATAGATGCTGCTTTCCTGCAACGCTGTTTCATGTAGATGTGGTGGGGAGGGCCAAATCCACTACTTGTTGTAGGATTTTCCATTCAAGGGCAATGGTTTTTCCATACCAGGCTGTGATGCAGTTGGTTAATATACTCTCCACTGCACATCTATAAGTTGTGTAGAAGTTTGTCAGAGTTTTAGATGTCATGCCAAATCTCCTCGGAATGTAGAGGTCTGCTGTGCTTTCTTTGTAATTGCACCTATGTGCTGAGCACAGGACAGCTCTTCCACATAATAACACCGAGGAATTTAAAGTTACTGACCCTCTCCATCTCTGATCCCCTGATGAGTACTGGCTGATGGATATCTGGTTTCCCTCTCCTGAAGTCTATAATCAGCTTCTTGGTCTTGCTGACGCTGAGTGAGAGGTTGTTGTTACTACACCACTCAGACAGATTTTCAATCTCCCTCCTGTTGGCTGATTCATCATCACCTTTGTTTCGGCCTACAGCAGAGGTGTCATCAGCAAACTTGAATATGGCATGGGATTGGCTGTTAGAAAAGAACCAAGATCTGAACATCCGTGGGCTTATTCATTGAGGTTTCAGCATTGCTCTTCAGGGGTGGAAGGGTACTGCTTTTTTTTTGTATTTCATCTTCAGCCCATCAGCCCTACTGGGGCACTTTCCACCGACTACAGCTCACCAGCATCCTCTAACCAGGGCCGGTCTTTCAAGTTCTCCCCAGACGTAGGCCATCCTCAAAGATCCTTCTTCTCCCAGGATTGAGCTCTTTGTGTCTTTTACCTGGTAAATACGACCAAACAGTGCAGCTGCAGGAAGTCTAAAATGCTGGAGGAACTCAGCAGGTCAGGCAGCATCGGTGAAAGAGAAGTCGGTTAACGTAAGAGATCCTGCAGATGCTGGGAATCCAGAGCAACACACACAAAATGCTGGAGGAACTCGGCAGATCAGGCAGCATCTATGGAAATGAATAGGGCCGGGACCCTTTGTCAACATTGGAAAGGGAAGGTGGAAGATGACAGAGTGAGATGGGGGGAGGGGAAAGAAGGTGATAGAAGAAGCTAGGTGGGTGGGGTGGGGGGGGCATGAAGTAAGAATCTGGGTAGTGATAGGTAGGGAAGGTAAAGGGCTGGAAAAAGAGGAATCTAATGGGACAGGAGATTGGACTGTGGGAGAAAGAGCAGGCGGAGGGACAGCACTGGGAGGTGATAAGCAGGTGGGGGGGGGGGAAGAGCTAAGAAGCCAGGGTGAAGATGGGTAAGGGGGAAAGACAGAGTTAACATTTCAGGTCAAACACCCTTCTGACAAAGTTCTAACTCCAGTTTTGATGAGGGGTCTTTGAATTGAAACGTTAGTTGTTTCTCCTCCCACAGATGCTGCCTGACCTGCTGAGTATTTCCCTGAGTATTTTTCAGCAATGAGGTTGACTTGTATCAACCACTGAACTGGCTTCAGAGAAGTTGAGAGTGAGAAAGAAATCAGTTCAAAGTAAATTTATGATCAAATTCATATATATCACCATATATAAAGTTCAAAATAAATTTATTATCAAAGTATATACATTTATACCCTGAGATTCATTTCATTGTGGGCATACACAACACTTCTATAGAATAGTAACTACAACAGGGTCAATGAAAGATCAACCAGAGTGAAAAAGACAACAAACTGTGCAAATGCAGATATAAATAAATAGCAACAAATAATGAGATGAAGAGTCCTTGAAAGTGAGATCATTGGTTGTGGGAACATTTCAATGATGAGGCAAGTGAAGTTATCTCCTTTGGTTCAAAGTCCTGATGGTTAAGGGGCAATAACTGTTCCTGAACCTGGTGGTGTGAGTTCTGAAGCTCCTGTACCTTCTTCCTGATGTTTGTGGTTTGTGAGGAACTGAATGCGTATTTTGCATCAGTCTTCACAGTGGAAGACATCTGCAGTATACCAGACATTCAAGAGTGTCAGGGAAGTGAAGTTTGTGCAGTGAAAATTACAACTGAGAAAGTGCTCAGGAGGTTAATGGTCTGAGGGTAGACAAATGTCTTAGACCTGATGGAATGCACCCTTGGATTCTGAAGGAAATAGCTGGGGAGATTGTAGAGGCGTTAACGATGATCTTTCAAGAATTGCTAGATTCTGGCATTGTACCTGATGACTGGAAAATTGCAAATCTTACTCCAAAGAAGGGTGTGAGGTAGCAGAAAGGAAACTATAGACTTGTTAGCCTGATATCAGTGGTTGGGAAGTTGTTGGAATCGATTGTTAGGGATGAGATTACGGAGTACTTGGAGGCATATGTCAAGATAGGCCAAAGCCAGCATGGTTTCCTGAAAGGAAGATCCTGCCTAACAAACCTACTGCAATTCTTTGAGGAAATTACAAGCAGGGTAGAAAAAAAGAGATGCACTTGGTGTACTTGGATTGTCAGAAGGCTTTTGACTAGGTGCCACACATGAGGCTGCTTAGCAAGATAAGAGCCCATGGAATTACAGGGAAGTTACCAGCATGGGTGGAGCATTGGCTGGTCGGCAGAAAACAGAGAGTGGGAATAAAGGGATCCTATTCCGGCTGTCGGTTATCAGTGGAGTTCCACAGGGGTCAGCGTTGGGACCGCTGCTTTTTACAATGTATGTCAATGATTTGGACTATGGGATTAATGGATTTATGGTGAAATTTGCCGATGATATAGATAGGTGGAGGAGCGGGTAGTGTCGAGGTAACAGAGAGCCTGCAGAGAGACTTAGCTAGTTTAGGAGAATGGACAAAGAAGTGGCAAATGAAAGACAATGTTGGAAAGTGTACGGTCATGCACTTTGGTGGAAGAAATAAACAGGCAGATTATTATTTAGATGGGGAGAGAATTCAAAATGCAGGATGCAAAGGGACTTAGGAGTCCTCATGCACGATACTCTAAAGGTTAACCTCCAGGTTGAATCAGTTGTGAAGAAGGCAAATGCAATGTTGGCATTCATTTCTAGAGGTATAATATGTAAGAGCAGGGATGTGATGTTGAGGCTCTATAAGGCACTGGGGAGACCACACTTGGAGTATTGTGTGCAGTTTTGGGCTCCTTATTTTAGAAAGGATATACTGACATTGGAGAGGGTTCACAGAAGATTCACGATTCCAGGAATGAAAGGGTTACTGTATGAGGAATGTCTGGCAGCTCTTGGGTTGTATTCCCTGGAGTTCAGGAGAATGAGGGGGTAACTCATAGAAACATTCCAAATGTTAAAAGGTCTGAACAGATTAGAAATGGATTAAATAACAGATTAGATAATATAACAAATTAGATTCAACCCAGATAAGTGTGAAGTGGTTCATTTTAGTAGGTCAAATATGATGGCAGAATATAGTATTAATGGTAGGACTCTTGGCAGTGTGGAGGATCAGAGGGATCTTGGGGTCCGAGTCCATAGGACACTCAAAGCAGCTGCACAGGTTGACTCTGTGGTTAAGAAGGCATACTGTGTATTGGCCTTCATCAATCGTGGAATTGAATTTGGGAGCCGAGAGGTAATGCTGCAGCTATATTGGGCCCTGGTCAGACCCCACTTGGAGTACTGTGCTCAGTTCTGGTCACCTCACTACAGGAAGGATGTGGAAACTATAGAAAGGGTGTAGAGGAGATTTACAAGAATGTTGCCTGGATTGGGGAGCATGCCTTATGAGAATAGGCTGAGTGAACTCGGCCTTTTCTCCTTGGAGTGATGGAGGATGAGAGGTGACCTGATAGAGGTGTATAAGATGATGAGAGGCATTGATCATGTGGATAGTCGGAGGCTTTTTCCCAGGGTTGAAATGGTTGCCACAAGAGGAAACAGGTTTAAAGTGCTGGGGATTAGGTACAGAGGAGATGTCAGGGGTAAGTTTTTTACTCAGAGAGCGGTGAGTGCGTAGAACGGGGTGACGGTGGTGGAGGTGGATACGATAGAGTCTTTTAAGAGACTTTTGGATAGGTACATGGAGCTTAGAAAAATAGAGGGCTATGGGTAAGCTTAGTAATTTCTAAGGTGGGGACATGTTCGGCACAACTTTGTGGGTCAAAGGGCTTGTATTGTGCTACAGGTTTTCTATGTTTCTATGGCAAAGTTATTTCCCATGGTAGGGGATTCTAGGACAAGAGGGCATGACTTCAGGATTGAAGGACGTCCTTTTAGAACTGAGATGCAGAGAAATTACTTTAGTCAGAGGGTGGTAAATCTGTGGAATTTGTTGCCAGAAGAGAGCTTGACCTGGGTGGTGAGAGTCCCTGACGGTGGATGCTGTTTTCCTGTGACAATGCCCCGTGTGATAGAGAGTGTGTGAAACCTTATCTGCTATTAGGAAATGAGACAGAGCAGATGGCAGAAGTTTGTGTAGGGAACACTTTGCATCCAGTGATTATAATGCTATTAGTTTCAAGGTAACTATGGAAAAAGATAAGACCTGTTTTCAGATTGACTCTAAATTGGAGAAAGGCCAATTTTGATGCTGTCAGAAAGGATCTGGCAGGTGTGGATTGGGACGGCCTTTTTCTGGCAAAGATATACTTGGTAAATGGGAAGCATTCTGAAATGAAATTCTGAGAGTACAAACCTTGTATGTGCCTTTCAGAATAAAAGGCAAGGATAACAGATTCAGGGAACCTTGATTTTTGAGTAATATCAAGGCCCTGGTTAAGAGAAAAAGGAGGTTCATAGCAGGTATAGGCAGGTAGGAACAAATGGGGCATTTGAGGGGTATAAAAATGCAAGAAAACACTTAAGAAGACATGAGGTTGCTCTAGCAGACAAGATGAAGGAGAATCCTAAGGGTTTCTGTAGATTTATTAACAGGAAAAGGATAGCAAGGCACAGATTTGGTACTACACAAGACCACAGTGGTAATCTATGTGTGGAGCCATAACAGATGGAGATCTTAAATGGATTTTTTCCATCCCTATTTATTCGGGAGATGGACACGGAGTCTATTGAAGGCAGCAGTGAGGTCATGGACCCTATACAGATTACAGTGGAGGATGTGTTTGCTGTCTCGAGGCAGATTATGGTGACAAATCCCCAGGACCTGACAGGATGTTCTCTCAGATCCTGTGGAAGGCTAGTGAGAAATTGCAGAGGCCCTGGCACAGATATTTAAACATCCTTAGTCACGGGTGAGGATAGCTAATGTTGTTCTGTTGTTTAAGAAATGCTCTAAGAGTAAGCCAGGGAACTATAAACCAGTGGCATCAGTACTGGGAAAGTTATTGGAAGGTATTCAAAGGGACCAGATATTTGGATAGACAGGAAATTATGTAGGCATAGTCACTGAGTCATGTCTAACCAATCTGAGAGCATTTTTCCAGGAAGTTGTCGGGAAGGTTGATGAAGACAAGGCAGTGGATGGTGTCTGTATAGACATCATCAGGGCATTTGACAAGGTCCTGCGTGGGAGGTTGGTCAAGAAAGTTCATTCGCTTGGCATTCAAGATGAAGTAGTAAATTGGATTAGACATTGGCTTTGTGGGAGAAACTAGAGAGTGATAGTAGATGGTTGTCTCGCAGAATGGAGACTGTGACTAACGGTGACATCGGTGCTGGGCCCGTTGTTCGTTGTCATCTATTTCAACAATCAGAATGTGATAAACGGAATCAGCACATTTGCAGATGACATCAAGATTGAGGGTGTGGTGGACAGCAAGGAGGTCTGTCAAAGCTTGCAGCAGGATCTGGACCAGCTGGAAAAATGGGCTGAGAAAATAGCAGATGGGACTTAATGCAGACAAGCACGAGGTGCTACACTTTGGGAGGACCAACCAGGATATGGCACTGAGGAGTGTGGTAGAACAAAGGGATCCGGGAATATAGGTCCATAATTTATTGAAAGTAGTGTCACAGATAGAAAGGGAAATCTTTTGGCACGTTGGCCTTCACAAATCAAAGTATTGAGTACAGGAGATGGGATGTTATGTTGAAGTTTTATAAGATGTTGGTGAGGACCAATTTGGAGTATAGTGTGCAGTTTTGGTCACCTCTCTATGGGAAAGATGTAAGTAAGATTGAAAGGGTGCAGAGCAAATTTACAAGGATGTTGCTGGAACTGGAGGACCGGAGTTATAGGGAAAGATTGAACAGGTTAGGAGTTTATTCTCTAGAATGTAGAAGATTGAGAGGAGATTTGATAGAGATATACAAAACTATGAGGGATATAGATAGGGTAAATGCAAGCAGTCTTTTTCCACTGAGATTGGGTGGGACTACAACCAGCCGTCATAGATTAAGGGCAAAAGCTGAAATGTTTCAGTGGGAGCTTCTGCACTCAGAGGGTGGTGAGAGTGTGGAATGAGCTGCCATTGTAAGTGCTGGATGCGGGTTTGATTTCAGCATTTAAGAGAAATTTGAACAGGTACATGGATGGGAGGGATAGGGTCTGGATACAGGTGCATGGGACTAGGTAAATTAATGGTTCAGCATGAACTAGAAGGGCTGAAGGGCCTGTTCCTGCACTGAGGTGCTCTATGACGGCTATAATAGTGTGGCATCCTCAAAATGGCACTGGAGTGTGAGTGGAGGGTCTTGCGCTCTGCTTTCTAAAGTAGGGCTGAAACCCAGAACATCCTCCTCGAGAGGTGAGCGGGCTACCCGCTGAGCACAACCGGTTCTGGCCCTCGGACAGGACTGACTGGAGAGTGAGTCGTCAGGAGCGGGTAGCCCAGCTGCTGAACGCCCTCTGAAACCCTAAACCCAACCGTTTTAGTGCCACGGACCAATGCCATTAAACAAAGGGTCCGTCGACCCCAGGTTGGGAACCTCTGTCCCAAATGTACAAGTGACCAGCCCCAGTTCTTCTTTCCTGTTTTCAGGCTTTGTAGCGTAGAATCAGAATCAGGTTTAATATCTCTGGCATTTACTGTGAAATGTGTCGCTTTCTGGCAGCAGTACAATGCAATACATAATAATACATATAAATTGCAATAAGAAATATATATAGAAAAAGAAATTAAATTAACCAAGTAGTGCAAAAGGAGAGGAAAAAATAGTAAGGTAGAGTTTATGGGTTCATTGTCCCTTCATAAATCCGATGACAGATGGGAGAAAGCTGTTCCTGAATCACTGAGTGTGTGTCTTCAGGCTCCTGTACCTCCTCCCTGATGGCAGAGGGGAAGAAGCTGTTCCTGAATCACTGAGTGTGTGTCTTCAGGCTCCTGTACCTCCTCCCTGATGGTAGAGGGGAAGAAGCTGTTCCTGAATCGCTGAGTGTGTGTCTTCAGGCTCCTGTACCTCCTCCCTGATGGCAGAGGGGAAGAAGCTGTTACTGAATCACTGAGTGTGTGTCTTCAGGCTCCTGTACCTCCTCCCTGATGGCAGAGGGGAAGAAACTGTTCCTGAATCGTTGAGTGTGTGTCTTCAGGCTCCTGTACCTCCTCCCTGATGCTAACAATGAGAAGAGGGCACGTCCTGGGTGGTGGGGGTCCTTAGTGATGGATATATGCGTCTTAAGGCATCGCCTTTTGAAGGTGTTCTCAATGCTCGGAAGAGGCTAGTGCCCATGATGGAGCTGGTTGAGTTGACAACTTTCTGCAGCTTATTTTGATCCTGTGCAGTGACCCCCCACCACCCCCCCCCCAGACCAGTTGGAAGGCTCTCCATGGCACATCTGCAGAATTTTTCAAGTGTTTTTGGTGACACGCCGAATCTCCTCAAACTCCTGATGAAATTTAGCCACTGTCTAATTCTGTGTAATTTCTGTGTAATTCAGAGTATATTTATTATCAAACAATGTATAAATTATACAACCTTGAGATTTACAGGTAGCCACAAAGCAGGAAACCCGAAGGAATCCAGTTAAAAAATAAAAGACCGACACCCGATGTTCAGAGAAAGGGGGAGAAAAGCACAAATCATGCAAACAATAGAAGTGAACAAAAACATTCCGAACCAAACCGAGTCCTTAGATCTAAAACACAGAGCAGCTCGGACTAGGCCCAAAGCCTCAGAATCAGTTCATCATATTAGCAGGCACGGAGCACACTAGCCGGGGCAGTCCTCAGCATTGCATCAGTATGTTGGGCCCAGGAACCTGAAACTGCTCACCCCGTCCACTGACGATCCCTCAATAAGGACTGGTCTGTGTTCCCTCGACTTTCCCTTCTTGAAGTCCACAATCTGCCAGATACCAGTACCTTGGCTCAATGGGGAATAATTACTTAAAAACATCCGACCCCCCCCCCCCACTTCCTTTCCACTCCTGATGAAGGGCCTCAGCCCGAAATGTCAACTCCATACATGAGTCATAAGACCCAGGAGCAATTTAGGCCATTTGGCCCATTAGATAGATAGATAGATAGATACTTTATTCATCCCCATGGGGAAATTCAACTTTTTTTCCAATGTCCCATACACTTGTTGTAGCAAAACTAATAACATACAATACTTAACTCAGTAAAAAAATATGATATGCATCTAAATCACTATCTCAAACAGCATTAATAATAGCTTTTAAAAAGTTCTTAAGTCCTGGCAGTTGAATTGTAAAGCCTAATGGCATTGGGGAGTATTGACCTCTTCATCCTGTCAGAGGAGCATTGCATCGATAGTAACCTGTCGCTGAAACTGCTTCTCTGTCTCTGGATGGTGCTATGTAGAGGATGTTCAGAGTTTTCCATAATTGACCGTAGCCTACTCAGCGCCCTTCGCTCAGCTACCGATGTTAAACTCTCCAGTACTTTGCCCACGACAGAGCCCGCCTTCCTTACCAGCTTATTAAGACGTGAGGCGTCCCTCTTCTTAATGCATTAGGTCTGCTCTACTCTCCCATCATGGCTGACTTAACCAACTCAACCCCATTCTCCTGCCCTCGCCCCAAAACCTACTAATCAAGAACCTACCAACCTCCGCTTTGAATATACTCAAAAACTTACCCTCCATAGATACTGCCTGACCTGTGGAGTTCCTCCAGCATTGTGTGTGCTGCTCTGGATTTCCAGCATCTGCACAATCTCTTCTGCTCCTAACTCCTGTACCGATGTCCTGACTGATGAAGGCCAGTGTGCCACACACCTCCTTCACAATTCTGTCTACCCGTGACACCTCTTTCAGTGAATGAGCACAAACACTCCTCATGCCCTCTGTTCCACAATACTCCCCAGGATCCTACCACCCCTGACTGAATGGGCTGAAGGGCCTGTTACTCAGCTGTAGTTTTTTTCAATTCACAGGACAAGTCCTGCCCTAGTAGTGATGTGAGTATCATACTCTCCAAAGAGGAAACAGCTCCTCCAATGTTCTAGATACTTCTTGCTTGCTTGTTTATTTATTATTATTTCTTCCTTTCTATATTCCTTTTCATGTTGTCTTCTGCACTCTGGCTGAACTCCCTAGTAGTGTGGTCTGTCTTTGATTCTATTATAAATGATTATTCTGTAAAGTTATTGAGTATGCCCACAAGAAAATGAATTTGGGGTTGTATATGGTAACATATCTATACTTTGATAATAAAATTTACTTTGAACTTTATCTCTTCTGCTCACCTACCTCTTGTGCCCTTTTCTCTCAACGCCACTCTCCTCTCCTATCAGACTCCTACTTTAGCCCCTTGCCTTTTCCACCGATCACCTCCCAGCGATCCCCACCTCTTTACTCCGGTATCTTCCCCCTTCCTTTCCCACTGAAGGGTCTCAGCCCGAAACATGGGCTATCGCCTCATCTCCACAGACGCTGCCTGACCTGCTGAGTTCCTGTGTGTGTGTGTGGGCTGCCTCGATGCGCAGCGTCGGCAGACTCTCTCGTGTTATTAATTTCAGCACATGCTCAGTTAAACTCTCTAAACATAACTTTGCAGCCACTAATCCGTGGTTAATATATCAGTTTAAATGAGCTGTTCTCAAGAGGTGCTTCGAGATGTTCTGAACCTTGTGAGATGGAGGACAGGGGAGGACCAAACAGCTTTAAAATGAAACTTCATAAATTACTGGATCTCGTTGAACTGTGAAAGTTATTGCGGTCAGTGAGTAAGCTATTTTATTATACTTTGAAACATTTTTATTAATGGCTGACAGTGAATTGGTGAACGTTGGTCACGTAAGTGAAGACTTCAGCTCTATATCCACAGCTTCGCCAGACTAATGCCTGTAATGTGTGTAGGTTCTGGACATTGATCGGCAGGCCCCAGAGCTTCCCGATCCTCCCACTAAGCTGCCGTAACTGCAGAAGTTATCTTTAATTAAAGCAATGCCCCTGCCTGGCTGGCTCGTCACTCCAAAGGCTTGTAAGCAATTTTCTCTTCTGTGCTCCGAACTGGAGCTCTCCCAAGACTCCAGTGCGTGCGCTCACAGTTCATCCTGAATGTTGACTCTTTCCGATCCCTTTCTCACTATGTGATCCCCAGCTCAAAAAGCTCGCATTTCCATTAACCTCGAAAGCACAGATGTGGGTTTTGAAACGGGAGATACATAAATCATCAGGACTGGATGCCACGGCAGCGAAGCGGCTCTCGATGCCCGGGTTACAACCCCGTCCTCATCCAGCCAGGTTTCCGCCGTCCCGTGGCGAAGCTCAGATTGGGCCAAGGATGACCCGGGACTCCGGACGGCGGCGTTTACAGGGTTCCCAGTGAATGCGGGGCGGCGCGTATCGGCCGGAGTGGAGACCCGCATCAGGAGCTGTACCCGGAGAAACTACTGGGCCACGGCGAGGGCTTTTGGGACCGCCTGGTGCAGGAAGCTACTGAAATAAAACCAGACGAAAAGAATGTTAACACAGACGAAGATCCGAACTGGAATTTGATTGTAAACAAGGCGGGAGAGGGGAAAGCTGGTTGGATGAGGACTATCCAATCAGGAGGGAAGGACTGGCGGGGTATAAATGCCACCGGACTAGACTTGTCCAGGCATCATTCCTGATGAAAATGGCAGAGTCTGTCCGGCTATAATCGATACCTGTACCCGGCTTGTGGTGAACTAGATATACCTGTCTGACTGCTCCTGTGGCTCCTCCCAAGACCCTGCTGACTACCCCTGTGGCTCCTCCCACAGACCCCTGTATAAAGGCGACTGTGGCCTGCTGCTCTCCCTCATTTTCCCCAGGATGTAGTGTTGTCCTTCAGTCAATAAAAGCCGATATCTCACTTCCTAAGTCTCGGCGTGAGTTATTGATGGTGCATCAATTTTATTGACTGAAAGTTACAACATGGAAACCGCTTTACGCCCAGAACGTCTAGACTTGGACCCCCGAGACCCTGGAGCAGCTCTTGCCTTTGAACACTGGCTGGTGTGCTTCCAATCGTACTTAGAGGAGGTTCGTGCCACCGATTCGGCTGTTCGGCACAAACTTCTCTTCTCGAGGGTCGCCCCAAAAGTTTATTCGTTCATCAGGGACATATCCACCTACGAGGAGGCGCTTGCCGCCCTCCGAAGACAGTACCTGCGGCCTGTAAATCCAGTTTATGCACGGCACCGCTTGGCCACGCGAAAACAGCGGCCTACGGAGTCGACTGCTGAATTTCTTCGCGAGTTACTGATACTCGCGCGGGACTGTGACTGCAAAGCGCTCTCAGCGGAACAGCATAAGGAACACTTGGTCCGAGATGCTTTTGTGACTGGGGTTCGGTCAGTGTGTATCCGCCAGCGGCTGCTGGAAAAAGCTGATCTTACCTTACGCTCTGCGATAGAGACGGCCGATTCGATAGAGGCTGCGCAACTGTACGCCGAAGAAGTCCAACCGAGCCATTCCCCGGTTCCGAGCGAATTCGCCAACGCCGCAGCCAGTCGCGGTATCTCAAACCCCACGAATTCGCCAGGTATGAAACTCTGTTACTTTTGTGGGCTTCGGAAACATGCCCGGGAACTCTGTGCGGCGCGCGAAGCGACTTGTTCCAGCTGCGGGAAGAAGGGCCATTTCGCCAAGGTCTGTAAATCTAAACCGCGCCCGGGGTCGAGCAGCGCCGCGTCTGAGACCTGGGGGCCGCCATTTTGCATGACCGGATGTGGACAACCATCTTTGCCGACGTCACCAGGCCCCGCCCCCGACTCGCCATCTTGCATGCCCGGATGTGAGCGGCCATCTTTGCCGGCGTCACCAGGCCCCGCCCCCGCCTCGCCATCTTGCATGCCCGGATGTGAGCGGCCATCTTTGCCGGCGTCACCAGGCCCCGCCCTCGACACGCCCAGTTCAACGCTGGCTTCCGTGACCCTCGATCAAAGCGCCCCACACCAGCTCGCAAGGTCGATGATGGACATCCTGGTGGAGGGGCACAGGACTAGCTGCCTGTTTGACACGGGCAGCACTGAGAATTTTATTCACCTGGACACAGTGAAACGCTGCGGACTCGTGACACGGCCGGTCCGTCGGAAGATCACCTTGGCTTCAGGGTCGCATTCCACAGACATCCGGGTGGGTTGTGTAGCGACATTGGTGGTGCAGGGCACAGAATATCGGAACTTTGCGTTCCTGGTCATGCCTCGACTGTGCGCACCTGTGCTATTGGGGCTGGACTTCCAGAGCCATCTCGAAAGTGTGACTATGGCATATGACGGGCCCCACCCGCCACTCACTGTCAGGAATCCTCAGTTTGGTGGGACTTCGCCATATACTCCGTTACCACACGCACATACACCCCGAACCCCACATCCCGCCCAGCACCATGCCGATAGCTGTGCTGCTGACACTATTTGCAACCTCTCCACCCTCAAGATCCCTCCCCCATCGCTGTTCACCAACTTGACCCCCGACTGTAAACCTGTGGCAACTAAAAGTAGGAGGTACAGTGCGGGGGACAGGGCCTTTATTCATTCAGAGGTGCAGCGGCTGCTCAGGGAGGGGATCATTGAGCCAAGCACAAGCCCATGGCGGTCCCAGGTGGTCGTTGTTCGGACTGGGCAGAAAAATAGGATGGTTGTGGACTACAGCCAGACCATCAATAGATTCACGCAGCTTGACGCGTACCCCCTACCCCGCATCGCGGATATGGTCAACCAGATAGCTCAGTACAAGGTGTACTCGACAATTGATCTGAAATCCGCTTATCACCAGCTCCCCATCCGCCCAGAGGACCGCCCCTACACCGCCTTCGAGGCGGGTGGCAGGCTCTATCACTTTCTGCGCGTCCCATTTGGTGTCACAAATGGGGTCTCAGTCTTCCAGAGGGAGATGGACCGGATGGTGGACCAGTACAAACTGACGGCCACATTTCCCTATCTAGATAACATCACCATCTGTGGTCGCGACTGGTCGGACCATGACGCCAACCTCCAGCGTTTTTTCCAGGTGGCCGATGCTTTGAACCTCACTTATAACAAGGACAAGTGTGTGTTCAGAACCACACGGCTCGCTATCCTTGGGTATGTCGTGGAGAACGGGGTCATTGGCCCTGACCCCGACCGTATGCGCCCCCTGTTAGAACTCCCTCTTCCCACTACTCTCAAGGCCCTCCGGCGGTGCCTGGGTTTTTTTTCCTATTACGCCCAATGGGTTCCCCATTACGCAGACAAGGCCCGCCCCCTGGTCAAGTCTACCACCTTTCCCCTCTCTGCCGAGGCCCGCGCGGCCTTCAGCTGCATTAAAGGGGACATTGCCAAAGCAACGATGCATGCGGTAGACGAGACCATTCCCTTCCAAGTAGAGAGTGACGCCTCTGACGTCGCGCTGGCTGCTACCCTCAATCAAGAAGGCAGGCCAGTGGCGTTTTTTTCTCGTACCCTTCAAGGCTCTGAACTTCGGCACTCCACGGTGGAGAAAGAAGCCCAAGCCATAGTGGAAGCTATTCGGCACTGGAGGCACTATCTCGCCGGCAGAAGGTTCACCTTGCTGACCGACCAGCGCTCGGTTGCGTTCATGTTCAGCAGCCAACAGCGGGGCAAAATCAAAAATGATAAAATTTTGCGATGGAGAATAGAACTCTCCACCTATACTTACGATATCCTGTACCGGCCTGGCAGGCTCAATGAACCGTCTGATGCCCTATCCCGGGGACCGTGTGCTAGTGCCCAGCTCGACCAGCTGTATGCCCTTCATGCCCAACTTTGCCACCCGGGGGTCACCCGGTTTTATCACTTCATTAAAGCCCGGAACCTGCCGTACTCCCTGGAGGACATCAGGACGATGACCAGGGACTGCCAGATCTGCGCTGAGTGCAAACCGCACTTCTACCGTCCTGACACTGCGCAGCTTGTCAAGGCCACCCGCCCTTTTGAGCGACTGAGTATTGACTTTAAGGGCCCCCTTCCCTCCACCGACCGCAATGTCTACTTTCTCAGTATTATTGACGAGTACTCGCGATTCCCCTTTGCCGTTCCCTGCCCCGACACTACTACCACGTCGGTCATAAAAGTCCTGCGCCAGCTCTTCACACTGTTCGGATATCCCTGCTATGTCCACAGTGATAGAGGGTCCTCCTTTATGAGTGACGAGTTGCGCCGGTTCCTGCTTGCTAGGGGCATAGCTACTAGTCGCACCACGAGTTATAATCCCCGGGGGAATGGCCAGGTGGAGAGGGAGAATGCCACAGTGTGGAAGGCCATACTTTTAGCCCTTAAGTCACAAGGGTTGCCGGTCTCCCGATGGCAGGAGGTCCTCCCTGAGGCACTCCACTCTATCCGCTCCCTGTTGTGTACGTCCACTAATGCCACCCCTCACGAACGCTTATTCTCTTTTCCCAGGAAGTCTGTCACTGGGACCACCCTGCCAATTTGGCTGACGTCCCCGGGGCCAGTGCTGCTGCGTAAACATGCGAGGAGTAATAAGTACTCACCACTGGTCGAGAAGGTTCACCTCCTGCATGCTAATCCCCAGTATGCCTACGTGGTCTTGCCTGATGGGCGGGAGGACACGGTCTCTGTCCGCGACCTGGCGCCCGCCGGAGCAGCAGACCACTACCCCGAGCACTCCACGGTAACTATGCACCCTGTACCCGAGGTGACTCCGCACGCCCCGTGCCCCACACAGACTCCGTATGCGTCTGTTCCAGGGCCCTCGCTCACACGCGAGGGGTCCCTGACACCTCCTGTTGGGACAGAATTAACCCACTCTCCGCCTTCGGAGCACACACCACCTCCGGCACCTGTGCCGTCATCACCTCCGGCTCCTGTGCAATTGCAGCCGGAGCTACGTAGATCGCAGCGAACGATTCGACCACCTGATCGACTTAACCTGTAAATATGCTTGGGAATTTTTTTAAACAAAGGGGGGGTGAATGTGGTGAACTAGATATACCTGTCTGACTGCTCCTGTGGCTCCTCCCACAGACCCTGCTGACTACCCCTGTGGCTCCTCCCACAGACCCCTGTATAAAGGCGACTGTGGCCTGCTGCTCTCCCTCATTTTCCCCAGGATGTAGTGTTGTCCTTCAGTCAATAAAAGCCGATATCTCACTTCCTAAGTCTCGGCGTGAGTTATTGATGGTGCATCACGGCTGGAAGCCCAAGAGGAGTTTATTTATTCTTCATTGCAGTTTCGTTTGGCCAGTCAGTGTGGTTGGCCGTGAGTTGCAGCGGACCACTCCGACTGTTTGGCATGGGTGACTCTACCAAGAGCCCAATCACAAAGAACCAGCTTAACCGAGGCAAGCAAGCCTCCAGACACAGACCTCAGTGAAAAGCCTGAATGGATTGTCGCAAGGCGGCGGTGGGAGCAGGACGACGTTTATTAAGAATATTAGGGAAGCTAAGAGCGAGGACAAGATGACAACACGGACGTAGACGCAGGATACAACCTGGGCTAGGACTTGGGACTTGACTGGGAACTCGGGTCTCGGCAGGGATTCGGTACCTGGGCCTTGACTGAGAACTCGGGTCTCGGCAGGGATTCGGTACCTGGGCCTTGACTGGGAACTCGGGTCTCGGCTCGACCTGGACCTGAAACTCGAGCTTGGACACAGAGCCGGGACTCTGCAAACCGCCAGCTGGCCACCGAAGTGTCAGAATTTGTACCTTACTCGGAGCCGCGGCAGACAGCGGCAACACAGCTGGACACAAAAATGACCGAATCCCCTAAGCAGCCGCAGGCACAGAAGCAATTTAGAGTCCACGATACTCGGTAGCTCCGATAATGGTCCAGACTTCCCGCACTGGCTGAGGCCACGTGTTTCTGGTAACGAGCTTCTTGGATGGGTTTCTGACCGGACGGTCCAGCGAAGAAATAGCTGGACCCCGGAGCTATTTATGTTGCTAGCCGGAAACGAGAATCAGGTGCCTCAATTAAGGCGCCCAAGGGAACAGGGAAAACAGAAACAACCGGACCCTGGAATCCACGGACCGGACCGTGAACTGGACTGCGGAGTCTACGGACCGGACCGTGAACTGGACGGCGGAGTCTACGGACCGGACCGTGAACTGGACTGCGGAGTCTACGGACCGGACCGTGAACTGGACGGCGGAGTCTACGGACCGGACCGTGAACTGGACGGCGGAATCCACGGACTGGGCCGTGAACTGGACGGCGGAGTCTACGGACCGGACCGTGAACTGGACTGTGGAATCCACGGACCAGACCGTGAACTGGACTGCGGAGTCTATGGACCGGACCGTGAACTGGAACTGGAATACAGAGTCTACGGACCGGACCGTGAACTGGACTGCGGCGTCTACGGACCGGACCGTGAACTGGACTGCAGAGCCCACGGACCGGACCGTGAACTGGACTGCGGAGTCTACGGACCGGACCGTGAACTGGACGGCGGAGTCTATGGACCGGACCGTGAACTGGACTGCGGAGCCCACGGACCGGACCGTGAACTGGACTGCGGAGCCCACGGACCGGACCGTGAACAGGAATACGGAGTTTACGGACCGGTCCATGAACTGGAATACAGAGTCAATGGACAGTTTGTTTGTTATGTACCATCTTATATGGCATGGCTGATCACAGCCCTTCCATGACTGTGATTGCTCTTGACAAGATTTTCTACAGAAGTGGTTTGCCATTGCCTTCTTCTGGGCAGTGTCTTTACCAGATGGGTGACCCCAGCCATTATCGATACTCTTAAGAGATTGTCTGCCTGGTGTCGGTGGTCACGTAACCAGGACTTGTGATCTGCACCGGCTGCTCAAACGACCGTCCACCACCTGCTCCCCTGGGTTCACGTGACCCTGATCGGTGGGGGGGGGGGGTTGAGCAGGTGCTACACCTTGCCCAAGGGTGACCTGCAGGGCAATGGAAGGAAGGGATACCCTACACCTCCTTTGGTAGAGACGTAACTCCACCTCACTACCCAACTACACTCAGTGGCTGCTCTTTTTTTTAGGTATACCTGTACACCTGCTCGTTAATGCAACTATCTAATCAGCCAATCATATGGCAGCAACTCAATGCATAAAAGCATGCAGACATGGTCAAGAGGTTCAGTTATAAACAGGAGAAAGTCTGCAGATGTCTGGTGTCAGTGGTCACATAACCACATTGTGATCTGCACCGGCTGCTCAAACGACCGTCCACCACCTGCTCCCGTGGCTTCACGTGACCCTGATCGGGGGGGCTAAGCAACCTTGCCCAAGGGTGACCTGCAGACCTTTAGCGATATACGCTACTTTTCTGAGGCAGCACTTTGTGTAAGTGCCTCCGACGGTGGGGAGGGACGTGCTCCTGGTGTAATTTCAGTGCTGAGTGGGCTCCGGGCTAAGTGTTCCCCTTCCACGCAGAGAGATGGCTCCTCTGCCAGGTCACTTCACCGTATATTACAGGTGGGTGGGCTAATGTGCTACTTCCATCCTTCAAGTTTCTAGTAAATTTCTTCCCCTCCTTCATGAGTAATTGACCTTGGATCACTAGGAGCCAGAGAGTTGTCTAATCACAGCAATTTCCTCGCTTGAAAATTGATATTGGACTGTGATCACCTTCCCTGCTTGGGAGCACCTGTCATCAGCCCTACAGCCCTCTAGGTTTTCGAGCACCCGTATCTTCCAATTGTTGTCTTAACGAGAGTCATTAACCCCGGTGCTTTCTGTTTGATCTGGTCAAGTTAATTGTGACTGGCACGGGTTCTCCATGTTCTGTGACTCAGTTACTGCTGGAGCGGAGAATGATCTATCGTGCCACCAGTGCTCTGTTGGTGTTTTTATGTAAAACCTGCTGTTTCCGTCTCTACCTTGGAGTCTTGTTCCTCTGTGCACCTGGATTGAGTGGTTGTCAACGCTCACCGATGCTGTCCTCCCTCTCCGCACCTTGAGGCACATCGGGCAGCAAACTTCCCGCTTCTTTGGCGTTTGATTTTTACGAGGCCGAGTTGCTAACCTGATGCTCAAACCAGCACGGATGGAAAGCGTGAAAGGAGCCGGCCGGATTCGAACCCGGGACCACTTGGCTCAAAGTCCGGTGTAGGTGCCATTACACCACCGGTCGGCTACCGCTCACCGTGACGGCACCATGGAGTTCATCAGTTCATTCACAGGCCTGGAGCAAGTATCATAAACAGGGCCCATTGTCGATGATCCCTCCCATCCATCCAACAATCCCTTTGACCCCCCACCATCAGGCAGGAGACACCAGAGCATTAGGACAAGGATCGTTAGGATGGGGAACAGCTTCTTCCCCCAGGCCGTGAGACTAACGAACTCCCTGTCACCAGCCAGCTCTCCTCACGTATGAGACACCTATAACGTATACCATTTACTTTTTAACTCGTGTTATTATTTCTTATTTTATTTGTGGTAATATTACTTCATGAGTTGTATGTGTGAGATGTATGTACTGTGTTGTGCACCTTGGGTCATAGCAGTTTAAATGGTTCGGGCCAGCCTGTTTCTGCGCTGTATTTTTCGATGAGTCGATGGTCCAGATGAACGTCGTCTCGTTTGGTGGTATTCATATGTGTGGTTGAATGTCAATAAGCTGAACTTCAACTTGAACTTGAGGTAAGGATGGGTCATACAAATACAGAAACATAGAAAACCTACAGCTGTGCCGAACATGTC